>NC_138204.1:172520224-173120224 GCF_964194415.1 Vipera berus | reverse complement strand
ATTGCAATTTATTAATGGCTGGAGACCTAAAATGTAGTGCTGACCAGTTCAACAAAATGTAGAAGTATGCTGAAACTAACTCACAATCTACCATTTTTAATTTTTTATTGCACTAAGTCCTTCCTTCCTTCCTTCCTTCCTTCCTTCCTTCCTTCCTTCCTTCCTTCCTTCCGTAAATAGTAGGAGAAAAACAGTAATTACTATGCAGATAATTTTGGGTGTTAAGCAAACACTTTTGTACATAATAGAAGGATAAAGGTGTGCCTTTTGCATCCCTGAACATTCAAGAGCTGCTAAATAGTGGACATTAAAGGGAATTAATTTGTTCTCATGTAGTCTAGTGAGACATATTTATTACTATGGGTTAGCAAAACTGGTGCACAAATCAGTTTATTTTTTTATTATTATTATTGCATTTCCCTGTAATCTTTTTTTTCTTCTTGGGTTCTTATTCTAATAATTATAGTCATTGCCTTCTGTTTTTATTTGTTGAACAGAAAGTATTCAAATATTCCATCTTTGCACCTTGTTCTTGCTGTAGATTCATTTTTATAAGATTCCCAGGTTGTAATAAATAATGGATCCATATTTCAATGCAAAAAAACCCCCCCACCATAGTCTGGACAGATAGATTCTTACACCCAACAGGTTTTTTTTTACATAGCATACCATTAATAAAAAGAAAGCGGTAAAGGCTTTTGATGTCTAGTAGGTGCATAAGATTAAGAATATACTATTTTAATAATTTCAAAGGTAATAACTCGGTGTCAACCAAGAGCAGCAAATAATTGCATTTAAAAGTTTTTCTAACCACTTTGCAAACTATTGAAATGTTTACATGTATCTGAGCAAATGGCAATGCCCTAGTTTAATTTGGAATAGTTGGTAAAGATCATTATCTCCACTGTTTATGTATAAAGTGCATTTAAAATTAGAATGGATATTAGAGTGAATTTAAAGTTCAATTGTAACTTCAGTTAAAGAAGTGAGAAGCTGATAGAGTGATTCAATGATTTCTTCTTGATGATTCATATTCTTTTTTCCTTAATATTCTTAAAAATGCATACAATTAAGGAAGAAGAAAACCTGATCTATTAAACTAAATTAAAAGAATCCACATTCCAAACACTAAACCTGTCTAATCAAAATGAAACAGAATAATTTTCTTAAAGCATTTTTTTTGCTTAGGAGAATAATGTGTTTTATTAAATGTATGTATATTATAAATTTTTTGTATATCCAACGTGCATTTGATTAAGCGGCAGTGGGTGTTAATCTGTTCACCCCTTATTTGTTTTGACTGTAACAGACTTAAAATTGGACAAATATCAAGCTTTTGGAATTTATTTTAGAGAAATCCTGAGATTCAGCATTGCTGAAGGACTAAATATATTATAATATTGTGCTTCTGAGCACGTTTAGTCCACATACTTTTTCCTCTCCAAGTATTCTTTCTCAGGAACCTATTATGGTAGAGGGCAGAGGAAGATATTAAGCAGTTGGAAACCAGAAACCATCACCAATCGATGACAGTTTAAAACCAAAGATCTACCAGAACATCTCAATCTACTTTCTGTTCCCACCTGTCATGTTCAGCAAAAAAACTAATAACTCTATAAGGGAAAATGGGTCTCATTCCTTTGCATATTTAAATATTAAATAGCAAAAACAAATGATTCCATGTATGTACTTTAAGTAAAAAAAACTGTACACTCTCCCATCTCTTTATGGCCTTGTTGCAATATTTCTGAATGTGATATTTGCATTTGGTTTTCATCTGTTACCCTTGTATCAGGAGACTATAAGGCTTGTTTGGAAACCTGACAGAAGACTGCATGCCATATATGAGAGGAAGAAGCTATGTTTTGGCCATTAGAAGAAAATTGTGACCTTTATAATCTGATATATATATATATTCACACACACACACATACACACACACCAAACTTGGCAATTCAAACAGTCCTAATTTAGCAAACTGTAGAGAAAGAGATTTGAAAGTGAATGCCTTTAAAATTAATGGATGTTGGAGCCTATTTGCATAGAACTTTTTGATATGAGCAGTCCAGCAGTGCAATCTGATTTTCAGAAAGGTGTGGATAATTTGGCTATATGCAGACAATCCTAGAAATTTCTAGAAATCATACTTTAGTCCCAATGTACATGCAAGAAAGGAATGGTTTGAACTATTATCCTATTGATTGTGTTACATAATAGGATTATGTCAAGACGAGAGCTTCTAGGATGGGTAGTAGGAAGTGATTAACCATAGGGTCTTACACTAGTACCACAACCTCAGATTGGGCTCTGGTACTAATAGGGCCTGTAAAGGCCTGTGATGAGAAGAAACATGGGGAAAATGAAAGAAATCCAGAACAATGAGTACTGCAAATTTCTAGATCAAGGTTTGGGGCAGGAGGGAATGAAGACTGTTGCAGTAGGGAGAGATCACTAGGGATCAACCTAATAAGTGCAATATCCAGGGACAGGAACCGCTAAATGTTCAATAAGTGAAGGTGACATACTCTCACAGTTGCTGCTATAAATAGCAGAAGAGAAAGCATACCATCTAGTATAATCCTGACGTTCCTGATTATCAAGATTGGAACTAGCTCAGAACACTGAACAAGCAAAGGAGGAAAAATTTAAGGGAGAGACCTCATAACTCAGTTTGAAGTAGCAGGATCTTCATTTTATCAATTCCCACCCTGGTACATTGATCTCCCTTGCTCCTTTATCTTCCCCTCCAGAGGCTGAATTCGAGGTTTTAACTTATAACTGTCCACTGCCTGGATATATTTAATAATACTAGTCAGTTGGAAGATTAGTTGTGGTATTCATATGCATGGGGACTCTATGCAAGGAATGGTGCTAATTCTTGAAACCCTGTCCATTTATACAAAGACTCAAGTAACTTCTAACTGGATACTATGTCCAGAGGTTTGATGACTGGAACAAGGTGAGACCGTGCAGTTGCACAGGTTACCATAACTTTCTTGTGCTGTTGTGCAAATATTTTGGAGAAGGAAAAATATTCTTGTTGATTTCCATTCTGGACATATTTAGACACCATCTAATATCTACCTTCTTGTGCTGGTTCGAAAAATGATTGTGATGAAAACGATTAGCTGAAAACACAACATGAAGAGTTCGCTTTAGGCAGAGCTTTGAATATACTTCTTGCTGTTGAATCCCACAGAAGAGGATTTAGCAGAGGAAACACTTTATAATAATTCCTTAGACCTGAGTACGCAATGTTATACCACAGGACTTCAAGTGGATTTCCTTATACTGGCAGGAGAATGGAACCAGGGGAACTAATGCCAGCTATGTGTCTGCACTGTCATCGATAATCATGTCTAAACTATAATGCATTGTGTTGCAGAATTTAACAAAATCCCTCAGGGTTGTCCATTCAGCAGTGGCCCACTAATGAAAACAATTCCTTTTTTTACCTTCAATCTATTCTAGAAATGCATTCAATCTTCCAAGACCGATTTTAAGGATGCATCAAAGACAAAACAAAGATGCAGAACTCAGGAACCCACATGAATACTATATAGCAGCAAAGAGATTTAAAAATCTCTTAACGTGTTGCTGTCATATTTTGGCAGTTGGAGGCTTCCGATCAGTGTTGACCCCTGGCAACTACCTGGACAACTCACTGCAGTTTTCTTGGGAAGATTTTCAGAAATAGTTTGCCATTGCCTTCTTTCTAAGACTGGGAGAGAGTGACTAGCCCAAAGTCACCCAGCTGGCTTCATGCCTAAGGCAGGGCTAGAATTTGTGGGTTTCCCAGTAGCTTGGTGCCTTAACTAGTATGTTAAACTGGCTTTTTTACTGCTACTTAGTGGTTACCTAACTTCTTGCAGCCCAGATCTAAATCATTCCCTATAAAAGATATATTTATTTCGTGAGATGAAATCCATTAGTGCAAAGCTGGATGTACAATCTTAATAATATTTTCCAAGAAATAAATTTCTTTTGAGTTAGAAAATATTATGAACTTTGATAAAATAATCACAGTGAATGTGAGTTATACTTCTAAGCAAGTATGCATATACTGTAATACGGTGATAATGTCAAAACTGCTAGTGGTGAAAAGAAAAAAAAATCTAATAGCTTTCTCCAATCTGGAGAATGTATCATATTCCATACATTCTGAGATTAGTCACAATGGCTAGAAATTTTGAAATTTTAGGTGAAATTTTGAAATATCTGGAGGACCCCTGGTAAAGAAGAATGTCTTAGAGAATGCCTGATGTATAGTATACTTTTACATATGTCATAATGCAAGTGGTTCAATAGGATTAGAAAGAGTGGGTCAATTTAATGGTTAAAGTTATCCTGAAATAAAATAACAATGTATGATTTTATAGATTCCTATGTAGCAGGTCTCACTCCTCAAAACTGCAGTATTATAAAAAAACCTTACTGTCACTTCCTCCCATTCCCCCATATAGTATTTCAAACAATTTGTTTAAGGCACAGTGGAGAATAGTGATGCATTGAGTCATTCCTGAAGGAGCATGGATTTCTCTTTCATGGAATGCATGCTAGGTCTTTGATTAGTTTAATTAAAAGATAGCTTAGCATTACCCATTTCGGACCATAAAAATCTTGTCTTATCTAAATCATCCCAAAGGTTTATTAGAAGTTTGAAATGAGCAAATTTATAATTTTACAGTTCCTCAGTTAAGTTCACAGCCTCTGGGAAATTAGAGGAGGATATATGATTATTAAAAATGAGGAACAAACAGCATCTAAAGTAAAAACAGACTTACACAAATCCAATTTCACACTGGCAACAGTATTCAGAAACTGTGTGATCGCATTGTAGCTACTTCCTAAAGCCAAATGAATGAATGGTGTTTAGGATGCCTTATGCATATATCCCTACTCAAAGTTGTGTTATGTTTGGAGCAATTGCAATTTGAACATCAATTTCCAAAATGTATTTTAAAATGCAAATTTAGAAATTAGTAGTATAGATTGTAATTTACCTTTCAGTAGAAAAATGACACTAGAAAACAAGCATCCATAGCATCTCTCATTGAAAAAAGAAGCTGAAAACTAAGTGGGATATAAAAGCCTTGCAAATATATCTAGGACAGAAATTTTTGTCTTAATTAGCATTGGGTTTAATTTGTGATTAAAGAAATTCGTTGGGCTGGGTATAAAATTATTTTATTCGCACTATATCAAAAGAGCTTCTAGATTCCATATTAGTATTCAGTTTCATGTTTCTAAGAAATGTTTCAGAACAAAATTGACTCAGTAAGAATATTCATTGTTACATTTGTGAAATTTGTGCTGGTCTATATATCTCCATTAAAATGTTAAGATGAAAAACAATTATTTAAACCAGGAGTAAAGAATTAACGCTATAACATATAAAGACATGTCAGTATTGTATTGTAAGTATATTTGTTTATTAAAGATACTATTTTCCTGATATTTATGCAAGAGTTTATTCATTTGACAAAGTGCCAAATTAGAATATACAATATTTGTAAGCAAAGTTCTGGATTCATGGCTGAAACAGCTGTAGTGAGCAACTGGTTTAATTTCATCTTGATTACTGCCACTACACAGTTACTCTGCTTGCAGTGCTTCAAAAGTAACTTTTGCTGGTTGGAGGAGCTAATACTTAACACATGTGTGAAGCAGCAGCTTCCCCATCCTGCTTTGACTTTTTTTCCTCCTAGGTAAGCAAAGGGTTAGGACAGGGGTAGGCAACCTTGGCTCTTTTATGACTCATGGACTTCAACTCCCAGAATTCCTGAGCCAGCATGGCTCAGCTTGGAAACCTCTCCCTTTCCCTTCAGCATGGCTGGCCCAGGAATTCTGGGAGTTGAAGTCCATGAGTCATAAAAGAGCCAAGGTTGCCAACCCCTGGGTTAGGAGAACATTTGCAAAGCTGCCTAAGCATTTATTAGATACATTTGCTCTTATTTGCTTAGAGGTGGACTCTTCCTGAGCTGCACCTGTGGCAATAACTGAGGATTAGTCTTGCTTGCTTATCTGGAATGAGTTTTAAACCTTTAGTTCTGAGGAAGCAGAGTCCTTAAGACGTTAAATTCTACCACCTGTGTTCTAGATCCCTGTCCTTCCGTGTTGGTCAAGGTCTCCCATGAAATGTAGCTGGGTCCAGTGGTGAATGCTTCATTACAGGAGGGAATGCTCCCACATGTTTTAAAGGAGGTAGTGATCCCTTCCTGCTTAAGAAGTCATCACTGGATTCCTCAGTACTGGATAGTTTTCTTTGGTCTCCAGATAACGTAATGAAAGCCACGAAAGATTTTTCTGAGCAATGTTTTTTGGGAAAATTTCTTGTATCCCAAAAATATATAAACGGTCTGAACATTTGACACTTTTTATCCAATTGTGTTTTTTTTTTAAATTCCATTTGTATCCCGCCCTTCTCCGAAGACTCAGGGCGGCTTACAAGCTTAGCAGTAGCCTTCATTCTATGTATATGCCTGCTTATTAGGGCTTTCACACACACCCCAAGCGGCATTATTACAAAGTCAGCTTAATTGCCCCCAACAATCTGGGTCCTCATTTTACCTACCTCGGAAGGATGGAAGGCTGAGTCAACCTTGAGCCTGGTGGGATGCGAACCTGCACTAATTGCAGGCAGCTGGTGTTACTTAAGGAGGCATTAGCCCACTGCTCCACCAAGGATCGTTTTGCTCTCATGGAGCTAGATCAGCCTTGTTCCGTAGGATGCTGAGAAGAATGAAGAGAATGGGACATCGGCTGAAGTGCAAGTGTGCTATAGTTTCTTTTCAACTATACCCAGTTTGGTGGGCTCAAGATGCAAAAAAAAAAAAAAAAAATCCAGGCAACACGCACAAGCACTTACATACATATTATTACTACTCATCACTACTGACTCTTCTCCATTCTCCCACAGCTACTCCTACCGTTACTGCTACTCCTCCTTGTGAGTACTACTAGAGAAAACTTCCATTTCTTGCTGCTTTCTGTTGCTTACTTCTACACACACGTCTCCTTCCCTTTTCTCTCTGCCATATCCTTTAAAATCCCTGGGGGTTCAGTTCACCTCATCCTGGGTTTGTCAGCCTTTTGTAAGGGTTTCTCCTTCTAGGACAGGGGTAGGCAACCTCGGCTCTTTTATGACTCATGGACTTCAACTTGACTCAGGAATTCTGGGAGTTGAAGTCCATGAGTCATAAAAGAGCCGAGGTTGCCTACCCCTGTTCTAGGACATCCAACTTGGATCCTTCCCTTCCACTCCATCCTCAACTTCGTCTTAGATTGGGCTCTTGGAGTACCCCTTCCCTCCCCCTCCCCCCCTCCTCCTTGAATCTTTTATCTGGGTCCAACCTTCAGTAAGTGGGAAATTATTCCAATCAAGAGGTTACATAGTAAATTAGGACTTACTCTTACCACTATTACTGAGGAGTCCAGTAATGACTTCTTAAGGAGGAATGGATCACTGCCTCCTTTAAAACAGATGAGAGCATTCCCTCCTGTAAAGGAGCATTCATTTCCCAGTGCCTAAACTCTGGCTTTAATCAATCTGCCCAAACTGGTAAGGAGCTCTTTTCCCATAGAAGCTGCCTTTTTAATGAAATAAGAACATACTGACATCCGTTTACTCCCAGTAACTACTAGGTCCCTTACAACGACCACATTTAAGTTTTGCTGAGGCCATAATTTTTCTTCCCAAAAGTGCTTGCATAACTGCAGACATTCCCTTGTTCTCTGGCCTTTATAAGCTTTTGAGAAATGTCCACTTTTCCCACAGTTGTAACAACTATGGATCTCTTCAGCTTCCCAATACTTTCCATTAAGCAGGAGCTAAAGGCTTCTTTACACCTTTCTCCTTTGACTTTTCCAGCTTTTTGTGGTTCCTACTTTCCAGAACAGACTTTTTATATTTTTTTTCTCCTTCTGTATTTTCCTTCCAAACACCCTCTGATCTTTTTGATACTAGTAATCTTTTACTCCCCTTTGACCTGTTTCTGGGTGGTATTCTTCCACTCAAAAACTCACTTTAGTAGGGAGTACATGTAGAAATTGTTCTAGAATTTTCTACACCACTTTTTCTTTGCTCCTTTCATCTGGCGTCAACCTTTTCCTACCTATATCTTCCAATCTTGGTCACAATTCACAAATCCCTTCAAGCTTGCCCTATGTATAGCTCCTAAACATCTGCCTGTAGATATGAGTTACACTATGCCTGCCCAGAATTACCTCTTTAATATGGCAATAATTCATTACTTCCCTCACTGGAAGATTGCTATAAGCTCTTAAAGCCTGTCCTGTTAAACATGGAACTGAAATGGCCATCCATTCACTCTCAGACCAATTACAAGAGGTAGCAATTTTTTTCAAACATAGTAAAGTAGGCTTCTCTATTTTCTTCTATTAACTTCGGAATTTTTATCTCTTTGGAACCATCTCTCCTCTCTACTCATTCTGAATATCCTTGAAGTAAATGTGCTCCTTCTGGTGACTGGACCCCTTTAAGCAAATCTATCAGTCCCCTAAACTCTTCTCGCCTCTCACTCTTTTCTCCATTCTACCCTATCCTTTCTCTTGACCTTCCTCTGAAGTTGCTCTTCTTCCTCTTTTATAATTAATTGAAGCCTTTCTTCTTGCTGTTGCTTCAGCACTTCTGCAATGATATTGATTCAAATAATTGAGCCTAACCCCTTTTCTGGCTGGTCTACCATCTTCTTTGGCTTAACTATGGGCATAGGGTGGATACTCATCATTCTCAAAGTAGTAGTCTCCATGTCTGAGGGAGAATCTGCTCCATCTACCTTTTCCATCCTTGTCTGGTGTAGGCTCTAGTAAGAAATCTGGTTTCTGCAGTCAAGATGTTGGCTATTGCCTGCAACGTCTAAGCTCTACGAGGGCCAAACTCTTTCCAGCTAAGGTGTTTCTTTTCATACATACATTCATATTTAATGAATTATTTGAGTTTGAGCCAATGCCATCTGTTTTGGATAGCCCACTGCTGCCACCTCTTTGTCGCAGGTTCTTTTCAAATATATCCAGTTTGGTGGGGTTGAAACACAAAAGAGCCAACACCACCACATGTCCCTAGGCAAAACACACAAGCACTCACATCCTCATATACTATTACCCACTACTCACTCTTCTCCATTCTTCCCCCAAAGCTGTTCCTACTACTGCTCTTAGTGAATACAGCTAGAGAAAAATGACCCTTACAGTTTGTAATGTTTACTTTCACATGCAAACACATCCCTCCTTTTCTCTTCCCCCCCCACACACCCTCAATTGTTTCACAGCCAAGCTTTTATAGTCCATGTGATGCCGCTGGGAGGGGGAAGGCTTAAAGAGAAGGGAGGAAAGCAGTACAGGTGCTAGCAATTTTCTGGGCAGCCTGCTCTCTCACAAGGTAAAAAAAACTCTTGGGATGCATGACGGTATACAAAGTAAAGCTCTCCCAGAAAGCCTATTTGAACTTTTTTCCCAAAACAGTGAAGGCAACAAAAGGACTGATTTCTCTACCTTTCCTACTTGCAGTGAACAAACTCTTCTTCCATTCTGTGTTCTATATTTTACCAAGGTGTGCAAAGAGAAAGACAAGACAGTGGCTGAAGTAGTGAACAAATTTGCCTTGCTCTTTGTGGGCAAAGATGAATTGGATGCCAGGGTTGGGTCAGGACATAGTTACTTTGGATTCTTGCCATTTATACTGAAGATCTGGACAAGTTGCATAGAAGGATGAGGACCACAATCTGCTAATTCAATCCTTGCCCACCTGATTAAATTTGTCAAGATTTAAGCATAAGTTAAGGGAGGTAACACTTCTTTGTAGGAGGAATGTGTTGTTTCCTGCCAAGGAAGGAAGACATAGAACTTTTATTGAAGAAATTCTTCCTTAACTGGGATGACCTGCAAAATTATCTGAGAAAAGAGGTCAAGGTGGTTGCTTCACAGTTCCAGTTGTGTGTAAATGACAATGAACGTTCCGGATCTATTTCAGTATTGGTTTCAGCCAGAATTCAGCTAAAAATCTGCTTTTGTTATTTTGATGAATGATAGCAGCTTTCCAACCATTGACCATGGCATCTTTCTGGATCACCAGTTATGTAGAAGTTGGTACTGGAGGACCACTGTTCAACATGAATCTATGATATACATTGTTCAATAGGAGTCCTCCAGAGTTCCATCTTGTCCTTCGTGCTGTTCAATATTTTACATGAAACCACTGGGGGATGTCCTTGGAGTTTTAGACCACATTGTCATCAATATGCCAATATTCAGCTCTATTGTTTCTTATCATACTGCTTGTAACCACTGCATTTCAGTCTGTATCCAAAGCAGACCCATTTTGGTCCACATAACTCTCAAAACATACATTTTAGTTTGGACATGGACCACCCTAACGTAGCTGTTCTTTGCATGAAATAATCTGTGCATATTTTGCACATTCTTACCTATAATACATAACCAGTAGAGCATCCTTGCCAGTGAAGACTGTATTGAGTACAATAGCCTCTAGTCTCCAATTTAGAGTACATCATTCTCATGGAATCTCTTTTTAAAGCAGCAATAGCCTTTCCACATTTATTCTATTTATCACACAGAATGCATAGCGCCAAATCTCTAACTGTGGAAGATTATGTGCCAGGAAAAACAGCTGTTTTGAACTGGGAGGCAATTTTTGCCCAAACTGCTTATTATCTTTTCAAAAGGGTTGTACTGGATTTTTCTGTGGCATGTTTCTCATCTTCCTTATTCAGCTGTGAGAAAAAACTTTTTTTCCTTTTGTGTCCCCAAAGGAATAAGAAAAAATCAGTGAAATTCTCATGGATGTGTTATGGATTATTATTATTTTTATTAATTATAAAATCATGGAAGGGTGTGTGAGAGGGACTGTCCTGTCTTGTAGACAATCTTCTCTTCAGTAGGCTGCATCATTTCTGGCTTCTCACCTTCCCTTAAATTTCAAAGGAAGATGGGAAAAAAGGGTTTATTTTTCAGATTTGGATGGGTTGGCAGGAAGAATACGTAATGGTTAAAAAAAATCTACACCTCCCCCACCCCCAAATTGAAAGCATTCTATGAATATGGCAAAGGCCTCTTATGTAAGGGAAGAAAGGTTTTGGATGATTGAAAGACAGATTTTAGCACAATATTATGAGAAAGAGTGCTTCTAGCAACAGAAGGAAGATTGATGCCATTCCTCTATAATGAGCACATTGTGTGTAACAAAGTTTGGAAGGGGATCAATTGCTTTCAGATTTACTTTAAACATGCTGGTGGCTCTTTCTACTAGCAGTGCAGATGTTCAGTAAAAGAGATTAATATGTATCTGTCCTTTTTAAACAAAACCAAGACATTTGGCATAGAGCCACAGGAAATTTCAAGTATATCCTTGAATGAAATGTGCCCCAAATAATTCATATTTTAAAAATTTGGGAGGGGGGGGGCAAGAGAAGCACAACTTTCAGTTAGCTCTGTGGCACACATTATTCCCGACCTATACATTTTTTTATAATTGTGTAGTGGTTTGCATAAAGGGGGAGATTGAAAACTAGCTACTTCCCTAGAAAGGACTTTTTTCTTTTCTTTTAACAACCCTGTAATCCCTTGCATTGGGGTGGAGTCGAGGTGACTGAATGGAGCTGAGCATTTACTGGCCAGATGCCCTTCTGATGCCTACACTGAACTTACAGAAGATATTTTCTGTTTGCACCCAGAGACACAAGTATCTGCTGCTACCTAGGATGGAACTCACAGCCTTCTGATTGTGAGCCGAGAGCTCCACCTCTAGGCCACCACACCACTCAGAAGAGACATTAATAATTATCTTATATCTCTAGAGCTGATAAACTATTTGAGCAGCTAATGAGCTTTTTAACAGACAGCTAACATTATGCTCACCCATGTGTGGATAAGGATAAAAAATAATTTCCTCATATTTTCTCCATTGACAAAATTGTTTGAGGCTACAAAATGTAAGGTGCGGAGAAAAATTTTGTTTGTTATATTGATACAAATAGCTATCCCAGGAATATGTCTGGTAATACTGGTTTTTTATTCCCAAACTTTCAGAAGCTTCAAAAACATGTTTGTTATTAAATTAAAAAGGGGAACTTATGAATCCCACTACACAGGTACAAGTTTAAGATACTAAATAATTGTTCCAATTGAACATACAACCCATTTAGGAGCTCATATATGAATACAAGATGAATAACAGCTTATTTAAAGTACATTTTTCTAGAAAGTTCTACATATCTGCAGAGAAGTTTACAAAGTTAGATTTTCTACCTTCAAAGATTGACTCCTGGGCCCTAAGAACTGCGTCTTGCATTTGCTTATAGAGGTATGGGATTTATTTAAATAGCCTTTGTTATGCTTCAATAGGAAAATATGTCCTCTCTTACCTAATTTTGTTTGAGATGAGTTGTGAATTATAATCCTAGAAAATGAGAAACACAAAGATAATGCTTTGGGGAAAAAACCATTTTCAATACTTCAAAAATCCAATAAGTAGAGCCAGTTTTTCATCTTTTGATATTTAAATATTCTCTTACAAAAATTCATACATAAGAAGATATACAGATAATGAGGATCTGAATATTTGTGTGTGTAGACACATACACAGACAGACAATATATTGTGAACACCTTGTTTATTAAGATTAATGACTAATGACCACAAATAAATGCTGTTTGTGGGCCAACGTAAAGACTTCAGAGGCAACTTTTAAGATGAGATAATTTGCCAGCAAGAGTTTGTTAAAACAGCAATCTCTAATCCAGTATTTCTCAGCCTTGGAGATTTTAAGGTACACGGACTTCAACTTCCAGAATTCTCCAACCAGGGAATTCTGGGAGTTGAACTCAACATATCTTAAAATTGTCAAGTTGAGAACACCACTCTGCTTTCCAGATACATTGGTCCCCACAAGATGGGGAAAGTTCTGCCATTGGTGCTTCTTTAATGGAAAGTGCATAATCATCAACTAGCATGGATAGTTATGGTATAAATGGAAAAAGCTATCCTTCAAGCTTGGAATCAGGCTGTTAGTGGAAAATATGAAAGATGGATTCATTCTATAACCACATTTATCAAAGATGGAACTGCTACGTAAAAACCTTCAGAATCCTTATTTTTTGGGAAGTGAAATACTTAACATTTTTTAATTCCGGTTATATTACCTTTAGCTTTTTACAATATTTCTTCCTAATACAACTGCTACTTATAATGGTCACAAACAACTTGATGGCAGATATAAAAAGATATTGAATAATTGCTCTGTCCACAATTTCCTGGGTAGATTCTTTGTGTTCACATTTTTTCCACTTGTGTATCACCAATCTGCATAGCACAACAGCAAATTTCAAATGAACTTTTTAATTTTGTTTTATTACAATATTTAATATGTTATTTTCTATCTAAAGTACTGTGTCTCCATTATATTCAACTAAACAGTCAAAAAGGACTGCAGCTCTTGATTAATAGAAATATTTGCACAATTGAGTATGCAAAGATTTAATGTGGTTTTTTTAAAGTTGTTCCACTGGATAGTAGGAGGCTGGATTGCTTTATTTGCAGTTAGTGTATTATTATATTAAAATCTAGCCTATTCTGTTGTTTTTTTAAATCTTGCCTAAATATCAAGAGAAAGCAAAAACTGATAAGGAAATATTAGGAATTAAGTTTAAGGTATGTTCATGTAAGCAAATTTTACTTGTATAATATTTGAATTGAATAGAATTTTGAGGAAAGCTATTGAAATATTTGCTACAAATTTCTTTGGACTTCACTTCAGCAAGCTGATTGACCAAGGCCCATGAAACTCTGGTCTTAAAGCCACCAGCATGTGGCTGACTATATCTGCTTATGAAACCTGGCTCCCTGCCAAAGATCTAGCTAAAAGACCTGTAATCAGTGTGGAATGGATTTTAATTAAGAGTTCGCATGCATTGTGCCTTCATAGTATCCAAAGAAATAGATAAACCTCACTTCTAGGGAAAAAATAAAGCTGAAAACAAAATATGAATTACTAAGAGGTATGAAATTAGACTGTATGTATAAAAAAATAAAGCATTGCAAGATATTTAAAAGTGAATAGATCATAGAATCTATTAAAATATATTTTTCATTTATTTTATCTGTTTATGTAGATCAGGGGTGTCAAACTCAATTTCATTGAGGGCCGGATCAGCATTGCGGTTGCCCTCAAGGGGCCGGGTGGGTATGGCCAGGGTGGGCGTGGCCTACTGGGTGGGCATGGCTAGAGTGCGTATGGCCTACTGGGTGGGCGTGGCCAGCTCTACATCGTTCGCATCAAGGGTGCCTGTGGGGGCCTGGGCAGTAGTGGGACAGATCTGAGGGTCTCTGGCAGAAGGAGGGTCTCTGGGCCAGGGCCAAGGCAGTGAGGGCCATTCCCTCACTGTTTCCAGGATGGCTTCATGGGCCACATGAAACCACTTCGTGGGCCGGATCCGGCCCCCGGGCCTTGTGTTTGACATGTCTGATGTAGATGAATATTGGACCTTAAGGCAACTGAATGCAATATATAGCTAGATAAAGGAAATCTATCAATTTACCTGTGGGTCAATTGTTAGGCTCTTTTGATTTGACATTTCCTGAAAAATGCCCCTTGATTGAGTATAAGCAGTGTAACTTGTTGGTAGAGCCCAGGCCACTGAAGATGATCATTTCTGCTCATTATCAGGTTGGACTATATTATCACGGTAGATGGATCAGTGATACCATTCACATACAAGACTGTCTGAAATGCATATCCTTTAGGAGAAGAAAGGAGGACTATATACAGACTTGTTTGCAGAAGCTGAAAGAAGGTCAATGATATGCCATACAGGGTGAGGCACTGGGTTTCAGACCGACTGATGTCATCAGTGGAAAGGCCACCATTGGATATGGTGGATCATTTTATGCTTTCAAATTTTAATTTGTTAATTAAGGAATGTGATATACTTACAATAGCTCACAGGTGAATCTGGGGAAAAATTGCTATTATATTTACAATTACGTTTACAATTCATTTCAATAACATACAGTGTTTCCTATTGGACATTAGAATCTGAATATGTACTTAACATGCTCTTCAGAGAAAATTAACTCCCTAAATGGTATTACAGAGAGTTACACTAAGTAGTACTGAGTAATACTATGATAATCTTACCCCCAAGTTTATAGTTTAAAAGATTAGCTACCCTGAGAAAAAATAAAGGGGGAAGTGGGGGAAAAGCATGTGTTTTTAATTAAAAAATTCTTATTAAAGAGTTTGTTTGTTTGTCTTTTCTGGCTAGGAAATCCAGAAATTGCTTTCTAAGTAAACCTCCCTATGGTCATCATAGGCAGGGCTTTTTTTGTCATAGAACGCTCAGAACAGAGTTCCGGCACCTTTTTTGGATGGAACCTTGTAGGATAGGCAAGGCGGGTTGTATGACATGTGTGAGTTCTGGCACTTTTTTCTTTTACAGAAAAAGCACTGATCATAGGTGTCCCTTGGCAAGGCAGAAATCAATCATACTTGCTGGTAGATTAATGAATATGTTGTCCTTAATGCTTGTATCTACAAATTATTTCATCTTGTTTTTACAGAGTTTATCCTGATTTTTTTTAAAAAAATCTGTGGGTTGAATGATACTAATCAAGATTCAGAAGAAAAGCAATCATGCCCAACCTTATTTTTCAGGGAATGCGGCTCCAACAGAAAACAAAAATAGGCTAATGCAGACAAATGAATATCGGCTTTAGCTCAATTGCAAGTAATCCCCATCTTGAAAAACTGCAATATTTATGATTCATCTTGTTACAAGGTAGATCGGGGTGGGCAATTATGGCAACTTTATGACCTGTGGACTTCAACTCCTAGAATTCCTGAGCTAGCCATGGGAGTTGAATTCTGGGAGTTTTGTTTTTTTTAATCCCATTTATATCCTGCCCTTCTCCGAAGACTCAGGGCGGCTTACAATCTAAAGCACAAATCAATGTGCTTAGCAATAGCCTTCATTCTATGTATATGCCTGCTTATTAGGGCTTTTGCCATTATTACAAAGTCAGCTTATTGCCCCCAACAATCTGGGTCCTCATTTTACCTACTTCGGAAGGATGGAAGGCTGAGTCAACCTTGAGCCTGGTGGGACTCGAACCTGCACTAATTGCAGGCAGCTGGTGTTACTTAAGGAGGCATTAGCCCACTGCTCCACCAAGGCTCTATTGCTAGCTGGTACAATGTATCTTTTTACATTCTAGTTCGGCATATATGGTCTATGTTTCCTGAGTCACTTTTGCATGTAGTTAAGCAAACTCTAGTGCAGGGGTAGGCAACCTTGGCTCTTTTATGACTCGTGGACTTCAACTCCCACAATTCCTGAGCCAGCATGGCTCAGAATGGAAACCTCTCCCTTTCTCCTCAGCATGGCTGGGTTGAAGTCCACAAATTGTAAAATTGCCATAGTTGCTCACCTCTGAGCTAGATGAAAGTCTATAGGAATGAATGTAAATATTTGTCCAATATACAGTATGGAATCACGTTACAAGCTAACATGATAGGTGTTATTGAAGCTGAAGGCTTCTGAAGTGAATGGTAGAAGATAAAGAAAGGTAAATTACCTTAAGTAGTCTTAAGTGCTTATTAAAATGGTGTATCATTAACCTGTGGTATTTGCTACCACAAGATAAAGGGATAACCATAGAATTAAAGAGCATTATTTAGGGATATGGCTACTAGATAAACTGACAATGCACTGATCTCAGAATTAACATGGCTGTTTGTATCAATTATTGGAGAATAGTAGCAGGATTGTGATTCTATGTTCTGCTTGTGGGTTTCCCCTGGACATTTGTTGGCCACTGTGAGAAGAGAATTCTGGAGTAGAACTCCAGAGAATTTTGGAGTAGTTCTGATGCAACTTAGTTCTTCTTTGTTATGCTGATATCATTTCTTCAAATCTACCCACCATACAATACTGTCTCTTGAGGTAGTCCTGAATTTCATCTGATGTAGCAATCTGTCTCCTTGCCATATATAATTTCTGCTTGAAGTAGGTTCTGGTTATACTTAGGCAGAACTTCTGAAAAAAAAAATCTGAAAAAGTAGTTCCAAAGGGTTATAGTGAAAAATATTAATAGGCTGCCAGATCTGCTAGCTCATAATTTTCCTGTGTGCTGTATTGTAAACAATAGATGCAAACTTCAATTTAAAAAACCTGTAGATATGAAATTGCTATGGATGCTCAAGTGGAGCAGTTAATCTTTTTAATTAATTAATTAATTACATTTATGCCCGCTGCAATCCCTCAGTGATCTCAGCAGTTTTACAGGAAGATACTGTCAGAAAGAGACTGGCCAAGCCAGGGGGAGGAGTCAATCAGGGAATTAGTCTGGAATCTCTATGTAGTCCCAAGAGGGTGAAATCCAACTCCCCTTGAATCTGTTGAACCTTACTAATAAACTCCAAGTGTAAACCATCAATCTAAGAAGATTCCTGTGTAAAGCCTGGAGCAATAAAATAGCTAATTGAACTCTTCACACGTGGATCTAATTGTTCATGCCTGACAGATATAACATACTAACAACATTCACATTCACAGTGCAATTAAATATATTTAAAAACTAAAAATGTACAAAAACCCAAGCATCCCGCCAAAAATGTCACTTCTCAAATCTCAGGAAAAGCTCCATTTTCAGTTGCTTCTGGAAGGCAATTTTAGGGATCATCAGTCTGGAATAAAACAACTGTGTGGGAGAATTTCCCACCCTTGCATGGCATTCATGTGTAAGATATTGAGAGAAGTCATGACAGCTTAGATAAGATTGTAGCTTGATGTTGGCCTTAGGCATGAAGAAACTTTTGTTAAAAGAGATAACTCAGGAACATCCTAATGACAGCTTTTATATCAATCTTATTATACACTATCAGAATTTCAGCACTTTTGTTTTCTCCTTTGGCCCTAAAACTGATGCTCACTGCAGCTAACAATAAACGTTTGGGAAGCAAATAATTTGGCAGAAAATTTAATAGGGCAATCCATATCGTTCTCCATCAGCTTCTTCCATGTTGATACAAGAAAACAACCAAGAAAAGTCATGAAAAAAAATGTAAAAGCTGGGATGAATGTACAAGCACTCTAATCCATATAGTCAGTCTAATGAACTGCACATAGCAAAAATCCTGATTTTAAAGATCAGTCAACCTAGATTGAAATAAATGCAAAAGCTGTAGCAAACTGTTTTTTTAAAGGTCAGTCATTGCCTATATTGCCAATTAAAAAGGTAAAGGTAAAGGTTCCCCCGCACATGTGTGCTAGTCGTTTCCAACTCTAGGGGCCGGTGCTCATCTCCGTTTCGAAGCCGAAGAGCCAGCGCTTGTCCGAGGACGTCTCCATGGTCATGTGGCCGGCATGACTAGACGCCAAAGGCGCACGGAACGCTGTTACCTTCCCACCGTAGTGGTCCCTATTTTTCTACTTGCATTTTTACGTGCTTTCGAACTGCTAGGTTGGCAGAAGCTGGGACGAGTAACAGGCACTCACTCTGTTACGCGGCACTTGGGATTCGACCCGCCAAACTGCCAACCATCTGATCGACAAGCTCAGCGTCCTAACCCACTGAGCCACCGCGTCCCAATTACTTATTATATATTATTATATTATTATATTATATTATTATATTATTATAATATTATTATATTGCCAATTACTTTTCTCTAAATAAAAGCTTCATATCTGCACGTAAAGCTGAATGTCATGTTTGGGAATATTCCTTCCTACCCAATAGACAATTAGCGTAGTGAACACACTGCCTCCAAAAACATGGGTGACTTGGTTTCTAAGAAAGTTATAGCATGCTAGAATATTATATGACAAGGAATAGCATGGGGGTCTTAATGGAGATAGATTCTTGGAAGATGAAGATTCATTGAAGGGACCTTTTTTTGCATTAAGTTATTATTTAAACAACCACACAGCCAACCAGAGACAGCACTGACCCTCAACCAACCCACGCAAGCCCCACCCCAGCAGTTCACTTCCCAATGTTCCTGACCTGATGTAACTTCCCCATCACAAGACTCACTGATGACTCACACCTGATCCATCACAAGACCCATCACAAGACCCTCACTCAACACATCCACACCTGAAGCCCTTATAAACAGAACACTGACCCTGGCATCCCCTAAACTCTGCTGAAGATGTTACCCAGCCTGGTTACAAAACGTTTGGAAACCAACCCAAAAACTTGGAGAACAAACCTTCACCCTCAAGTTATTATTTCTTAACATTTCCGTGACTCAGAATATTGGCTATTTCATTTGCTCAGACTAACTAATGTCCAGGTCAGTAACAAAATGTTGGAGAACTTTGTAAGCATTGTTTTGTAGTGTCATCACTACAAAATACTGGTTTTTTTGTTTCTAATTTCTTCAACACCTTTGAACACAAGTCTTGATAAGTATTGCTCCTAAAGGTATATCTGACCAACACCTAATAAAGGCAGGACAAGACTGCAATCTAAACTTGATTGATTGGGATACCGGACTGAGAAGAACAAGGTATCTTTTAAAAAGAGAAATGTAAGAATAGGCATACAAGATGGAGATTCATGGCTTGGAAATGTTGGAAGGAAAAGGTCCAGTTCACTCTCTACAACTGGGAAGATGAAGTCGGCACGATGGATGAAATGAGAAGAAGGGAAAGCAAGCTGCTTGGAAAGGAAGTTTCTTTATTTCGGAAGCCAGGAACTGCAGTGACAGCAGCATTGGGTTCCAGGCCAGCTGGCAACCTGGTCCGGTGAATGGACAGATGTTTATATAATTTTGGGGCTGTGTGATTGAGATTTCTGGGCTTGTTGAGCAATAATTTCAAGTCGTTATTCTAATTGTAATGGCTTGGTTTCTATTGTGGCTGGGAAGTCATGCCCTGTCCCTGAGGTCGAGTGGGGGAATGCAGATTTTAGGTGTCTTTTGTCTCTCTGCTTTTTAATCTGATCAGTTCCAGCCTTCTGTGGAGGCTGTAGATGAAGGTGTTTCATTTATGAATGGAACAGTTTGTGAAACTAAATATCCATTCACAGGGGCTGGCAGCTTGAATGGTTTTACTTCAAGGATGGCTTTTCTCTTCCAAGGCTGTGGTGGGCATTACTTTGCTAATATGGGGGCTTTCTTATATTAAAAGGGGTGGGTGGGGATTCTTCCTAGAGAAACATTGCATAAGATAAGGACTTGAGAATGATCACTGAGGACAAGATTGTCCTCTTGAAGACCAGACTGGTACATTTCTGGGACTGGAATATATATATATTTATATATATATATATATATATATATATATATATATATATATATATATATATATATATATATATATATATATATATATATATATATATATATATATATATATATATATATATATATATATATATATATATATATATATATATATATATATGTATGTCTATGTCTATGTGTATGTGTATGTGTATGTGTATGTGTATGTGTATGTGTATGTGTATATGTATATGTATATGTATATGTATATGTATATATATATATATGGATCTTTGGTCATTCGGGTTTTTCCCCGCGTATAACTAAAGGTGTAGGAGCAACGTTTTGACGGAATCCCATCTGTCATCATCAGGCTGGTGGCTTCAGCTTCCTTCTTCTGGGAGAAGCATGTGGCTGTTTGTTCCTCTTTTTTTTTAAACTGCCAGAGGGGGGGTGTTCTGTGGGTGGAGGTGTGCTCTGATTGGGTGGGGGATTAAGTGTGTTCTGATTGGGTGGGAGTGTGTTTTGAATGGTGGGGGTGTTCTGATTGGGTGGGGGTGTGTTTTGACTGGATGGGCTGGTCTCAGCTGCCAGCCTTAGACCTGAGCTGGTGAGTTGTGCTGCTTTTGTTCGGCTTCGTGTTTGTGGTGGTGCCATGTTTTTATAGTGGGTGTCAGTTTGCTTATTGTGTGGTTTGGAGGGGTTTAAAGTGGCTGCAACATCACCCACTATAAAAACATGGCACCACCACAAACACGAAGCCGAACAAAAGCAGCACAACTCACCAGCTCAGGTCTAAGGCTGGCAGCTGAGACCAGCCCATCCACTCAAAACACACCCCCACCCAATCAGAACACCCCCACCATTCAAAACACACTCCCACCCAATCAGAACACACTTAATCCCCCACCCAATCAGAGCACACCTCCACCCACAGAACACACCCCCTCTGGCAGTTTAAAAAAAAAGAGGAACAAACAGCCACATGCTTCTCCCAGAAGAAGGAAGCTGAAGCCACCAGCCTGATGATGACGGATGGGATTCTGTCGAAACGTTGCTCCTACACCTTTAGTTCTACACGGGGAAAAACCCGAATGACCAAAGATCCACATACAAACACCTAGGGGCCGGTGCTCATCTCCGTTTCAAAGCACACACACACACACACACACACACACACACACACACACACAAACTAAGTGAACTCTGGGATGAAATAAGAAAAACTAAAAGTTTTTATTGCTAAAAGATCAAGCTGTCATTGGCTACTGCCAATGTCGTCAGGATGGAAACGCTGTGGTGGGGAGATCGCGTTTATACCCAAACTCTATACTGCAGGGTTATTCCCCCCCATCTGCTGGGTGGTTGCAGCAGGTTTTGGTCACTTCATGTGACCCTGGGACACTGTGACCATCATAAATATGAATCAGTTGCCAAGCATCTGAATGTAAATCACAAGACCCTGGAGATGCTGCAACATTCCAGCTGATCAGTGCTTCTTCTGGGCTCAGCAGAAGCGCCAGGATCAGTGCCGAGCTCCAGCTGGAGCCTGGCGCTGATCCTGGCACTGTCACTGAGCCCTGACAGCCCTGTAGCTCCAGCCGTCTCTCGCTCAGGCTTGTGCAGTGCTACCACCGGTTCAGCTCATTTCCCTCCCCCGCTACCACTTTTCTAGGATGGTTGCGTACCACCTGCCAGGTGCCCATATACCACATACCACTGGTTGAAAAGCCCTGTGCTAGGTGACTGGTGGTATTCGGATGTTGCCATATCCTAAAAGTGGTACAATGGGTGAAAAGGTTGAAAAGCCCTGATCTAGCATGATGTTAAAATGTATTAAGAATAATCCAAAAAGAAGAAACAAGAATGTAATCATGAAGACAGGTAGCCCTCTCTTACTGCTTGTTCAGCAACTGTTCAAAGTTATGATGGTGCTGAAAAATGAGATTTATGGCTGGTCCTTGAACTTGTGTTCATCACAGCATCCTTCAGTCATCTGATGACAATTTGGGTGCTTAGTTGCTGGTGTGCACTTGACAGTTGCAACATCCCGCATTCATGTGATTGCGACTTAACAGCTGGCTTCTGAGAAGCAAAGCCAATGGGAAAAGTGGCAGGAAGTTGCAAGTTGTGATCATATGACCTGCACTTAATTACTATGACAATTTGCTTAACCACTGACAGAACTGAGGTTATAGGTCAGGCACAGTCACGTTTCACTTTATGACCTCATTGCTCAGTGACAGAGTTACTGGTACCAAATGCAGTTGGGTAGGTGAGGATGAGCTGTAAATGAATGTACCTATTGTACTTTATAAAGCAGTTGCTATAGAAGCAACAGAGAAAACTAGCTGCGTCAGCAATATATATTCCTTGCAATGCTGGCCATATATTTATTTAGCCAAGCCATAAACATGTCATACTTTAGGCAGCCCACCTATCAATAACTCTGAGTAACCTTTAAAATACCTTTCCAATTTATAACCATCTGGACATATTTACGAGTACTACAAGATAGACTTTTGACTGCAATATGTTTCTTTCAAATAAGTAAATAAGCAACTCACATGGGAGTGCATTGATGTATAATTTTCTCAAATCAAGGATGGTGTGCGAGAGGCTGCACTGCAAAATGTAGTGGAGGGGGCAACACCCACCCTGCATTTCATTTCCAGTTTAAGCAGAATATAGGTAAGGTTACTTTCCAGTAATATATTTAAAGACATTGCTGTTTTTAATCTGGTAAAAGCTTTTGGAGTTGAAGTCAAGGAATCACATATAAGGTGATGCACCTCTGTATTGAAGTGACATGTGTGCACTCTCATCAAATCTTTTTTTTAAAATAAATAAATCAGATTTTAAAGGGATTGCCTTTGAAAGAGCTTGGTACCCTCTAGTGGCAAGACTGTATTATAACCACCAGATGATTTTTACAATCATTAGAAAAGTCATCTTCTTGCATATGCCTGGCTTTTAGAAAATCTTACCGGTTCATCATGATTTAGAAATAACACATCCCTTCAGTGGATTATTCAAAGGACATCATGGAACTGGCATGGGGAATCTGATCCCCTTTATTCTGGATGATAATTCCCATCTCACTGCTAAGCCTGATATCCTAGTTCTCTCACAGAAAAAGAAGTGTACCACTCTTTTGAATTGCCAGAATTTGGGGATTGATACTATGTTCTCCAAGTACGTAGTAAACAGAATTCTGGGTTTCCGTGGATACATGGGATCAAAGGAAGGCCACCCTGATATTACTGACATTTGGTAAGAGGGTAATGTCCCTCTCTTTTATCTTAGCCTTCCCCCACCTCGTCTCATGGAAAATAGGAGCTCTGCCACAGCCACACTATTTCCATGCCTTAGAATGCCGATCTGTGCTTTGCAATGTTTAGTCTCCAATGCCAAGTAAAGCCTGAGGTGAAAGCTTGTCAGAAGATGACTTCATTTCAGACAATGTGTCAGCACAGGAAAGATTTGCTCTTTACCGCCAGCTCAACTAAATTAAAACAGACTTCTTACAACATAATGGGACAAAGAGCTGGCATATAACAAGTGCAAAACAGATGTAAATAAGAATGGAATAGGTTTCCAAAATTCATCTGTTTCCCTGAACTTATGTACCTGCTGCAGCAATTATAGTAAATTAACTGTCAATCAAATAACTTGGTTATTCCTAGCTATAGCTCAATGGTTTGTTTCAGGCCATTAGTTCAGTTCAAACATATATAAAGCTGGTTGGATTGGGGTGGAGGTACTCTAAGCAAATCCCTAGATAGGTTGGGTTGGGTATGAAGTTTAATAAAACCTATTACCAAGCTACATAGATTTAGTCCTGGTTAATACCTGGACCCCCTTCATGGATTACTGCCTTGTCGTGGCGAAGGGGCTTGCGTAATTCAATGAAGCTATGAGCTATGCCGTGCAGGGCCACCCAAGACGGACAGGTCATAGCAGAGAGTTCTGACAAAACGTGATCCACTGGAGAAGGAAATGGCAAACCACTCCAGTATCTTTGCCATGAAAACCCTATGGACAGTACCAAAAGGCAAAACGATATGACGCTGGAAGATGAGCCCCTCAGGTCGGAAGGTGTCCAATATGCTACTGGGGAAGAGCAGAGGGCTAGTACTAGTAGCGCCAGAAAGAATGAAGCGACTGGGCCAAAGCCGAAAGGACGCTCAGCTGTGGATATGTCTGGTGGTGAAAGGAAAGTCCGATGCTGTAAAGATTTTTTCTCCATAGGAACCTGGAATGTAAGATCCATGAATCAAGGAAAACTGGACGTGGTCAAACAAGAGATGACAAGACTGAACATCGACATCTTAGGTATCAGCGAACTAAAATGGACAGGAATGGGTGAATTTAATTCAGATGACCATCAGGTATACTACTGTGGGCAAGAATCCTTCAGAAGAAATGGAGTAGCCTTCATAGTCAATAAAAGAGTAGGAAAAGCAATACTGGGATACAATCCTCAAAATGACAGAATGATCTCAGTTCGAATCCAAGGCAAACCATTCAATATCACAGTAGTCCAGGTCTATGCCCCAACCACCAGTGCTGAAGAGGATGAAATTGACCAGTTCTATGAAGCACTACAGCACCTTATAGAACTAACACCAAAAAATGATGTTCTTATCATCATGGGGGATTGGAATGCTAAAGTAGGAAGCCAAAAGATAACTGGAATAACAGGCAAGTTTGGCCTTGGAGTGCAAAATGAAGCAGGGCACAGGCTGATAGAATTCTGTCAAGAGAATACCATGGTCATAGCAAACACTCTTTTCCAACAACCCAAGAGACGGCTCTACACATGGACATCACCAGATGGTCAACACAGAAATCAGATTGACTATATGCTCTGCAGCCAAAGATGGAGAAGCTCTATACAGTCAGTAAAAACAAGACCAGGAGCTGACTGTGGCTCAGACCATGAGCTTCTCCTTGCAAAGTTTAGGCTTAAACTGAAGAAAGTAGGGAAAAGCACTAGGCCACTCAGGTATGAATTAAATCATATCCCTGTTGAATATACAGTAGAGGTGACAAATAGATTTAAGGAATTAGATCTGATAGACAGAGTGCCTGAAGAACTATGGACAGAGGTTCGCGACATTGTACAACAGGTAGCAACCAAAACCATCCCAAAGAAAAAGAAATGCAAGAAAGCAAAATGGCTGTCTGAGGAAGCTTTGCAAATAGCTGAGGAAAGGAGGGAAGCGAAAGGCAAGGGAGAAAAAGAAAGATACACCCAATTGAATGCAGAATTCCAGAGAATAGCTAGAAGAGATAAGAATGCCTTCTTAAATGAACAGTGCAAAGAAATAGAAGAAAATAATAGAATAGGGAGGACCAGAGATCTTTTCAAGAAAATTGGAGAAATGAAGGGAACGTTTAATGCAAAAATGGGCATGATAAAGGACCAAAATGGCAGGGACCTAACAGAGGCAGAAGAGATTAAGAAGAGGTGGCAAAATTACACAGAAGAACTATACAAGAATGAGCTTAACGTCCCTGATAATCACAATGAAGTGGTCACTGACCTCGAGCCAGACATCCTAGAATGTGAAGTGAAGTGGGCCTTAGAAAAGCTGAGCAACAACAAAGCTAGTGGAAGTGACAGTATTCCAGCTGAGCTATTCAAAATCTTAAAAGACAATGCAGTAAAAGTGCTACACTCAATTTGCCAGCAAATTTGGAAAACTCAACAATGGCCACAGGATTGGAAAAGATCAGTTTACATTCCAATTCCAAAGAAAGGCAGTGCCAAAGAATGTTCAAACTATCGCACCATTGCACTCATTTCTCATGCTAGTAAAGTCATGCTTAAAATCCTACAAGCTAGACTTCAGCAGTATGTGGATCGAGAACTACCAGAAGTGCAGGCAGGATTTCGAAGAGGCAGAGGAACTAGAGATCAAATTGCCAACATACGCTGGATCATGGAGAAAGCTAGGGAGTTCCAGAAAAACATCTACTTCTGCTTCATTGACTATGCTAAAGCCTTTGATTGTGTGGATCATAACAAACTGTGGCAAGTTCTTAAAGAGATGGGAGTACCAGACCATCTTATTTGTCTCTTGAGAAACCTATATGCGGGTCAAGAAGCAACAGTGAGAACTGGACACGGAACCACTGATTGGTTCAAAATTGGGAAAGGAGTCCGGCAAGGCTGTATACTGTCGCCCTGCCTATTTAACTTATATGCAGAGCACATCATGAGAAAGGCAGGGCTAGATGAATCAAAAGTTGGAATTAAGATTGCCGGAAGAAATATCAACAACCTAAGATACGCAGATGATACCACTCTAATGGCAGAAAGTGAAGAAGAACTAAAGAGCCTCTTGTTGCAGGTGAAGAAGGAGAGTGCAAAACTTGGGTTGAAACTTAACATTAAGAAAACCAAGATCATGGCATCTGGCCCTCTCAATTCCTGGCAAATAGATGGGGAAGAAATGGAGGTAGTGACAGATTTTATTTTCCTGGGCTCCAAGATCACTGCAGATGGGGACTGTAGCCAAGAAATTAAAAGACGCTTGCTCCTGGGGAGGAAAGCCATGGCAAATCTAGACAGCACACTAAAAAGCAGAGACATCACCCTGTCAACAAAAGTGCGTATAGTCAAGGCTATGGTCTTCCCAGTTGCAACGTATGGCAGTGAAAGTTGGACCATAAGAAAGGCTGAGCGCCAAAGAATTGAGGCCTTTGAACTGTGGTGCTGGAGAAGACTCCTGCGAGTCCCTTGGACCGCAAGGCGATCAAACCGGTCAGTCCTAAAGGAGATCAATCCTGACTGCTCTTTAGAAGGCCAGATCCTGAAGCTAAAACTCAAGTACTTTGGCCACCTAATGAGAAGGAAGGACTCACTGGAGAAGAGCCTAATGCTGGGAAAGATCGAGGGCAATAGAAGAAGGGGACGACAGAGAATGAGGTGGCTGGATGGAGTCACTGAAGCAGTAGGCGTGAGCTTAAATGGACTCCAGAAGATGGTAGAGGACAGGAAGGCCTGGAGGAATGTTGTCCATAGGGTCGCGATGGGTCGGACACGACTTCGCAGCTAACAACAACAACAATACCTGGACAAAAGGTCATGAGGAAATTACAGGGCAATAGGATTGAATGAAAAATTGGAAAAAAAAAATATCCTAAAAGAAGACACTGATAAACCCCTCCACATTGCTAGCAAGAAAACATGAGACATCTTTATCCTTTCTATTCCATATAAAATATTCTTAGATTTTTTTTCATAAAGCATTATCTTCTGAAGAATTATGCAGACATTTCTGTGCACACAAGAATATTAAGTGAAATTACTGAGGGCAGAACAAGACGCATGAAGCTCTACCTTTCTTTTTCTATAAGGACTGCTTACGAAGTATATTTAGTGGAATTCCTTGGGTCTTACTCAAGTTGAAGTGTTCTTGCAGAATGAATGTGCCATGTCTGTTGAAGGACTGATTTGCATTAGCTGCTTGCCAGTTAGCTCCTTTCAGGCCCTGGATTGACTTTGTCTATTCAGAAATCACTGAACCTTTCTGAACAGCTTTCTGAGGTAGCAGAACTCATTGAAGAAAATTAAAATTTCATAATTTGAAAAGTGTGATTGTCCATTCTGACTTTTTTTGCCCATCTCTTGGCTACTGCTTTCAGTTTTACCTGAAGATTTACCAGAGCCCATCTGGAAACATGCTTAGAATGATAGTTTTTCCTTAAATAATTAATGTCAACTTAAATTCACTTTGTACCATGTGATATATATTTAATTACTTAAATATCTTCATTAATATTGGTGTTGATCTCCATTATGTGTTCTTTCACATTTTCTTTTCTCACACTGTACACAAATATGCTTTAACATTTTCCTGATATCTGAATATTTTAGTTATTTGCTGTACAAAAACATTTTGAATTTTTAATAGCAATAGTACTTCGACTTATATACCTCTCCATAGTGCTTTAGTTTACAGCACTCTCTGAGCAGTTTACAGAGTCAGCATATTGTCCCCAACAATCTGGATCCTCATTTTACCAACCTTGGAAGGATGAGTCAACCTTGAGCTGCTCAGAATTGAACTCCTGGAGTGAGCAACGAGGTAGCCTGCAGTACTGCATTCTAACCCCTGCACCATCACAGCTCTTTTAAAATATACACATGCACATTTTCTTAAAATAAAAATTGTCCTATTGGTCCATGAATCTGTATTCTGCTTCCTTTTAAATAAATGTTAAAAAATACTTTCCACGCACCACCATTGAATTATAAGATACACCAACCAGTTTAAAATATTATGCAGGCAGCTAGGAACTCTCTCTCAAACACACATACACACACACACAAATTTACTATATCCTTCATAAATAGTGCATCTTCCTGAAAGCTATTCCTACAGCATTCATAAGCTTTCCTAGCCAATCATCTGACACTGTTTCAGGATTCTAATATGATGGTTATTGGATTAGGACTGGGGAAACCACTATTCAAATCTATCTTAGACCTGGAAGTTAAATGCATGACTTTGGACTAGTCATTATCTCAGTCCAATCTTTGTGGTGCAGGGTTGTTAAAGATGCCATTGTAAAGTGTTCTGAATTCTTGTTGGGAAACTAGGATATAAATCTAACAAATAAATGAAATCAACACACACAAAAAATCACACAATCCTGAAGTCTGCCCAAGGCCCATCTCTAAGATTCTTATTTACTGCTAGAAATACAGTATTTATTATCAAATTTATGACACATTTTTTCAGCAGCACTACAAATTTGGCTTATTCAACTACATGAGTACAAAAACAAGCTTTTTGTACAAATAATAATAATGTGATATAGTGGAATTGAAATTTAGTTGTAATATGACCTGGCCTCTTGAAAAATCCAAATGATTGGATTGCTGGTTTTCTTTTTAAGGGCAAAAGAAACAACACAGGTAGTCCTCAATTTACAACAGTTCATTTAGTAACCATTCAAAGTTACAATGGCACTGAAAAATGTGACATGACCATTTTTCTTTTCTTTTTTTATTAATTTATAATGTAAAAGACAAAAATGCAAAAGAAAATAGTAGGAATGATAGGGGAGGGAAAAGGGAAGGGATTCACTTAACCATGCTAACTTATCAACTGCAGTGATTCACTTAACAATTGTGGCAAGAAAGGTGTAAAATGGGGCAAAACTCACTTAACAAATCTCTCACTTAACAACAGAAATTTTGGGGTCAATTGTGGCTGTTAAGTCAAGGACTACCTCTACCTGGTTGGTAACACAAAATATCTAACCAACCTAGTAATCTTGACATCGAGCTAAGTACCTAAGTTTGCATTTCTAATTACCAATGCCTAGGTACCCCAATTCCCACAGTTCGCTAATAATGTCTTTAATGTATTTTATGTAAAATATGCCTTGCAGCATGTGGTCTTTTGTAAGTAACCCTGCCAACTTCCTGAACAGTCAAATGGATACCTCTAAATCCAGAAAGGATAAAAGGAGTTAGTTTAATTTACCATGTTGCTATTAACACTGCCTTGCACAGAATTATTAATCATACTGACTTAATATTGTGACAATATCAGAAAGAGTCAAAAATCAATGAGAAACACAAATAAATTATTGCGGGGGGGGGCAGATACAGAAGGAAATCACAGTATTTAGTATTATGCACTGTTCTGATTATTTCATAGAAAGGCTTATTGTCTCATAACTTCCTTTTTGCAGTTTAGTACTGGTACCTTCTCTTGCTCTACATGTGTTAATTTAACTTATTATCTGAAGCCTAAACCAAATCCAGAAATGTGTTTAAAATAGTTACTAATTTCTGTTGTATTTCTATTCCATGGAACTTCAGAACAAAGAAAAGTGTTGTTAACTGTGCAGTTAAATATTATTGTTATTCTCAAAACAAAACTGAAGGTGGGGTGGGAGGATTCTGTAAATAGAAATCAATACATTCTTTACAATTTTTCAATGAAGGAGTAATGTGTTTGGGGAAAAAAGCCAAATTCATATATTACTACTTAACAATAAAGCAAACATAATAATCAAATCATGAGCATGCATGCAGATTCCATTGTCTGCGTTCTAAAATTCTCTTTTATTTCCTGAATATAAATAGAGCAATAATAAATATAGAATAATAATGCAGTGACACAAGATTAATCTGCTTACCCATAATTATAATACTACAATGAAGATAGTTTACTGGCTAATTTTTAAAGCAAGTAGAAATTTACTTTGTTTCAGGATACGTTCAATTAGTAGAAATATCTTATTAACTTAAACACTACAATCAACTCAATACTGGTCTAAGACAACACAGCATTTTTTTAAAAATAAACTCACTTAATATAAAACAGTCTTAGTAATATAACATTTTCAAAGTATTAGAAATTTACTATCTAACATTTCTGTTCGAAGTGTAATTTTTAAAAAGTGAGGAAAAACGCTAATAAACATTGCATGTGAATTGTGCTGCCACTTTAAGAATCTTATTCAGGTCTTAAATTAATATGAATTAATCACACAAAAGTAATGCTTAGGGAAAAAAGTTTTAGAAAAGTACAGTGGTAGATGCGTTGGTGAAAAGAATCTCATTTTTTTCTAGACCAACAAGTCATAGTTTTTAAATCTGAATGCTGCCTTTCTATTTATTTGGCTCAGTAAAATGCTTTTGTACTAGAGACTTTGGAAAACAATTAAGAAAATCCCTGCATGCAATAGTTAACAGTTAAGTTATGGATCACAGTAAAACCATTTAGCTTTTAACCTCTACTTCAAAATACAAAGTATGCAAGGAAAATGGAACTATTGAAACAAGGATAATTATCCCCCTTTCCTGCTTTCTAATATATTACAATTTATTTTACTGCAAATAAGAGTTCTGTAAAATCAAACAATTAAATAAAAAAGAACTTTTTTCAAAGGCAGTGATATTTTCTTCAGATATTTGAAATATTTCTACTAGTAAATGGAAAATATATATACTACAATGTAGTAACACGTTTTTAAAGTATTTTAAAATGAAGTTTGCCTAGGGGAAAACAATTGCTACTGAATTGGATACAGAGTTCCTTTTTATTGACATCAGACCAGACTTGACTCTCTCCCCCCTTGTAGATAGTAGTGATGTAAGGTAATTAGAAGCTTCAAAGGTTCACTTGATAAGATTCCTCAACAGCATTTTGAAACAGAGTTTCTTCATCCAATTGAAGATTCTAAATAACAAAGTAGCAGTGAATTAGAAACAAAACCTTTAAAATCAAGCTATTTTTCTTTAATAGTCTGCATTATTACTTAGAAAATTGTCAAAATACCATTTCGTATGATTTTATTTAGCTTTATCTTCATATTAGAAGCAGCAACGAGACTTGTTAAATTCATACTCTGTTTCAAGAATGTTAAAAATAAACTAAATGAATTTGTGTTGAGGTTCCAGACACATACAGAAAACTTCATTTGATTTAAGTGTATCCTGCCATTACTTAAAGGAATCAAGGTACTTCCTAATCTAATGGTCTTCTTTTATAAATCTCTCTGTTCTTCTCTGAGAGGGGAGAAAAGAAATTTTAAGACATAAGAACTGGCCTCCTATACCTGGATAGTTTTTTATATGGAAGGATTTCTATCCTCTCATTAAACAAGTTTACTGGTGTTTCGCAGGCATATACATAGAATGAAGGCTACTGCTAAGCTTGTAAGCCGCCCTGAGTCTTCGGAGAAGGGCGGGATATAAATGAAATTAAAATAAAATAAAATAAACTGTTTTGAACTTGTTCCTCTCACACTACAATTTTTGCTTTGTCCCATCTGCTGGAACAGTTGCACTCAGGCCCTAGTTACTTGCAGCTTGCCTATTATAATTTGATGTACACAGGGCTGCCTCTGAAGATCTCCAGCTGCTTTAACTGGTATAGAACCAAGAGCAGTAATAGGCATACCTTAGAATGCCCATGTAATATCTTGCTTCATGAGCTGTATTGGTGGTTGGTAATTGCAGGTACAATTTAAGGTGCTAATATTTGAGGGATCACTTACTTACCATAGCACTTTTTAAAATTAGACTTGTCCTAATCCTTATATCTTTTTTTTCTATTTCATATTCTTTAATTACTTGCATCTGAACTTAATTTCTTTATCCTGGCCTCCAGTCTGATCTTTCACTTTAGGATTGAACGCAACTTTGGTTTTGGCTTTTTAATTTTGATATTTTGTTCTTTTCCAACTGCCATTGCTGTACTGTAGGCAAGATGATTAGTCAGTTTGATAGGTGATACTTTAATCCTTAAAAGTGCCTTATTCACATCCTTCATTATAGGTGCCAGGTCTTTTTTGGACACTACTTTCAATTCAGCCATTGTCTTTCTACTAACAATTCTGCATATGCCATAATTTTATCTTTTAATTTTATTAGGGGAGGGTCAGTTTATAGGTTATTTCAGTATTGGCCTATACTAGTTCTGTTATTATTACTTCTTCTAAGTTATCATTTCTGTAATTCATATCTGCTGTTTCCTCTATATTTCTAATTGTTGTATCTACTATTATACTCAGTCTTTGGCTCTTCCTTTTTCACATTTTTCTGGATCTCTTCCAATTATGCATCCCCGAATATTTTATTTCTGGTAATGAATCTCCTTTGATCTGGTAATCATTGTTCAGTGATATTTGAGCCATGGAGGCACAGTGGTTAGAATGCAGTACTGCAGGCTAATTCTGCTGACTGCCGGCTGCTAGCAGTTCGAGTCTCACCAGTTCAATCCATCCTTCCGAGGTCGGTAAAATGAGTACCCAGATTGTTGGGGGCAATATCCTGACTCTGTAAACTGCTTAGAGAGGGCTGTAAAGCACTGTGAAGTGGTATCTAAGTCTAAGTGTTATTGCTATTTGTGATATTGTTATATTTGGTATTTGATTCTAATAAGTAGAAAGTTGTGGAAGGAATAGGAATAGAATAGACATCTTTTATTTTAAAAGTACATATAGTGTTTCTTCTTATAAAAGAGAAAATACTAATCATACTCTACCCATAAAGTTAAGAATGGGGGTAAAGTGATGTTAAAAAGCCACTAGTCTCCACTAGTGCCAGTACCAATCCACCTCTGGCTGAGCTTGAAAAAGCTAAGCAAAATCTAACCAACTTAGTACTTAGATGAAAAATAAAAAGGAAAACCCAGGGATATAGGCCTCGGGGAAAATTAATAGAAACTATTTCTGAACTGTTGCCAGGAAAAATAACAGAGAGATCTCTATGTAATCAGTTTGGGTAACCTTGAGTAATTTTTTTAAAAAAAACTTAAATCACTCCCACCCAGTTCTGCAACCTTGATATGGTATAATTTTTCCAAATCTAAATATTTTAAGTGCTCAGATATGTTTAATGAATGAAATGCAACCTGTGTGCTTATTAAAGTATGATCTATGCTAAATTTAAGGAAAAAAGTAAAAATACTATTATTGAAAATGGAAAAATTCTGTCAAAAAGAGGTAATTTTTTTTAAAAAATATATCATTTCATTCTGCCTTATTTTACATACCTTGGAATTAACATAGTTTCAAATAAGTATTCTTCAGAAGGAAAAATCTTTTTTTACATGTAATTAATCACATAATTAAATTTTATAATTCACTACCATGAGATGTAGTGCTGGCTACCCACTAGGTTGGCTTCAAAAAAGAGTTGCACCAATTCATGGAAGTCTTGGGGATCTATGACAAATAATCTGGATGGCAATGTGACTGCCTCTGAAGGCTATCAGCTGGGAGTTAGAGGATTCTTTGCACAGTTAGTTGCCTGGACTAGATAGGCCAAGGGTCCAATCCAGCAATACACTGCTTATATTCCTAGGGCTGACTTTAATAGTAATAACAACAAAAATAACAAAAACTATTAAACTTGTATCCTTAGATATTAACTCTTTGTTATACCATTTAAGCTATGCTACAAGACTTTTTATTATTTTACATACAACAAGCTTTTTACACGTGTACTCACTGCTGGGTCTACTTGATAAAGATGCTTGTCATTACAATGATCCAATAGAGTCTGCCTTGTGAAGTTACTTTCTTGACATAGAGGGCATTTGAATGTAGGCTGCTCACTGAAATACCAACAGCAACAGAATAAAAAATAAATAAAAAGTACAGCAGCAGCATGCAATATGTACAAGGAATTCAATGGATAAAAAATAAGCTCATAGGGCCATCTGATGTTTGTAGCAAATGACTAATTCAGTATGATTTTGCAATAGACAACAGTCAGTTGTAGTGATTGAATAACAGAGTTGGAAGGGACATTGGAGATCTTCTAGTCTAACCCTCTGCACAAGCAGGAGACCCTATACCATTTCAGACAAATGGCTGTCCAATATCTTCTTAAAAGCCTCCAGTGATGGAGCACCCACAATTTCTAAAGGCAACCTGTTCCACTGGTTAATTGTTGTCACTGTCAGGAAATTTCTCCTTAGTTCTAGGTTGGTTCTCTCCTTGCTTAGTTTCCATCCCATTGCTTCTTGATCTGCCTTCTGGTGCTTTGGAAAATAGGCTGACCACTTTTTCTTTGTGGCAGCCCCTCAAATACTGGAACACTGTTATCCTGCCATCCCTAATCCTTCTTTTTACTAGACTAGACATATCCAATTCCTGTAAACGTTCATGTTTTAGCCTCCAGCCTCCTAATTATCTTTGTCGCTCTTTTCTACACTCTTTCCAGAGTCTCAACATCTTTTTTATATTGTGGTGACCAAAACTAGATGTAATGTATTCTTCTACCAATGACTAGGGCCAGTACTGTTTCCCTTACAATGGAGTTCTTCCAGGAAGAATCTGGTCTTCCTGGGGGAAAGAAGGCATAACTTTCCCATTATCCTGGCCCCTATGATCAATGATGTAGAATAGTTTTATTATTATCAAATTGTCACATATTGCAATAGCTATTTCTTTACTACTTCATACAATACTTTAAAAATTAACATTTCACACGAACGTGTTGTAGCTTTCGTGTTATTTTGGAATATATTTTTGTTAAGTCCACCCTTTTCCTAGTCATAGAAACCAATAGTTATTAATAAGCAGGGTTATTCCTACCTTGCAGGTTCTTCAGGAACATGTAGATTAGAATTTTCTCCCATTTCCGAAGTAGAAGAATCACTCCCAAAACTGAGTGAGGATTTATTTTACAGTAAATAAAAATATTAATAGTTATGTTTATTAGATAAATTCCTCTATCTTTGGTTGATACGTGATACCTCTAAATTTGAAAAACAAAATTCATTTGAATAAAATTATGCATATTTCTTCCGGATTCTCTCTATTTATGTATATATGTATGTATTTATATCTGCATAGACACACTTATAATTGGAGGGAGAAACAGAAATAGGAACCAAGGAGATTAGCATTTTTTTCCCTGTTAAAAAATACTAGTGAAATTGTTCTCAAGTCATTCTACACTGCAGCTGATTAAGTGGACTGCATTTCAGCCCCCTACTGTAGTCTACAGAACTTGGGCTTCAGGTGGTTTTCCAAATACTAACTAGATCTGTCCTTGCTTCCCTGTTTACAACTTCACAGAAGACCTCCAGGACCTGCTATCAGTTTTACCATTTCTGTATAATTACAAAATTCCCTCTAATACATTTAATATTAATTATAACTACATTTATTTATGTGGTTAAATATTAAATAGTTATGCCTTCATATCAGTCAATAGGGAACATATAAATATGAATGACATAACACTGCATTCAGCAATTTTTGTCAGTAAAATTAGTGATGTAAATATTCAAAATAAGGAATAGTTGCTTTATCTCTTAAGTTTCTGCTGAGGACTAGTTCAGAAATAAAAGATATTTTAAAATTTAGAGGAAAGGGAGAGAAAAAGGCTAAAGAACAGCAGGTTGAGCAAAAGACAGTAGCATGTGTATTCTCATTAATCAACTAAAGTGACTTACTAAGTTATGAAAACATGTTCTGTGTCTAGTTGGTATACCAAAAAAACCCCCACCCCAACAAACCAGGGGTTAGTCTTTAATTTCTAAATAACAAAATTTTATTGTAATAAAGGAGACTATCTTGACATAATTTAAATTTATAAGTGGAAACTTGACATAGATGACTTTGATAACAGGTAGAAACAACTGCTTGTTCAGGTTTAGTACAACTCTCATCATGTCAAGTAAAAAGTATAAACCCTATATCTGCATTTCAGCACAATAAATACTGTAAAAATCAGTTGCTATAGAAGAAAATAGAAATAACCTCATTGAAGAATGCATGAATTACTACAAGAAAGAAAATGACAAAGGAGAAAGGGTGAGGGGTGACATGATAGCAGTGTTCCAATATCTCAGGGGCTACCACAAAGAAGAGGGAGTCAAGCTATTCTCCAAAGCACCTGAAAGCAGGACAAGAAGCAACGGATGGAAACTAGTCAAGGAGAGAAGCAACCTAGAACTAAGGAGAAACTTCCTGACAGTTAGAACAATTAACCAGTGGAACAACCTGCCTCCAGAGGTGGTGAATGCTCCAACACTGGAGGTTTTTAAGAAGAGACTGGACAGCCATTTGCCTGAAATGGTATAAGGTTTCCTGCCTGAGCAGGGGGTTGGACTAGATGACCTCCAAGGTCCCTTCCAACTTTATTATTATTATTATTATTATTATTATTATTATTATTATTATTATTATTATTATTATTATTATTAAAGCGTGAGGAAGAACTGGAAACACTCCCAACTTGATTCTGTTTGGCATACGATTCTGGCAGTGTTAGGCCCAAGCAACTGGAACAGCTCCAAGAAAGGTCAAATAGTTTTATTTAGTCTTAATCACCAATTTACAAGAATCTCGCCAGACTATTTGCCTTCCATTGGGAAATGACAAGACAAACCTAAGCGTTTCCTCCCCCGAATGAACTGTAAGCTGTAATGTCATTTAAACACACCACCCCCCTCCCATGGGGCTTCTTTTCCTTCAGCCAGTGGTTCCGCCACAGGAAAGCTTTCAGGATTGCTATTATACCTTGCAACAGTAAAGTGGTATTCCTGAAAACCTTGCTCTGTTTATTTCATGATCTGGCTGACTCAGCTGACAATAGCTCTTATCTCCATTCAAACATTTAAGAAATCTGAAGAAATGCATTTAAAAAAACAAATACTGATGCAGTTATACTCAGATATTAAACAATACATTGACATAGAACTTCTTGGTTTTGGCTCAAATATTTTTTAAAAAGTACTTTTATATTAAAAACTCAGTTTTATGAACTATATATGTAGATTATTATATTTTAAAACAGATCACTACTTCAATAGAACAAAAGCTCACACACTAAATTACATAAGGAAATGTTTAGAATTTTATTTTGTAGTAGAACTAAAGTTCCAAAGTTTAAGGATTTATTTTAGCCCTGTCCTAATCACATTGGAAATAATATTAAGAAATGTACAACTCTGTATTTTAGCCATTATTATGAAAAAAATTCTGTAGTATAAACATTATTCATTAATGTTTATAGTACAGAATTACTGTACTATAAAGCATTAAAATTTAGTTTGGATATTCTTTGGAAAAATATAAACTACACATCACCTGTTTCCTGTTGAATCCTGAGATATGTCTAAGATTGGAATTATAGAAGGAACACCATATTCATCTTGATACCTCTTGCATGATTTATAATGCTGTCTCATACGAGAGAATCTAATCTGTAAAAGATGTATTTCATTTAGATTTTTAAATAGTGGTATAAAAATACTTTAATGATGTGTTAAGATGCTGGGAGACTACTAGTTCTAATCCTCTCTTTGACATAAGAGCTGGCTGGGAGACTTTGGGTCAGCCTCTCTCAGCACAATGCACCAAATATGTTATTGTTGTGAGGAAAACAGAAATCAGGAGTATTGGATATGTGTCTATCTTGAACCAACCAAAAATAAAGATGGGATACTAAAAATAATGATCTCAAAGGGTAGATAAATCAAATAGCTTATGCAATTATAGGGTGCATTCTAATGAGTCTGCTTTTGAACAGGATAATGCTAATAGATTAGATGGGCTTTCTTCCCAGACTTGTTCTACAAGTTTGGAAGATCTTCTGGATTAAGTATGTGTAAGCTTGCAGCAACAATTATCCACTTTTAAAAGTTAACTATTTTGCATTTACTGTACCTGTTTTTCACAGCATCTACAACTCCCCACCAACTTCTTCATATTGTTTTCAACATCTAAGGCTCTGTTGGGACGTGCTTTTTCTTTTCTCGTTACAATGCCTCGACATAATGGACAGTGTGGTCCACCTTCTTTCATAGCCATTAAGAAACACTTCCTGCAAAATCTTAACCAAATATAATGTGGCAGTGAATAAATAGACAAATGGCACATCAGAGTCAAAGAAAGTGACATGCTCTAAGACAAAACATCTTCCAAATTTCAAATCTACTGTGATGATACCTTTATTAATGGGGGCTAAGGAGGAAATATGTGGTAATAACCATTAAAGCGTTATTAAAGCATGAAAGGGGAACAAGTAGATTCTGGAAGGAAAAAAACTCAATGCCTATACATCATAATTAGAAGCAGAACATATACCAGCTCCACTAGATAGATCAGATCAGAAAATCAAATCTACAAGGCTAATGTTACTTTTATTGAAATTGGCTATAAGAAACAGAAACCTGCAAGTCTGACTGTGTTGTATCTATTTCCCCTAGGTAATGCTCTTGCATATTCTGGAAAAAGGGCAATATGACTTCTATAGATGTGTTCTTACAATAGAAAGGAAGAGTGGGAGGGAAAGAAACAAAGCATTGAAAATGGGTTAGTCAGATACCCACACATGTTGACAAATGGAAATCCTGACAGGTGTTTTGAACACATCTTGGCAGACAGGACAATAATAATCATCTTCATTGAAACAAATTGTGGCAGGTTCCTCATTCATGATAGCAAACTGTGGTATTTCTGAAAGAAGAAATAACATCTAAGGTTGAACACTAGTGGCATTGACAAAATCACTTTGCAAAAGGAACTTTTACTTGGAAAAACTTGCATCCTGCAAGGATACCTTTAACACGATCAAACAACAGGTCCTTGGAAAGTTGTTATGTAGATAAAATGCCAAATCCAATCTAAACATGTGGCTGTGTGCACCAATCATCATCATAATAATACAACTATACTATACTAAATACTAGATGCAATACTAATATTATAGTACTATTTTTATAATACACAGTGCCATGTATAGCCCTATCCTGGATTAATAGAAAAGCAGAGGCAATGCAAAAAACTGCAATTAACTGATCATGAGTAAGGAAGTGGGGGAACATAATATTTTTCAGAGTCATTTTGCAATGTGAGAAATTATAGCTCTCCTACAATTTGACTATTTCAAAACTGTGATTTTAAAACTGAAAATGAAGACTGAAATAATGTATGACCACAGCAATGGTAGTTTGGCATAGCTTATCCACCATCATAGTGGACTTCTTTGCCTCTGCTCTGGAATTTGGGGAAAGAATAGACAGCCTCAACAGCCTGAAATACCATCTCTTTCAAATTTCTTTTCTAGGCTTCCATTCCTTGAAATCTATTTTTTACAAACCCTTTGCACAGGTTTCGGTCATCATACGTGAAGCCTTGCATTCTGTCAGCCACAGGCTTTTTTCAGGGCTACATCCTCAACATTTGCCTTTTTCTGTATTCCTTTGCCCTTTAATAAACAGTTGCCTGGATTTTGGGAGACCAAAAATTCTAGACTGTAACTCACACTGAAACTTTTTCTATTTTACTAAAAGTAAACAGGGCTCGCCTCGGCCCCGTGGTCTTCGAATCTGGCTCTCTCTCTCTCTCTGTAGGGCGGCTTATATGTGTTGAGAAAATATTTTAATGAGTGTTGAATTTCCTTCTCGTTTTGGAATCTGACTGGGAAACTTCTAAGTCGAAAAAATGGATTTTAAAAATTAAAAAGAAACGGAAGCTCCTGTCACGCTCCCAAAGTGTAAGAGGCGCGCGAGCGGGAAGAGGAATCGCCTGTGTGACGCACGGAAGCCTCAAGAGCGGGATGCTGAGCCACGCACCCGAAGCCTCTCTCGGGCTTCTCAGGTCTCGGTCAGGCAAATCCTCCCTGATGAGTACCCGCCCTGAGCCTCCAGGTGCCGCCCTGAGCTACCGCCACTACCTGTCGAGAGAACGGGAGGGTCTATCGCAGACCTCGGGACTGGGCCGGGATCTTCAAGGCTCCCCGAGGCCAAACCGGTCAAACCACTACCGCTCTCCATAGCTGTTAGGCCGCCGCAGCGGCGGCCTAGTCCCAAGAGGCGGTCCCGGGTTGCCATAGCAACAACTCCCCCCTCTCGCCTTGCGGGAATTGTTATTGAACAAGAGTAGCTACCGCTGCCTCCCTCGGCCCCACGAGGGGAGGCGGGAAAGCTGCCTTTTTCGCTCCTCAGCTTTCTCACGTGTGAACTAACTGGCCCGGAACTCAGCTGCGTGTGTAGTAGCAAAGCCAAATGGCTTCGCGATCCGCTTGTTTGGGAGGGAGGTTCAAAAACCGGGCTCAGAAAGCGGTCAAGAAAAGAAGCGCCCTCAGCATCGATTCTCCTTAGACCGCAGCCCAGGCCTCTTTATTCGCGAGGAAGCCCTAGTGAAGCTAGTGAAACTTCGGGCTTCCTAAAAGTATACAGGATGGCATAATAAGCCCTGTACAAACCATGATTCCTCAGCGTTCGGCGAATAAGGCTCATCTTTACAGCAAAACTCGCAGCGGTGATAGTTTGACCGGTTTGGCCACCCGGAGGCTTGAAGATCCCGGCCGAGTTACTAAACTTTTCTTGCAGACTTTGGTCTTTTGTTTTCTTGAGGACGCCACGGAGCATATGACTTGAATTTCTTAACTGGGCTTCGTTCGATCTCTGTTTTACCCATTAATGGTACACACATTTTAGATGCTAAGTTACGCGGCTTTTTGTGCCAGGTTATTGACCTTTTCGCCTCTTCCCCCTCCCAGCACGCCTCCTGTAAGTTTAATTATGGACCTCGTTTTACCTGCTGAAACTTTTTATTGTGTGGTTATGAAGAGAACGGTCCAACGGGCTGGAAGATTTGGAAAGCCCGAGCCACCTAGGTAAATTCTTTCCCTTTCTTTTCAGGGTTAACCTTGTTTTAAGAGAACACAAGATTTTCTCTTATTGTTACGTCGGCGATTTCTACTTAGGCAGCGAGGCTATGTGTAAACGTCAAAAGAACTCTGGTTTATCACAGGTAAGGTCGGTGTTTTTAAAAGGCGACTTCTGTCGTCCCTCGCTTGTCACAGCACGCTTTGGAGCATGGCGACCGCCGCCTCCTAACTGCGGTTTGCACCGTAAATTGGCTCTGCAGCCTTATGGCTTAACCTCTAGGCAAGCGGACTGCAGCCTAGAGAGCCACCAAGTGACCATTACAGGCTATGGCAAATGGAGAGATAGCTACAATCAAGTCAAAATGTTCAATGTTAGCGTAATAAAGACATACTGAGGCTCTGTGATTTTGTTTGTATCTCTTAATAGCACTTGATAGCCACGATGACATAGCTGACGGGATATGCCATTAAATCCAAAGAGTAAATTATTTATCTGCCATCAGTGTGCGCCAAGCAACGTGGTTTTGTAGAAGAAAAACTGCTTATGGGGTGGGAAGGATAACTATCAAAACATGAAAGTATTGTTGCCTTTAATATATAGTAAGATATAGCGAAGTTCAATAGTTTATCTTAATTTTATTTACAGTTCAGAAAATGGGCAGTGGTTACAATCCTAAATCTTTTACTCCATCATTTACTTCCCTTTAAATATGAACATAAACATATTTGGACATAGTGAAATTTGTGATGTAAATGAATCTATACATACGTACTTATTTGTGACCAACTGCTTTTATTTTTATAGGGGAATAAGAGCTATTCTCTTATTTACTTTTTAAAACCAGAGCAGTCCTGAACTGAATGTCTAGCTAGACTAGGCTCATACAATAGATTAAACTGAAACCAAACTACTGGTATCTTAAGGTTTATTGTAATGTGTAAGTACTGTCACTAAATTGTGTTAGAAAGTCATCTGCTTAGTCATGGTTTTTCTCATTCATAGAATTTTATGAGGTAATTATGCACCATCAAGTTGCTTTTGACTCCTAATGACCATGTAGATATATTTTCCCTGTATTCTTCTGTCTAGATTTTTCCAGTAAAAATACAGTGGTGGTTTAACATTGCCTTATCAGTTTATTGGATACAAAATGATAATACCTTCCTATTTTCCAGTTATTTTTTTCTTTACAAAAGGAGAAAAATGAAAGAAGTTGGAATAAATGAAAAACATTAAATAATTTCCAGAAGAATCACTTTGGAAACAGCTTCTGAGTTTAAAGGATTTCATGTTTCTGACAGATTTTATTTTTTATAATAATTTTTTATTTTATTACGAAATTTATTTGCCACCCATCTCATTTCAAAATGACTCTGGGCGACTTGTATGATATTCATACATAAGTATGCTGAATTACCATGCAACTCTATGCATGTTTACAAATAAATGAAAAATATGTCTGAATCTTCTCAAATTCCTTCCTGTACTTATGTTTCTTATTTTTATTTTAACTAAAAAGATATGCCAGATGTTCAAGCTTTCTTTAGAAATGACCAGGGACCATGAGACATTGTTGATCTCCATGGGTAATTGAAAAAAGCCAAACACCAAAAAGAAGTCAGTACAATATGTGATTATAGAGTGGCAATTTGATTGTCAATTATGTCAAATTGTGGAAAGTGCTTAGAAAAATAGGAATAATAGAACATCTCATCCTCATGGGAAACACGTACAAGTCACGAAGCCACACAGTACAGACAGAACATGATAAAGGGACAGCTTCAGGTTTGGAAAGAAGTGAGATAAGACTGCATGTTTGCCCCTTATTTATTCAACATATGTTTGCTATATATTAAGGGAAGCTGGATTGGAAATTGAGCATGGTTTTAAAATTGGAAGAAGCGGTTACCTGCACTATGTTAATAACACTACCATGAGAGCTGAAAATGCAAAGGATCTATAAGCTTTAGTACTAAAGCAAAGTGAAAAAAGGGGCCTGAAATTACATCTTTACATCTAAAGACAAACAATGTCAACAGATATAAGAAACAGCCTTAGAACTGGCTTCCGGGTGGCAAGGCTCTGTCGAAGGCGGTCATTTCTGACTGTCAGCCCCATTGCTCCGTTTAAATCATGAAAACAGCGACAATCAGCTGTTTTGCGGTTTGGTAATCCCCCCTTGGGAGAAGGGGGGTGAGCATTCAGGTAGAGGTAGAGCTCCCCTAGACCCCCAGAATTATCACTCTGGGGGTCGAAGGGTAAGAGCTCCCTCGGAGCCTGAATTAGCTCCGGACTCGGGGACTCCTCTGTTTCAAGGCTTTGAAACAGAACAGGATGCTGCAACCATCCCTGCTCCCAATATTGTACTTTGGATTACTTGGACGCAGGCAGAGCTGAGCAGAATATTGAAACAGCAAGTATATAATCTTTAACTTCGGTTTAACTTAAAAGAAGGGGAGGAAGATGGCGCTGGAATAAATCTTTAGAGAAAGTGGGAAGAACAAAGAATAAGGAAAATAAAATAAAAGGAGGAAGATATAAAGTGGATTTTTAAAGTTGTAAAAGACTGTTAAAAACATTTGAAGTTGGCTCAAAAGTGATTTAAAAGACTTGGATATTTAACAGCGAAGCAACAAAGTTGCAATTTGGGTGGAAAAGTGAAAGTGAGAAACGAAAGTTAATTGGGTGTTAAAATGGCTTCCAAACCACCTAGATTCCTTGCATCTAAAAGTGCGGGGGCTTCACCAGTTCAACAATCTGGACTTCAAACATTGATGCCACCCCCCGCAGCACCTACACCTATACCTACATTGACATTAAAAGACTTACAAGATGCTTTAAAACTTCAATCTGAGCAAATATCTGAGCTCATTAATGAGAAAAATAAGGAAATATGAGAGGATATTTTGCTGGCATTTCAGGTACTGACAGTTTGTATTGAGAATCTGGATGAACATGTGGAAGAAGTTAATCAAAATAATTTGATACTGGAAGCTAAAATCAGTGAAGCTGAGAATAAAATGGATAAAATTGATGATGAGGTGGTGATGATACAATATAGGGACATGGCGTTTGCCTTGAGGATCAGAGGTCTGAAAGAAAATCCACAAGAAAACTTGGAAGAGATATTGGCAAAAGCTGTGGCACCTATTTTGGGGTGGCGAGCTGAAGATTTTATATTGGAAATAGACAAAATATTTTGTGTCAATTCCTGGATTGCTAGGCAAAGAAAACTACCAAGAGATGTGGTTGTTTACAAAGAGAAAGATCAGAAATGCGATCATACAAGCCTTTTATAACAACAGATTTAAAGTGGCTGATCAAGAGGTTTTTTTTTAATTTTGAAAGAAATACCACCAAGAATTTTAAGAAATAGGAATGAATTTGTTTTTCTGGCAGATGAATTAAAAAAATGACAGATTCAGTTTAGATGGGAGATACCAACTGGGATAGTGGTGAATTATGTTGGTACAAGATATCGTCTTAATACAGTTCTGAAGGCACGAGATTTTTATTGTAATATACTGAAGGCAGACTCACTGACATCCCCAGAAATTAAAAGAAGGAAAAAGAAGCGCGACAGACACAATTGGAAGATACACAGCGAGATGAAGAAATTATTTCAAAAGAAGCACAGCAAACTTTGGAAATTGCGCAGCCCTTGGCTCCATTAGAAGAATCAAGGGCTCAAAGAGTGACACGGGCTGCAACCAGACGAAAGGAACAACAACAACAACAGAAACAATATACTACAATTACAACTCAAAAATCTACTTATACTGAAGCAGAGGGAGGAGCGAGACCAAAGAAGCAGATGATTGTGGATCTGCAAGATATGCTCCGAAAGCTTCAAGTCGCAAAAAATGGCGACAAAGTTTCTAACATGGAATGTTAATGGTTTAAATTCACTGCAAAAGAGAAAGAAAATATTTCAGTACTTGAAACAATTTAAAAATGATGTCATATGCTTGCAGGAAACGCATATCCGTGTGTCTGATCAAAAATATTTGATAAACTCTAGATTGGGTATGCAGTTTATCGCATCTGCTCCAGAAAAGAAAAATGGTGTAGTCATTTACGTGAAGAAGAATTTAACAGCTAACTTAATTGAAGCAGATAAACAAGGAAGATATATTATAATTGAACTTTTAATAGAAGGGAAGAAAATACTTTTAATTGGATTATATGCACCTAATCAACAGCAAGGAGAATTTTATAAACTTCTACCATACTAAAATAATTCAATGGGATTATAAATCATGTATTTTAATGGGAGACTGGAATAGAGTATTGGACACACAAAAAGATAAAAAAGGACCTTTTAAAAGCACTCCAAATCATGCTAGATTGCCTATGAAAGACGATCTGGAACTGAGAGATATTTAGAGAACGAAACGTGGAAGAAAGGGATTTTACTTTTTTTTCTGACAGACATCAATCTTTCTCCAGGATTGACTTTGTATTAACTACTAATGATTTTTTTTCTAGGGTTAAGAAGATCAAGATATGTCCAAGAATCTTATCAGACCACAGTCCGGTATGGATGGAATTGGACAAGGGGAAGGGAGATAGGAGATCTTGGAGATTAAATGAAAATCTGTTTAGATATGAAGAAAATTATTGAATATTGAGGGATGTGATTTATTATATGGTTGGCATGCATATTGTATGATAAAAAGGTGGATAATATCTTTAAGACACATATATTAAGGTATGCTCTGTTGCGAGTTTGGAAAAAATACCGATACAAGTTAAATTATAAAATACCAATTTGGGCAATACCTAAATATGCGATAGAAAATATAAGTCTGGGATTTAAACATGATGTGACTACATATAAAGATATTCTCAGACTGGAAAGGAATGTATGGCAATTAAAGCCATTTTATACTTTAAAAGAAGGGAAAATAGTACAAACTTGGTTTCAGTATGGCCAGATACAAGCTAGATGGAAAGAAGATCAGAAAATTGGCATTTCAACAGCAAATGAAAATCTGGTAAAACAAATTAGAGATCAAAGTCAAGCACATATAAGAATGATATATAATGCATTGATAGAAATAGATTCAGAAACGGAACTTGTTAAAGATTGTATGATAAAATGGGCCCAGAATATTCAAGAGCCAATAACGATGGATGTTTGGGGAAAAATTTGGGTCAGAAACGTAAAATTTACCCAGGCACAAAACTTAAGAATTTTTATAAAATGTTTTATAGATGGCACTTAGATCCTAAAAAATTAGCATGTATGTATCCAAATTATCAGCCTAAATGTTGGAGGTGTGGTTGCGAGGACGCAACGTATTACCATATGTGGTGGACTTGTAAAAGTGTTAAAGCTTTCTCGATTAAAATTTGGTGGAATATGCAGAAGATATTTAAGAAAAAGATAAGGTTTACTCCAGAGTTATTTCTACTGGGTATTATTACTGATTGTACTGTTATAGAAACTAAATTGATGTTGAATTTAATAACGGCAGCAAGACTTTTGGTTTCGCAATATTGGAAGAAGGAGGAACTGCCTACTATAGAAGAGTGGACTTTAAAAGTTTCAAACTTGGCAGAAATGGCAAAAATTTCAGCATATTTGAAAGAACAATCGCAACAGAGATATATCTCGGAATGGAGAAGATGGATTGATTATATTCAGAATATGGGACTAAAAAATTTCACCTAGCATATGAATGAATATTAGAATTATAAGATGTATTATTATTTAATTATGTTTAAGTGGAGTTAAAGTGCGATAGGATTTAAAGCGTATTTATAGTTGGTTAGCATATTTTAGCTTGTTTGTTAGAGGCAATACCCTGTATTCAGCTCTGGGGGGAGGGGGGAGGGAGGGGGTGTGGGGGGGAGGGAAGGAGTATATGTTTAAAATGTACTGTAAAACTTTTCCATAAAAAAAAACCAGCCTTAGAACTGACAACAAAGGTATTGGTGATAGTTTTTGCCTTTTAGGAATAATTATCAACAGTAAAGCAGTCAAGAAATATACCACAGACTAACATTTGGTAAAACTACAGCACGGGTGTCAAACCTGCCGTGTCACGTGATGTATCGTGACTTTTTTTGCATTGTCAGAGCTGGGTTGGGTGCAGCATGTGCGTGACACAACTGGCCCGTAGTGACACCCCTGAACTATGGTATGAAGGACTTGGAAAAGATACTCAAAATGCTCTGATGCTTAAAAAATACAGAATAGTGCACTAATAGTATTACCTATGACACAATATGAAAATAAAAGTTGTATTTTAAAGGAAGAATATTGATGCTTTTGAGTTTTGCTGTTGTAGAAGATTCTTGAGAATATTGTGAACAGCTAAAAAAACAAGCAAATGAAAACAAATTTGTTGAACAAATCACCCCTAGTTCCCGCTCAAGGCACAAATAACAAGGCTCACATTATTCTACTTTGTACACATTATGGAAAGGTCTAGATGCCTGTATAAGGCTCTTAATACTGGAAAAGGTGAAAGGAAAGAAATTAGGACCAGCAACTTGTTCATTAAGCAAATTGATCACTAAGTAATATTGCAACACTGATTATAATCTTACTTCAGTTTCCCTTGCATTAGAGATCTATGAAGGTTATAGATGTGAGGACTGGTCACAGTTACTTTTTCATCACCAGTGTCATTGCAAAAAGTTGCTGTACAAGGCAGTCGCTAAACAATACTTGTAGCAAAGGTTTTATTTATAGTCTTAGCTTATAGAAACTGTTAGATGTCTTCAATTTACTGTTACCTTATTTGATTTTTATCCCGCTATAAAAATAACTTCATAAGTAACTCAGGACGGCAAACATATATAAAACTCCTTCCTATTTTTCTCACAACAATCCTGTGAAGTGAGCTGGGCTGAGAAAGTAGATTTTCCTCCTTTTACATAATGTATATCAGTACTATTATTTATGGACGCATTAACACTGTTCTGTATTTTTAATTTTGCAACATGGTCTTGAAGAACAAAAATTGAGATAAAATATGTTAAAAATACTATTTCTGCCCTCTGGAACATTGTGCCCCCCCACCTCCACCCCAGCTGAAGCAAGATCTTCACCCACCCTTTTGGCCTTCCAAAAGGGCCTGAACATCTGGTTCTGCCAACTGGCCTGCAATGGAGTTATGTCATTCTGGAGGTGGCTAAGGGTGGATAAAGACAAGACTCCACTTCTTCCCCATGCACATCTTTCTCCCTTCCTCTCCATCATGGTCAATTTTAATTCACATTTCATTCTTTCATTTATTGTTTTAATGTTTTATATTGGCATTTTGATTAATTGATTGAAGCCACCAAGAGTCACCTTTGGCAAGATGGGAAACATATAAATTAAATATACATACATACATAAATGTAAGGCAAATTAAGCTACTTTAAAATATCAAATGGAACTGTTCCTGGCAAGGCCCTGACAGATCTTACCAGCAGTTAAGAGAGAACCTGATGACATTACAGTACAAGGGTATAGAATTCTAATGAGCTAGAAGGTAACTTAATGTAAAGTTAGTGCAAACTAAAACCTGAGGTAATAAAGGTGTAGTTAAAATTCATTTATCACAGTTCATGGTAACACTGACAATAGAAAAGTACATTACTTGTTTCAATAGCTCTTGATTTGTAGAAACAAAGGCGTTCATTGTATGGGACTTTCTGGAATCTACCTTCCAGAATCAGAATTTGTAAAGCATTGCAGTGGCAAGTGTGAGAACTCTGAAATGTTAGTGTAGCAGATTGAGATCTCTGACAGGCTTATGTCTAGTGACATCACACCCCATTGTGATCAAAACTGAATGAAGAAGCCACAATAATGCAACTTATCCTCCAGCCCTCTTTTCCATTTTTAAACGAAAAAGTCATCTAACACATGTGGAGCTAAGTTACAGAAAGTTATTAGCTTTAGTCACAATTTGAAGATGCTGTTTCATGCATCGGCTTCAACTTTAAGAAACTGCAACTGCTTCTATATGAAGAGCAGCATAGGAATAGTTGTTTATTGATTGATTAGTCTTAAAGCCTTATCAATAAAATGAAGTAAAATATAGTAATATCTAATTCTGGAGTAAGATAGATAGGAGGAAATAGAGTGATAAAATATCTGTATTAACACAAGGAGTCAAATTAATTTCCCTTACAGGATATCTCAATTTGTTCAGTGAGTTGGGTTCTTGGGACCACTGTCTAAGTTTATAAACATATATGACAATCTGTGGTTCAGATCTCTGTGGGCTATTCTTTCTAGTAGGGATGATTTAAATATTTAATAGGGGCATATAATTGACAGTTAAACAAGGTATGAGAAATATTTTCAATGGTTGCAGTACCTTATATGAAGGTTCTCTCATATGGCAAGTGGTGGATGGAGTCCAACAACTCAAAAGCTTGCTCTAGAATAGGGCCTTCTTAAAATTTGTGTCAGACCCAATGATAGGTATTTTTCAGGTTGAAAAATAGTTTTATTCACAGCCAACCATCCTATTATTTTTAGCCAATATTTCCATGTAGATTGGAATACTAATATCCAAGGCTGTTTAAAAATTTCCCTGCCTGAGAGTAGATGATGTGTGTTATGAAATAACTGGAAAGTTGGCTGACACAGGAGTTGACCTGGGCCTTACTTATCTGTTCTGCTAAGCATATTTTGGGAAGTCTCTCAGAGTCCATTGAATGGATCCTCTGCTAGTATGTGAAAAGTAATTATCAAGTGGCTATGTAAGAAATGGATATGTTTCCACTCAAAGTGCAGTGTCTCATCAGTTCCCAGTACATATCTTAAAAAAACGGACCTGAAATTGTTGGGGTAGCTTTTATTAAGGCCCCACAATTCTGCACATTGGTCATTGGGACTATTTTTGCCCTTAATACTTTCAGTATAAAAGTACATGGATAATGTAGTTAAATAATTTGTATAATCTTTTAGTATTTATCCCAACTCTTCCCAAAGTTTTTTGAAAAACAATTTAATTGTGACCCAATGCTGGTAAAATCACTAAGCAAGTAAAAGAATTCCCCTGTTCCAGAGACTCCCAATTTATCTTCCAGCTATATTTCCACACTTTTTCTGCTAACTACCCATCACTTTTAATTTGGTTTTATTGCTGCTTAAAGAATTAAGAGCACAGTAGGTATTTAGCTTTTGTAGATGGATTTCTGAGATGGATTCAGGAATGTGCCATTACAACCATGTCATCAGCACATAAAAGAATATTAATAAATTTATCATGGATCTTTGGTATATGATGAGTATTTTATAGCATACAGATAAATCATGCATTGGGGCTAGGATACAACCCTGTCTGACACCATTATGGGTGGGTATACTCTTAGTTAAAGAAGATTTACACCTGTGCAATCTTTCAAATGGGTATTTTGGTAGAGCCTTAACCAAAAATAAGTCTGGGTTCCATATTTAAGTTGACCAAATTTCATCCACAGAATATTTGTATTTATGGAATCAAAAGGTGCATTAAGTTGTATAAATATGGTAAACAGTTTCTTGCAATTTGTTAATTGTTAAAGAATATATAAAGTAAAACAACTATTGTGGAGTGTTCTGGTCTGAATTCAGCCTGTTCCTCTACTAAGATTTTTTTCCCCTGAATGAAGGCAAATATATCTGTCCCAGGATAATGTTGCAAGATCCAATCTGAGTCAGTCACTGGGACCAGAAGTTTAGTCTTCCAAGCTTTCAGATTCATGCTGTAAATATATTTTGTTCTTATAACTTCCTCTGAGTATTTTTATACTGTGGTGGGTATAAAAATCTGGATACTAACTGATCATTAAGATGTATCTTACTCCATGATTGGCTTGTGTACTACCATACAGGATGAATGACCAGACCCAAACAGATTTCTTTAAAGTGTTTAAACGTAGGTTTTCCAAATCTGAAATTAATGAATAATGACAGAACTGAAGATATATGCATTGGGAAGGGTTCTGGTATGCATTCAATCTCAGTAATTCACAACCAATTCTTTGATGCTAATGTTTATATTCTGTTTAAGGAAAATAATGGTGTTTGGAAACTTAAATGTAATTAGCAATTATAGAAATGAATTATAGACTTAAGGAAATTTATACGCAAAAGTTTTCATTCTTGAAATATCTCATTTTGAATCTGAAATGTAATTTTAAATAGAATGGTCGGAACAGTTGTTTCATACCTGAAATAGAATGTTTCACCTATGAAATATTTACAATTCAAATTTTTTTGTATGTTATTAGTTAATAACATAAACAACCAGTGCTTTAATTCATAATGTAATCCATTTGTCTTCTCTTCAAATTGATGATCATGTAGTACCTGGATTATTTACATGTACATGCTCTAAAACTGATCTATCCAGAACTCTTTCAATGAGAACTTCTTCTACAATACTTATGTCCTGAAATAAGAAGAAAAAGAAACCAGACATTCAAGTAAAATACTGCAACAAACAAAATCTTGCTTAGCTGTGAAAGCAGCCAAATTGTAGACATTTATTATTGCTAATAACTTTATTAGCAATAATAACGTTACACCCAGCTTAGATATTTTAGGATGGTAACCCCTTGATATGTCACTCACACATATGACAATCTATAAATTACAGTTCCAAATAAAAGGAAACTATAATTGGATGAATTTCCCAATAAGTTCACAAAAAACCAGCAGAATGATGTCTTTTTACAACAAATTCCTAGTATGCTTCTTAGAAAGGTTTGTAAATAGAAGGTTCATGATTCAGAGAGCAAACAGGATCCTATCTTCCTCTGAGAACTTTGCATAAGAATGGATTCTGGTAATTTGAAAAATAAAACACATATAGGTAACTTGTTCAGTAAATTCTATTTTGCTGTTAAACATCTGAACAAACTGCTCTCGCACAGCACTTTCAATATAAATTAGACTGTTCTCCACTGAACTCTTTGGTCTTTGCAACCTATCCACCAAATAATGCTTTTGGAATCTACAAATGTCCTTATACACTATGAGAGCTACAGAGAGATGAAGAAAAATTCAGATAAAGATTCAGCAGGCTTTAGGGGGAAAATGATATAATTTACTCACAATATAATCTTCATAATAGAATGTATGTCTCAGCTGAAGATGCCTTATAAAATTTCTGATGTAGTAACTTGGACCACCACCAGGTAATAAACGACAAATTGGACAGTACTGTAGACAGTTCAAAGTGGGGAGAAATAAATAATAATTTTTGTCATTATGTACAACATGAATTATTACTGAAAAAGAAAAAAAAACTGTTAATTGTATCTAAATTACTATTGGTTGAATAGAAGCTTTTAGACATTATCCCCTTTCTATCAGCAGTAAATTCAGTTTATTTCTTCCATAGCCTATATTACAAATGCTATACCGGAATGTAAATATCCTGTCTGCAAAAGCAGTTGGTCCTGTTATCTATTTAGATCATGGGGAGAATACATTAAACCCATGGACATATTCCTTAGTAAACAGGCTCCTTCTAACAAACTTTTTTTAACTTAGAACATAAATGGGAACCTGGCATGGTAAGGTAAACATGTAGCATCATTTTTATTTCCAAAAATGCTTCTCGATCCTACATGGTTGGGGAAAACACCCTCACCCGTTTATAGTGTTTTCTGACTGGTTATAACCACCATATACTGAGAGAGGTCTGTTTGGTGTAGGGATTAGCACATCACTGGAAGAATGAGTTCTAGTCCTGCCTTAGGCACAAAGCCAGCTGGGTGACCCTGAGCTAGTTATATACCCTCTCTCAGCCCAAGGAAAGAAGAAGCTATGGCAAATTGCTTCTAAAAAACTGCCAAAATATTTGCAGGAACATGTTCAGGTGTTTGCCCAGTCAAAAAGATGACAAAGGCACAAAGCAAACAAAAACAAAATTCCCCACCACAACAGCGATTTTGCAAATATATGTCTCCTGCCATTTCAGGAAAATTCCTATGATATAATCTCTAAATTTCAAACATTCCAGAGAATAAATATAGTTTTCTCCTACAGTAAGCAAAATACCAAAGCAAAACAACCTAAAATTTACAGGTATTTTTCCACTTATGTTTCAAAATTATTGCATGGGTAAAAAAATGGACTTTTGATCCATGCCCAAAATTAGAGTTGTTGAAGTGGTCACATGATCAAAATTTGGTTGCTTGGCAGCGTGCTCATACTTACAACCACAAGGATAGTTCAATTCCCCCCCCACCTCCCTATTTTCCACTGATTTTCTAAAGTCAGTTTTGCAAAAACACAGCATTCCGAAGGCTCAAGGAGCCACATGTAGCAAATGTTCATCAGAAAAATTGGGTCCAAAAAGGAGATGGGGTACTGAAGCTGCTTGCCATCCTGCAAAACAAGGTGTAGGGTGTCTAAAGAGCAGAGATGGGGAAGAGGAGGCAATCCCTTACCTTACTGAGGCTCGAGGCTAGGAGGGACCAAAACTGGAATGTCTTGCATTGGGATGTGTACTAATTTAACAACCCACAGTTCTTGGTTAACGACAATAGGAAATGCTTGGATTGCCATCATAAATTGGTGTGGTCACATCATATCTCTTTACAACTGCACTAACTTAGACCACAATCCTGGCCCCAAATGTGATCATAAATCAACATGCATGGTTGGTGATGTGTGAGCCCAGCCATGAATTTGTTTTTATAGAAAGTATGGTTCCAAACTATAAGGATACTTCACATCACTCTATTTTATCTAACTGAATGTACAGTTACACTCATACTAATTCATGGACAGATACAACATGTAGAAATGCAGCAGAATAGCCAGCTGTTACAGATTACAACAACCAGCACTGTACTGTGCTATATTTTTTTTACTTTATTTATTAAAAATCCAGCACTGGATTTTTGGAACACAACTCAGAATAGGCCTCTGCCCAATTACAGATATAAAGGAAACCTCTTCCATGGATGAATGTTTTGTAGCCATGGGTAGTTTTAATTACTGAATTATTTTTCTTCTGACATATGCTGGCAGTTCTCTCAAGTAAGTTTAAGACCTCAATGAAGCTTTAAAATATATTTTAATCTAAGAAAATAATTTACAATTTGAAATTGAGAATTAACATTATTGCATTTGATCACAGTGAATGATTATTTAACAGTTGTTTGATTACTGTAAATGCCCTCTTTCTAAATCTATGTTTATTTCAATTTCTCTGATCAAAGAAGCACACTAATACATGGTTACAATGAAGAAAATAACATACTACAGGAAGAGTCATAATAGATTTTCAAACATGCAAGATTGCCAAGATGAAACAAACAGGAGAACCATCTTATGCTAATGAAAAATTTAAAAGAATTCCAGAGTATTTCTATGATACCATGGATGAGAAGTTTTAATTCTGGAGCCTTTGAAATCCACGTTTCACAAGACCTTCCTTAGTCAGCAAGCTGCAGAGATACTTTTTCATCAGATGTATTGTTTTTAAGAAATATCAGTTATTAACATATCATAATGTACATATGTACATTTATCTAATTTATCATAAAAGTGATTATAAAGTTACCAGTGGTCTTCTTTCAGTTCTGTGAAAAGTGAGAAAATGGTCCAAGAGATCATTTTCATCCAATTCATGCTGACAGAAAGGACAAGGATACCTGAAAACAATGAAGAGACATGTATAAATACCCACATTTTCAATGTTAACTACTAAATACATTCTTCAATTGGTAGCTATTTTGGACAGTGAATCAATCTGCTCCTGAGAAATAAGACTACAACATTGTCTCTCCATAGCAAGTTTTAGTATTCACACCCAAGCTGCTGGGATATGAAAAGCTAAAACAGTTAATAAATCTACAGAACTGTCTATCCTTAATTTTACTAAGATGTAATTTACCTTGTTTCAGAGTATGCAACTTCTTGTAGAGGCCCATATTTTTCTATATATTGACCACAAGTCTTCAAATGAGCTCTCATTTCACTAAGGCACACCTGAAACATGCAAAGACATACCTTGTTAGGTAAAAATTTACACTTACAGGTTAATATTTTAAAAAATAATTTTGATTTTCATAAAAGTGAGGTTACAAAGCAAGGCCAGTTCAAATTTCTCTCAGATGAGTATCACACATTGCTTACAACTCAATATAAATTACTTTGAAAAAGTGTGTATAGGAATATGGTTTAGAAAGTTGTTAATCTGAAAGTAAATTATGGAGTATCAATCATTATTTACCTGTGTTTTACATTCTGTACAGTTTTGGTGTGTATTTTTCATCATTTTTAGAATATCAGTCGCTGGAATCCCTTCAGAAGAAAGATGTGCTCTGCAATATGGACATGTCCATGTATGATGTCTTAAACATGTGGTAATACAAGTGTGACAAAATCTGTCAAAGAGAAAAATAAAATGTTTCTCTACAAAACTCTTATTTTAAGGAAAGCAATCTAAAATATGGACACATCCTAAGAATGATTTCTGTCTGTTAATAGTTTTCTTTATTTGAGCACCCCAATCTGTTGGACTACTGATAAAGAATAGCTACAGAAGATAGTATGGTTTGATATAAGGCTGTCTCTGCATTACCTTGGTACAAATTAGCATCAAAGTACTTGCCTATTAGTGACTGAAAATAAGTGACTTGTAATACAACTTTAATATGAGAGGTTAGTGCTACAAAAAGAACATAAAGAGGCTTCAGTTTTAATTTTGCTCTCATTTGTATGCATAATTTGCAGTAATAAATTTCATGAATGAAAATGTCCTATATTTATATTTTCTTCACAATATACTTCCTCTTGAGTTTTCTCAAATTGAATCAGTCAATCAAGCTGCATATGTAAATCAAATCCTGGAGCACGTAATGGGGAAGACCACTGTATTTCTGAAATGATTATCTGTGACTGAATGAAATTAGCTGATTCATATAGCCTTGCATTGATATGCTATATAACTATAGATATTTCTGCCAAATGGCAGAAATATGGGTAGTACTGTGGGTAGTACTGAGAGAATGATAAAATATGTGTTTAAGCTTATTGTAACAAAAGCTAAAATAGCACTTTTTCAATCCTTTCCAAAGCTCTCTCAGCTTAAAATACAGCAGAATTGTATTAGTATTACTGTGTGTTTGTGTGTGTGTGTGTGTGTGTGTACAATCTAACTCCTGAAATCTGGAAAAAATCATTTGAACAAAAAAAAGTCTTTGTAGTGAGGAATTTAGGCCTGGGTTATTGTCCTGTATAGTAAATTGAACAGACATCATAATAACATATCGGAATACTGTAAAAAACAAGATTGGCAAAATATAAAATTTAAACAAATAATTAGGACATAGGTTAATGTTAATTAAATCCCAAAGCTGAGTACTCATACTGCTCTATGAACTTTAAAAATATATATGTAATAGAAGAATCAGATAAATCAAATATTACAGTCATAGGTAGGGTGAATTACAATCAATTAAAAAGCATAGAAGATGCATCAGTCTTTTTTTTTTGTGTCGCTAATGGGCCCTGAATATCTCCATCAAGGTAATCTTCCTTACTCTCTACATTTGATGTATAAATTAAGTTGGTAGTAACTCTAGCTAACTCATCTGGTACTGCAGAAAATGACAAAATGTCTTAAACTGACAATTGTCAGGCCTAGATTTAAGCATCACACTAAGCGATCAACCATGGTTCACCCACCTCTATTTTCATATTTTTTTTACTACTTTCACATTGCTTAGCCACAATGTGGATTATCAGGCTCAGTTTAATATTATGCGTATATCCAAATACTAATGTGGCATGATTTGTTAATCAATAATGCACTGAGCATTACTGTCTGGGTTTGTTGCCTATGTCATCTAAACCTAAAAACAAGATTAGTGTTTGATTAGGTGATGCCTTATCAGCCACAATTATTAACTACATTACTGACAGCAAGACCAGCCTTAATTTAATGTGATGCCTGAACCTGGAAAACAGTGCAGGACCTTTTACAAAATAGAATGACCCTAATTTCTGCTTCTCCATTTTCTTTTTCTCTACCAGGGTACGTGTGATACTTTTTGATAACAAACTGGCCAGGAGGAGAGGAAAAAAAACTAATGCCAGCAAGCTAACCAATGCAAATGTTGTTGGAATATTAATCAAACAAGAAATGGACTACTAAAATTGAGTTGATTAGTTTTCTTGGTTATATTCATTAGGTAAGCACCTCAACCATTGTTAACACTAAGCCATGATAAATCTGTGGTAGTTCAGCTCCCCTAATCACTTAATTCCTAAGTATGTCAATCTATAACAAAATCATTTTTGCAGAAATATGAATTTGAATAGATTTAAAATCTATTCTGTCTCCTAAATACTAGAAATATATTTATATTTTTATACAAATACTGTGTTGGTATTAGAAGTTGCTATTTTCCTTGCTTCTTGCCTGGTAATTTTTTCCCTGTATTTGTTTCTTATGCTATTGGTTTGTTTGTATCCTGCCTTTATTTCTTCTTTAATTTCCAATGTCTTGGTAGTATATATAACAAAATAAGAAAAATACATTATCAGTTAGGAGAATGCATGGATATAACTAGTAGCTTTGGGGATACACTTGAATAGGTCAAAGGGCTCAGTATATTCATCGAGGTCTCATTGCCATGTCCTGCTTGCTCTGGTAGGAGAGCACCCACCCATCATGAATGTACAACATTGTCCTCAACCAACTCCCAGCCTATTGTGAGAGCAGCCTCTGCCCTTTATGGCTCCTTTGGTGTCAGTGCTGTTTCAGAGAGGTGAGATTTTTGGCTGCCTGTTATTGGCACCAAAGAGGTGTTTCCCCCCACCTTGCGTCCTCTCTGCCTGGACACCTGCATTTTAAGGAACTTTCACAGGAATGAAAAGACACCTCAAGAAAGCTTTCTGAATCCTGACTGGATTAAATCAGACTGACCAAATTTACTCTAGAAAAGCTTGCAAATTAGAAATTAGAAACTCATATGCAAAACAAAAGGTGCTATCAGGATGACCTGTAACAAGCATTCTGTCTTGGAGTTGTTAAAAGAAATGCAATTTACATTACATTTGCAATTTATCTTATTTTTCCTGGGTAGGTTTTAATATTATAAGGACAGTTTTATAGATCTTTAAAAATATATTCATTCTATTTACATCCTGTCTTTCTTTCAAAAAGCAAAAGGTGACTTAAATTAACAAAAACCAAGGTAACAATTTTTAGATATAGGCTGGGTTGAATGGGTATGATGGGCCCAAAACTACTAAATTTCCATGGCAGTTCACTTGGCAAAGATTTTTGGGTTTGCCATTGCCTCTTTTCTGTGTTGAGGGGAAGTGACTGGCCCAAGGTTCCCCGGGTGGCTTCATGCCTAAAGCAGGAATAGAACTCACCATTACCAATGTTCTAGTCTGACCTGAATGAATTTTATGACAAGCCCATAGTGTTGTTTGAGTTCTGGCTCAATCAAATGGATTTTAAGGTTTGTCCAATGTCATAAATAATAAATTATGGTTTGCATTGATAGAAAGCTATCGGAAGGAAAACATATCTAAGCTGAAACAGGGATGGCAGTCAAAACATTGTTTAGCCAATCAAGCACATTAAGCTGCATCTGTTTTAATTTGTGCGAGAAGGGTTTTGTTTCATCTAAATTTCTTGGAGAGAAAAGGGTGTGAGGCTGCTAATCATTGAACATTTAACTATTTACCCAAAAGAAAAAATAAGATGTTCATCAAAAAAACCAATTATCTTTTGAGAAGGCAACTAAAATTTAGGGCTGGCTTCCACAACAGTATTTTTATTTTATATTATTTGTGTTCTGCTAGGATCACATGACACAAATATAAAAATGATTTCCTTTTCAAAATATAAACTTTTTTAACCAAAATCACGTATAAAAAATACCTATAACAGGATATTAGTTCTCTTCTGCCAGAACATCTTGTTTAGCTTATCAAAATATTAAAGAATCAGAGGAATGAATCAGCCTCTGTTTCAGCAATATAGTTTGATTCAAATTTAATTTTCCTTTCTTTTTCGGCATAGGAAAAAGTACATTTTGTTTTTCTAATGCCATCCTCGAGATAAATTCTCTTGGTTAAAACTAAAATCATTCATGGAGCTTAGTTCGACCAAATCTGGAGCTAAATGCAGATAGAGGAAACGGACGAACATTTTTTTCGTTCTTTGATTTTAAGAAAAACCTTAAATGTTCTTACTGAATTTACCTGTACATAACACCTGGGACTTGTATTTCCAATACGTTTGCATCGCAAAGCACAGCAGACATCAATAGAAGCAACGTTTTACACGTGAGTAGAAGACAATCTGTACTTCCTCCCACACGTTTCCCAAAGAAGGAAACAAAGTACGGTTCGGCTCCCGTTTTCCCAACCTGAATTAACTCGGAGAAGTTGCACTTACACGTGGCCACATTTGGTCCTTACAGGCTGCTCGAACACTTCCAAGCAGATGGCGCACTCGAAAGAGGGAATTGGCTGCTTTCCCACGTCTCCTGCTCGATCTGACGGTTGTAGGAACTGAATACTGCCTTGGGGGTCGCCAACATCCGGCGTCCTCGCCGTCTCCCGTCCGTCGCTGCTTAGCACCGATCCCATCGCCTAAACGAGCTCTCACGCTTTAAGTTTAAGTTTAAGTTGTTTATTATATTTGTATACCGCCCTTCTCCCGAAGGACTCAGGGCGGTGAACAGGGCACATATAGCGATGGTGCTCGCGGCTGTTGTGCAGGAGGCGCACTGCTCAAATGCTTTACAACCAGAATTGTAGCAGTTTTGCAGGGTTTCGCCTTGAAGCAAAACAAAAGCGTCGAGCTCCCCGACTTGGACCTCTTCGGGGAAGAAATCCCGGAGACGCTCAGCCGCGGCTGCAGAGTCGAAAACCTGCGCAAGCTTTCGTGGGGGGTGGCGAGGCCCGTCCCATCCGGCGCAGTGAAATCTGAAACCTTCAGATAACAAAGTGGCTTCCTTTATTGGCTGGCGCAATGTTTTGTTTTGTTTTTCCTGGGACCCCCAATGATTTGCCAATGGCCTCTGCATAGATGGCCAAAAATGATTCTTTACTGGGTCGAAGGGAATTTGTTTCCCGGAGTGTCCGGATTGAACTCTGAAATACTCTTTGCTACGTGCGGGTGTCACCCATTATTGTGATCAGGAAACAAACTACCCATTTCGTGACCGAGCTTCTCTCTCTCTCTCTCTCTCTCTCTCTCTCTCTCCCAGCTGAACGAATGTACAAAAACTAAACTAAATCTTGAGAAAAAGGACGAAATCTACAAGGGAAAACACTAAGCAATGGTCCTTTTCTGAAACTACACACTTAAATTCAGATGTTGCCTTGAGGTAATGGTTTTAGTTAGCCTAATCAGTAAATCATACTAACCCAAATATTTCCTTGTTCATATTTTATTTGTAAGTTTGCAGAAATATTTTAAAAACCAGATTATAAGCAATTACTAGATTCCCAGAACACAGCAAGACACAGGCCATGTGAACTGAGATCATAGTTTATGGCTTATTTTAGTAGAGAAACCATCTCGCCCTGGTGAGACTGGCCTATGGATCTTATCAGTCAAGGAATTTTGGTTGGCGGGGTGCAGGATAAGAGACTTCCTTACAGTGGTCCCTGCCCTTTGGAATATCGTCTTCCTTGAGGTGAAATCTGGCCCACTCTCCTGACCTTAAATTGGCTCCTTTAGACCTGGCTCTAACAGATAGCTTGGGGCCCCAGGGGACTATCACACTGGAGGTGGTAGAGCCAACCTCATCTCTTCCCCCCCCCCCATTTGGCTTCTGCCTCCCCCTTCTTGGAACTATGATTTTACTTTGTACTTTAATTTTATTGTTTTGGGAATACTTATCTTTGACAGTTGCAATGCTTTTACATTGTAAACCAATGAGATTGGCTTACAGCAAATAAATAAATATATAGTTTTATGTCTTTAAGGTTTAAGGTTTATTAAATTTATATGCCGCCCTTCTCCCTGAGGGCTCAGGGCGGCCCACAACAATAAAAAGTTAAAAGATATAAATACAAAAATTAAAAGAGGATTAAACGATATAAGAAATAAGAACAATTTAAACCAATAAAAAACCAAATTTAAAAACCATGATCAGTCCAGGCCCGCTTGTTGGAATAACCAGGTCTTTAGGTCACGGCAGAAGGACCTAAGGTCAGGGGCCATCCGCAGCTCCGGGGGCAGTTCGTTCCAGAGGGTCAGTGCGCCCACAGAGAAGGCTCTCCCCCTGCCTTGCCGATGGCACCCTGAGGAGGCCGACTCTGTGGGAGCAAACCGGGTGATGGGAGGTGTGGCTTGGTGCAACTTGCAAATGAGACTATTATGCTTCATTTTGTTTCCTGGAAGTGATTTACATGCTGGTCTACAAATGAACATAAAACATTAGCAGTGTTCCTATTCAAAATCCAGGAGGACAACTATACCTTCCTCATTTTCCCATGTACTGGCTCTGCCTTTACCCTCAGAATCAGTTGGCACTTGGCTTAATGCCCAAGCTAAGTGTTCACCAAATGGTTTTCTTTTCCTCTTTTATTATTATTATGGTTGGTTGCATGGTAAGCCAGAAATTTCAGTACTGGATTTGGCATTTTTATCAACCTAGCCAGTCTTTCCTAACAACCTGGGATAGACAGATCCTATTTAACTGCATTAGATGTCTGCTGTTACAAGTAAAGCTGCATTTTGCAATTGACAGATAGTGATCTTGTCAATGCTGATAGTGTTCAAGTGGTGCTTCAGTTGTTTTGGGATTGCACACAAAGTGCCTATTAATATTTGTACTACTTTGATTTCTTTTGTCACGGTCATTCTATTTCTTTTTGCATGTCCTTGTATTTTGTGATTTTCTCCAGTTCTTCCTCTTCTGTTCTGCAATTATTATTTTATCCTACTTTTATTATTTTTTTATAAATAACTCAAGAGTTAATAGGATCATATACTTCCCTACTTTTTTTCACAATACTTTAGATACTAATTTATTCACAAGTTTCCCTTGTGTATCATGCTGTTTGTTTTCTAGCCTACCATCCTACTTTAAATGCTCATTCAGCTCCTAGTATCACAGGAAATGGGTTGACATTGTCTTCTCTCAGGATTATTATTTACTTCTCAACCTAGTGTACAGTCCTAGTATTTCATGAAAACTTCTAATCCAAGTATTAACTAAGTCCTACTTTGCTTAGCCTACCCAGGAGGGCTAGGTGATCCAACCTAAATTGTTCTACTATTTTTAAAAGAGTTAAACTTCAAAGCAGTTTCATTTCTTTCTCAACAGATTTCAGTTAAATCTAGGTATGAGTATATAGGATCCATATTCAAGTATGTGTGCACAGTAATATGGCTGGCCTTTCATTATTTCATATTATGAGAAGGACAGATTGAAATTTCTTCATTCATATTATGTTTGATTGTGTGAACTACACCATTGTGATTTGTAAACCACGGCTTATAGTTCATCATGTTGCAGGGATCCACCCAATCTTGAATTATTAGTAAAATTAATAAAATTGATACGCATATTGCTACATTATGTTATTGTTGCCATTTGGAAGCCAACAGTGAGACTTGCAAGGCCATAAATTTATCTATCAATCATATTTTAAGAACCACCCAACTCCCAAAGTGCAGGGGAACAAATGGACTCTGAGAAGCTGTCTAGCAATATAACAGGACCAGGCAGCAGAAGCAAGATGGGCAATTATATAAATTCAATAAATGTATGTATTTTGAACTATAGGAACATGTTTGAAAAACAGTAGTTTTATATGTGCTTGTATCCCATTTTTAAATAATATAATCCTTCTGGAAAATTACAGTTGTGTTTCTTTTTTGTATTTTCATGTCTCTATAAAATGGTGTAGTTGCAGCCAAAGTGCACATTTACATATCTTTGATTTATTTTTTTCCTTTTTGGGCAGCTCACATTTTGATCTTTGCTCCATTTCTTCACCTTTTTCCCCTTGCCTATTGTTCATTTTGCCTAAGATAAGAGACTGAAATAGGTGGCCTTTCATATTCTTGAACTATGAGAATTACCGTAGCCATTGTTTCTTTGTCTTGATATACTCTGAAAGTTTTAACACCTACTTGTGACTAATTTAATCTACAGTTCTTATCTTTAGACTGAATTTAAATTGCATGCTTCAGGATCCCAAGACTTAATTATTGGACTTTTTAAAGTTTTCTTCTATTTTTATGCTATTTAATATGATAAAAAGTTCTGAAGAACTCAATTTTTTGCCTTTTCTAAAAATGAACTGTATTGTCTAATTCTGCATTTGGGTGTTTCCTTTGTTTTGGTATGTCTTACTACCTCCAATCAGTTGTTGTTTTTTTTTAAAAAAGCATTGTCTGGCTAGACTCTTCCCCACACTGGGAAATTGAAGAGGCTCTTTCTTTCAGTTTTTACCCTAAAGCAGAGTAAGGCATATTCTTAACTCCCTTATGTTCAAATACTTCCACTTCTTTCATTGAAAGAGTTTACATATTGCAATAAGTGCTGGCTTTCATAGTGTATGGATTAAGCCACTGAGCATTGTATACCACTTTTTACAGGGGAGTAATCTCTGCCTTGCAGATTCCTCCCCTCCCCACTCTTTTTGGTAAATTTCTTTCCAGACATGCTACAGATTTGGCTATGAGATTTTGGATATTTTACAAATTGAAGTAAAATATCTAAGGGAATTATTATGTTAAGCTTTTACAATACAGGTAGTCCTTGACTTCAACAGTGTGTTTAATAACTGTTTGAAGTTACAACAGCACTGAAAAAAGTGACATGAACATTTTTCACACAACCATTGCAGCATCCCCATGGTCACATGACCATAATTCTTGGCAACTACTCATATTTATGATGGTTGCAGTGTCATGGGATCATGTGTTCACCTTTTGTGACCTTCTAACAAGTAAAGTCAATGGGGAAGCCAGAGTTACTTAACAGCCATGCTACTAAGTTAACAATTGCAGTAGTTCATTTAACAACTATGGCAAGAAAGGTTGTAAAATGGGGCAAAATTTGCTTAACTGTCTCACTTAGCAACAGAAATTTTGGGCTCAATTGTGGTCATAAGTCAAGGAATACCTGTATAATCTCTTTTCCCTTCACATTTTGTCAAGTGTTCCTTGTCAGCAAAAGCCAGCAGGGGGAACCCTACTATATTCCTCTTTTAGTCCTCATCAAGTAAACCAACTTTATAAATCTTCCTTGAATTTTTAAGGATCTCACTTTTTAATCCAGCCCATTTTCTGTTTTTGTAGTCACAGGGCTCTCAAAAATTTTAACAGGTTTTTTTTTGTATATCCAGTAAATAACATTCTGTCCTTTAGTTTCTCCCTTCTAGAAAAATCATTCAAGACCTTAAGAAAATTATTTTGTATATTCAATAAGAAAACAATTATCCAAATCCAAATGGATTTCTTTGTTCAATTGTTGTACATCTTTAGGGAATAAAACATCAATTCCATTTGTATTTCCATCTTTCACTGCTTATCATGGTTAAATTCTCGTCTGGACTACTGCAACGCTCTCTACATGGGGCTGCCCTTGAGGACCACCCGGAAGCTCCAACTGGTACAGAATGCAGCCGCGAGAGTTGTGTTGGGAGTCTCCCGATACTCCCACGTTACACCGCTGCTCCGTGAGCTGCATTGGTTGCCAGTTGTCTTCCGGGTGAGATTCAAGGTACTGGTAACGGTGTTCAAAGCACTCCATGGCATGGGGCCGGAGTACCTTAGGGAACATCTGCTGCCGGCATCAAGCTCCCTGCGCCCTGTGCGTTCCCACAGAGAGGGCCTCCTCAGGGTGCCACCGATCAGAGAATGTCGATTGGTGGCCCCCAGGGGGAGATCCTTCTCTGTGGGCGCTCCGGAGCTGTGGAACCAGCTACCGGTAGAGCTCCGGATGGCGCCCGATCTTCGCTCCTTTCGTCGCGATCTCAAGACCTTTCTGTTTGTACAAGCCGGCCTAGCCTGATGGGGATTGGTGGGGTTTTTTATTTTTGGTGGTTTAGTTTTTAACTTGGTGTTTTAGAATTCTATTTTAACTGTTTTAATATGGGCAACTATTTAATCTCTTTTTAACGTTTGTATTTAGTATTTTATTCTGCCCTGTGAACCGCCCTGAGTCCTCAGGGAGAAGGGCGGTATACAAATATTATTAAATTAAAATTAAATTAAATTCCCCTTCAAAGCAATTTCAAAATTATCTGTTCGAGCTTTTTTACACTGTAATCTCACTGTACTATACATTTGAGTAAGTAGTTTATTTTTTTTAAAAAAATAGCAAAAAATGTACAACTTCTCTTATAGAATTCTGCTTCATTATTTTATCTCCCTCTTTTATCTCCCTCTTGTGTGCAGCCTTCCAGGTTTCTTTACCATAAAATATCCAAAACAAATATATTTTCTTGTAATTAAATCAAATCTATAATTCCAAGGGACGCGGTGGCTCAGTGGGTTAGGACGCTGAGCTAGTCGATCAGAAGGTCGGCAGTTTGGCGGGTCGAATCCTGAGTGCCGCGTAGCAGAGTGAGCACCTGTTATTCGTCCCAGCTTCTGCCCACCTAGCAGTTCAAAAGCACGTAAAAATGCAAGTAGAAAAATAGGGACCACTACGGTGGGAAGGTAACAGCGTTTTGTGCGCCTTTGGCGTCTAGTCATGCCGGCCACATGACCACGGAATCGGCCTCGGACAAGCGCTGGCTCTTTGGCTTTGAAATGGAGATGAGCACTGGCCCCTAGAGCTGGAAACGACTAGCACGCATGTGCGGGGGAACCTTTACCTTTACCTTTATAATTCCAAACCAATTGGGACCATTGATCATTGTTAACTTTCTGAAATCCACATTCCAAGCACCTTTTTGTTGTATAATCCAAAATTAATATATTTAAAAGTTTTTTTAAAAAAATTGCATTATCTTCCTGTGATATTGTTAATCTTAGAGTAGGGCTTTTCAACTTTTTCACCCATTGTATCACTTTTAGGATATGGCAACATCTGAGTACCACCAGTCACCTAGCAAGGTGTCAAAAACTTGATGACCAAAAAAGGAAAAAAGTGATGAAGTACAGGTAGTCCTCGACTTACAACAGTTTGCTTAGTGACCGTTTGAAGTTACAATGGCCCTGAAAAAAGTGCCCCCCCCAGCCACAGCCGAACAAAACACCTGCCTGCCCGCCCGGCAGTACTCTTCCTCCTGTCTGAGGTTTTCATTGTTGTGAGCATTTCTGTTGAGGATTGGCAGCGGGGGTGGGGTGCGGTGGGTGTTTGACTTTTATTTTCCCCCCCCTCTGCTGGGTAGTTGCAGTAGGTTTTGGTCACTTTACATGACCCCGGGACACTGCGACCGTCATAAATATGAATCAGTTGCCAAGCATCTGAATGTAAATCACAAGACCCTGGAGATGCTGCAACATTCCAGCTGATTGGTACTTCTTCTGGGCTCAGCAGAAGCCCCAGGATCAGCGCCGAGCTCCAGCTGGAGCTGATCCTGGTGGTTTCACTGAGCCCTGACAGCCCTGCAGCTCCAGCTATCTCTTGCTCAGGCTTGTGCGGTGCTACCACCGGCTCAGTTCATTCCTCTCCCTTGCTACCACTCCTAGGATGGTCGCGTACCACCTGCTAGGTGCCAATGTACCACAGCTGATAACCCTTACCACTGGTTGAAAAGCCCCGTCTTAGAGCAAGACGTTTTTGTATGTTATGTGTAGCTCTGTATGGAAGGAAGTCAAGTTACTGTTCTATTTTTTTTCCTGTTCCTGAACTCCTAACCTTGTTCCCTTAACCCAGGGGTCTTCAAACTTGGCCCTTTTATGACTTGTGGACTTCAACTCCCAGAATTCCTCAGCCAGCAAAGCTGGCTGAGGAATTCTGGGAGTTGAAGTCCACAAGTCATAAAAGGGCCAAGTTTGAAGACCCCTGCCTTAACCTTTTCTTTTCTATGTTGTTATTCTGGGTGTTGAAGTCCGTGAGTCATAAAAGAGCCGAGGTTGCCTACCCCTGGCCTAGGTAACCACCCTTCTCTCCGCATCCTACCCTAGCACAGACACTGTCAAACTGACAAACATTAAAGTTGTTGCCCCGTAACACAACTTCGCTTTTGGAAGTCTAAGGGAAGAACCGCCGCCAAACCCGCCAGCATTTCTCGTCCTTCCGCTCGTTCTCCCAGTTCTGTTAGCCGCAGTAAAGAACGCGGCTCGCGGGATGGACGTCAGCGGCGGTCCCCGCCCCATTTCTGCCTCGCTAGATTTTTTTTTTCCCACCTCTTCCTGTCCGCTCCCCTCACGTGATAGCCGCAAAGTCTGCCGGCCTAGTTTACCCAGTGGTCTGACTTTTTCCAGATCCAACATGGCGGCTCTGGGCGGTCGTTGAGGGGCCGGTAAGGTGGCAGTTGAGGCCACGGCTCTTAACCCCGGACGGGGTGGTGGTGGTGGTGGGGAAAGGACCGTGTATATTGGCGCGAATTCGGCTCCGGCACGGAGGGGAACGACGAGAGAAGAGTGGGCCAAGGCGGGTAGGCCGTCCGGCAAGTCGTCCGCTGGAGCTTGGTGTGTGGGGCCATTTCTGTCAATCGGAGGGATGGCCCAGCGGGTGCAGTCGGTTCAGGAGTTCCTCCAGGACTCGTTTGTGCCTTTAGTAGCGGCGTTGTGTAGCGAGGAGGCAGAGAGAATCACCCGCAAGAACAACCTGGGCTTCTGTGAGCTGGTAAAGCCCTTTTGCCGTCTCACTTCGGAAGGTCGGTATCGCTCGGCGGGAGAGGAACTGGGTTGTTTACATGGACAGGGAATTGTTAGCACTTTCCCCGCCTGGGCGTGTGGGAGGCTCCCTGGCCTTTTTAAGGCCTCTCCTTTGAGCGGGAAGCCTTGCTGCTGTTTACCTTTCTCTAAAGTTTGACAGCCCCGTAAGGCAGCTGCTGCCCATCTTAGCTTTCTGCCAGTTTCTACCTTCTGGTAAAGCCGAATGGTTGTGTAAATGATGAACTCGGAGATATACGCTGGATTCTGCTAATAATATGGATAATATCTAGGAATGAGACTTAAAATGCCTTGCCAAAAATATTTTCTTAATAATAAATATGTATGTGCCAGATATTTAAATGATCAAGCTAGACTAATCCCTGTATTTTAATTTTTGGTTTTGGACCAGGAAGATCTTGTGATGGTAATTTATTCTCTTCACCTCACGTGTAGGCATCTACAGCAAACTTTAGATGGGGCTGTCCTTGAAGACAACTCCAAAAGTGTTATGGGTAGAACTACAGTAGTTCAAATCCTAACAAGGATTTGGTATTATTATTGTACACCTTCCTGGTAGTAGTAGTAGGTTTGTGGGTATAATTCAAGTTGATGATTTTCACCTAAATGTCCCTATGTGTGTCTTGGCATATGTGTGGTTGCCAGAGTGTCTTTTCTGCTCAGATCCAGCCTGAACACATCTTGAGTGATGGCCAAGAGTCGCTACCCCATGTGAGAGGAAAGAAGTTGGTTCCTTAAATATACCTTCTCAATAGCAGCCCCATGTAATGAAACACATTGCTCCCCTTATTTTTATGTAGGAAATACTGAAAGAAAAGCAAATACAATATGTGCCTGGAAATAGGGGGGCGGTGGATCTACATCCAAGGCAAGTTTCTATTTGGTGGCAATTTAGAAAATGGACTTAACATTAATATAAATGGGTGGACAACATAGTCAAAAAGGTAATATACATTTTCTGAGTTGCAAGTTACCCCGATTTGTATTATACTACATTGGGCTTATTTGTTCAGGTATTGGTATATCTTGCATAAAACAATTAACAACCCTTCTGTATTAACTAGTGTGCACTTTGTATATCCAAAGTTGTGACATATAAGTCTCAAAATAGTACAGGTAATTCTTGATTTACAACCATTCATTTAGTGACTGTACAAAGTTACAATGGCACTGAAAAAGTGGCATGATATTTTTTCATACTTACGACTATTGCAGCATCCCAATAGTCCTGTGATCAAAATTCAGATGCTTAGCAACTGGCATGTAGTTACGATGATTTTTAATGGTTCCTAGAATTATGTAATCACCTTTTCCGACCTTCTGACATACTAACTTAATGGGGAAGCCAGATGCACTTAACAGCCATGTTACTAACTTAAACAACTGCAGTGATTCATTTAACAATTGTGGCAAAAATGGTCATAAAATGGAGCAAATCTCAGTTAACAACTGTCTTGCTTAGCAATAGAAATTTTGGGCTAAATTGTAGTCATAAGTTGAAGACTACCTATAAAATAATATGTACCTTGTTCACAGAAATCAGAATATTATACAAGCAAACTTGATTTTTTTCAGGAAAAGTTGTGGTTACATTTTCTGGTTTTCATTGTGAAGAACACTTCATTATTTTTCATTGTATTTCTGTTGTGTTTACTGCTGGCTTTCTCTATAGTTTGATTATAATGAACAGAATAGAACAGAACAGAATAGAATAGAATAGAATAGAATAGAATAGAATAGAATAGAATATTGTCACTTTGAATGCACACTAATCGGCATACATTAAAATGAAATTTTGTGGCATACAGCTCTCAAAGGGGTCGCCACCTTCAATATACACTACATAAATATGACCAAAATAAATAAATACAGAATTATGCATATACCCATGTAATATGACACAGAGAAACAACACAATCTAGTTCGGATTATGTATACATGTGCATGGTGAGAAAAATGAATCTTGCAAGTTTACCAGATGGCATAGGGAACAAATCTATTACAGAATTGGGTAGTTCTGCTAGAAATACTTCGAAACCTCCTCCCAGAGGGGAGCAACAGAAACAGACCATGAAGGGCGTGTGTAGGGTCTCTAACAATGCTTTTAGCTCTAAGCACATAGCGCTTATCAGCAGCATCCAGAGTACCAGGAAGCGAGCTTCCTATGATCTTCTTGGCTGTCCTTACCAATCTCTGGACTTTCTATCTGAGGCACTGCTGCCACCAAACGAGACAGTGATGCAGTTTTTTTAAAAATACTCTCAACTGTGCCTTTGTAAAAAGTGGCCAGGACAGAAGTAAAGAGACGTGCTCTCCTCATCTGAGGCACGAAATGCAGACGCTGGTTTGCACACTTCACTAAGGATGAGATGTGGAGAGACGAATTCAGATCATTAGTTTCTGCACCCTCAAATGCTTAATGCCGTTGACCACCTCTACAGCTACATTCTTGATACTGAGTGGAGTATGACTATGCCGGCTCTTTCTAAAATCTACAATGATGTCCTTTGTTTTATCACCATTTAGAACCAGGTTACTTTTATTCTACCAGTTCCACCAGAACCTTCACCTCTTCCCTTTAAGCATCTTCATTGTCATCCCGGATAAGACCCACCACTGCCGTGTTGTTTGCATAATTCACAATATGATTTAGCAGATTTGGCACAGCAGTCGTGGGTCATCAAGGTGAACAGTAGCAGACTCAGGACACAGTCCTGTGGGGAACCTGTACTCAAGGAGATGGAGTTGGAAACTTTCTTTCCAACTCGGACAAACTGGGGCCTATCAATAAGGAAATCAAGTATCCAATTACATAAAGGAGTATTAAAACGTAATAAACCCAGTTTGTTTACCAGATGCTGAGGAATGATTGTGTTGCATGCCGAACTAAAATTAACAAACAGCATTCACACATGATTATTCTTCCCCTCCAGGTGCGCCAAGCTAAGATGAAACACTAGAGGAAAGTACATTAATGAAATAATTTATATTTGAGTCAAATTTGTACTACTGAAAACATGTCATTATTTTACTTTGAACATTTTTATTTATTTTTATTTGACCCTGAATGTACTCTTTAAAAGTTTAAGTTTAAAACTTCTACTTACGCATTTCTAATCTGTAATAAAAATAAAAAGAGTTAAATCTCAGGAAGTCCTCTATTCGTATTTTGAACATTTGGAGCTATATCCAATTAAAATTAAGGATTAAATACATAGTATCAGAACAGGTTAGTTTTTAAATGTATTTATTTTCTTATTTCAGTGCATATGAGAGACCCTAACAATCAACTTCACATAATCAAAAATTTGAAAATAGCTGTCAACAACATTCTTACTCAGCCACCTCAGCCTGGAACTATTCGAAAACTTCTGAATGATGTGGTGACTGTTAGCCAGCCTGCTGAAGGATTATTAGCTAACGTGATTACTGCAGGAGATTATGATCTCAACATTAGTGGTAAGTAACAAAAAGATCCTGTATATATTTAAAATGAATATGTTAGACATGTGCATGTACACACAAGCACTATATATACACAAATGCACATACATTTTCTTTGTGGGAAAAGTACAGTTCCTTCAACTAAAGTCTGACTATTGTAAATATAGTTTGTATGCTTCATATTTACAGAGTTTGAAAATGTTTTAGTTTTGTTTCTTAATAAAACACATTTTTTCAGTTATCAAAAACAGAGGTCCCCAAACTTTTGGGCATCAGAGACTGGTTCCGTGGAAAAAGGTTTTTTTCACAGACCGGAGAATGTGTGGTTTTGTGTGCTACTTGCATCTCACAGATGGGGCTTTGCTTGTTTGTGCGGCCCGGTTTCTGGCATGCTGCAGCCTGGTACTGGTCCATGGACCAGGGGTTGGGGATCCCTGATTAAAAACAAGGAAAGATTTGATCACATATACTTGGAATGATGTTTTCCTAATATATCATTTAGTATTAAAATAGTTTATGCTTGTTATTATTGCTATCAACTGTAATCCCTGTTACCTCTTTTATCCATTCAGTATTTTTGTGCAGAATCATAGAATTGGAAGTAATCTCTGAGGTGTAATTTAGGCCAAATCCTACTTTGTACAGAAAAGTTCTCATAGGTAGCACCAGGGCTTTTTTGTCATAGAACGCTCAGAACGGAGTTCCGGCACCTTTTTTGGATGGAACCTTGTAGGGTAGGCAAGGCAGGGTTGTATGACGTGTGAATTCCGGCACCTTTTTCTTTTACAAAAAAAGCACTGGGTAGCACTGATCATTGGCAATATTTTCCTGCTGTTTCTCTTCCTTTATTCATCTTCCTTTAGTAAGAAGATGTGGAGGAGTAGGACGCAGACCCAAGTATTGCCTGAATAGAATATATGCTAGTAATATGGTAGAAGAGGTCTATTAGCCCCGAATTCTGACTGTACTATGGAATAATTTTATTTCTCTGTTTTTAAGTCTCCTTCAAATTCATATTGGCTGATCTTGAGAATTCAAGCTGGATCAGATCTGATTAGTATTGGAAGTTAACCAAAAATTCCAGTATCATAGCTGTACGAAGAAAACTATGACAAATTACTTTCAAAAAACCGTATCCAGAAAAGTTACATTGATATGTTTGAGAAGTCCTCAGGAATTAAGCTTAGTATGCAAAATCTTTTTTTTTAATCTTGATAGTTTTGCTTAGTAAGATTCACTATCATATAGTTCAGATCACTGAGAGAGGCAAGGAAGTGACATTGGAAAAAAACTTTTAACAGGAATGGAGAAGAGGTGAACTTCAGAAAAATACATTTCTGTCTTAAAATATCCTAAAAGGGCTTTTATTATTTTTCAATTGAGGTTTTCTTTTTGTCTTAAAACTTCTTTACATTTTTTTTGGCATTCATTCTAAAAAAACATTAAATGAATGTTTTCAGTACATAAATTCCAATAGTTTATTATCATAGTGAAAGGTATATAAAATTATATTACATTTCAGTGTGGGTTGATCACAATTAATGCGGATTTGAATAATGTAATATTTAACAGTGCAGATTATAAAGTGATACCAGATCCATTTAATGTGATTCAATTAATGCAAGGCTAGTGTATATGCAGCTAAGGATAGTACTTATGCAATTGCATTTCAGTTTTTATATGCTTTTAATCTGTGTGTGTGCAAAATGTAGAAAAGAAAGAGGAATACAGTACAACTTTTGAAAAGAAGAACTTACATTAGAACAAAAATTTGCTGCAACACTAAACTATTATGTAATCAAGTTGGAATACCCCGATTTCTGATATAATTTTTTGCTTTTATTTTGGTTTCTATAACTGCTATTTGTTAGACTTCAATTCAAAGTTTTTTCTTTTATATTTTTAGAGTAATACATACACATGCACACACACATAATTGTATTTTTTAAAAAATCATTTGCCTTTTTCTCTCAAGCTAGAGCCAATTATATTTTCTATAGAAATATGACTGAATAGTGTGAACTTAAACATTTTATTGGATTCATGAAGTACACTAATTAAGAACTACCTGTACATATTTGTTAGCCTGCACAGATTTTTTTTATTTTGCATCCACACTATTGTGAAAGTTAACATATAATTTAGTAGTATTTGTCAAATCATTTTGCACAAAGTAATCACATTTTTGGGTTCCAATTGAGTACTGATATTTGAGCTTTTGTTTGTTGGATGATGTAATTCCTAAACATCTTAATTCAGCAAAAATAGTCATGCATAACTAAAGCTATAGTTTTGTAATATTGTTGAACTCATTGGTATATAAATTTAATTATACTCCAGGCTTTATGTATTTGAACAATGCTTTATGTTTCCACTCCTCTTAACTGGTTGTACTTGAAATAGGTGAAGAATGCACTATAAAAAAATACTATTATATTATTTACATGTATGATAGAATCTTGATTATATGTACCTTCAGAGTACAAGAGAACAGTTCTCTTCCTCGAAATGTTTTCAGTCTAGCATTCAGTGTAATAAAGCAAACATTTATTTCAATTACTTATGCTTAGAAATCTATTTTTCATAGATTGGCGTCATTGTAAAACTAATGAAGGATTTAAAATGATTCACAGAGATATAAATAGTATATTGAGGAATTTGAAGAAACTGAGATGAGGCATCATATAAGAGTGGAAGGAATAAAGATTATGTACAGGATATATATTGAGCAACATTATTGTGAACTTTGAAGGGAATGTGCACGAAGCCAATATAGGGATTTAAAGATAAGAATGTCATCACGTGATCAGAACATTAAGCAAGATGGATTATTTTGACTGAATAAACATCAGGAGACTAAGATGAGAAAAAAGATTGCAGTAGGCTTGTGTTCCTGTCAAAGGGAGAGGAGTATTTTTGCACTTTATAAAGGCAGAAGCGTCCCATCCCAGAAAGGAAAGGAAGTTAAAGATAAACTCACGTTAGTGCATATTTAAAAGTGAGATGGTAATATTGTTAATAAATAAGGAAAGTATGTTTGGAAAGGAACAATGAGGTATAAAGTATTTATTGAGTGAGTAAACACTGTCAAGCAGAAATACTGGAGAAGTTTAAGACGAAAACGTGAAGTGAAAGAACATGAATCAGATGCTGTCTCCGTAAAGATGATACCTTATAACAGAGGTCCCCAACCTATGGGTTTCGGCCCCACTGGGCTGTGGCCTCTTGGCCAGCGGACCACGGAAATGGCTGGCCCGTATGCACATGCATGTGCACACTCCCCGCCACTCACACTAGCACCTGCGGCCCTGTTTGCGCAGATGTGCAGGCACAAATGGGGCTGCTAGCGCTGGGCACTTGCATGCGGCCTGTTCGTGCATGTGGAAACAGGTCTGCTAGCCCAGGCGGGTGTGCACAGCCCATTTGCTCATGCGCGAATGGGGCCGCTAGTGCCAGGTCGGTGTGCGTGACCCGTTTGCACATGCGCAAACGGGGCTGTTAGTGGCATGCCAGCGTTTACATGTGCATGTGCACCAATTTGGAACCTGCTCACCTTCCCTTCAGGCTGTGAGCCTGGAAAGGTTGGACACTTCTGCCTTATAAAACCAGGCAGCACCTCAGACTTGAAGGCAAAAATATGTTTGGTGTACAATATAGATTGGGGAAAGACTCATTTAGTTTGGACTACTTTAGTTTAAATGCTGAAAACAAGTACTCTGAAATACCCTTATAATACTTTAATGTCCTAGTACTGAAAGGCATGGATTTGAGGCCATCCAAGAGTAGTGTGTTGAAAGGAAGGGATTGAAGGCCAGAATTGAATCCTTCAGAATTCCTAGTAGACAAAGTTTTTAAAAATTGAAAAAGAGAAAAAAGAAGAGCTTACATGAATACTCATTACACATACACGTGTAGATTTATATATTTATTTGTTTACATTTAAATAGGTTTGGTTGAGAAGAAGAAAAAGCAGATATTAAGAATGTACAGTCATGGCCGAAATTGTTGGCACCCCAGAAATTTTTCCAGAAAATCAAGTATTTTTCACAGAAAAGTATTGCAGGAACACAGGTTTTGCTATACACAGGTTTATTCCCTTTGTGTGTATTGGAACACAACAAAAAAGGGAGGAAAAAAGCAAATTGGACATAATGTCAAACAAAACTCCAAAAATGGGCTGGACAAAATTATTGGCACCCTTTCAAAATTGTGGGTAAACAAGATCGTGTCAAGCATGTGATGCTCCTTTAAACTCACCTGGGGCAAGTAACAGGTGTGGGCAATATAAAAATCACACCTGAAAGCAGATAAAAAGGAGAGAAGTCTTTGCATTGTGTGTCTGCGTGTGCCACACTAAGCATGGACAACAGAAAGAGGAGAAGAGAACTGTCTGAGGACTTGAGAACCAAAATTGTGGACAAATATCAACAATCTCAAGGTTACAAGTCCATTTCCAGAGATCTAGATTTGCCTTTGTCCACAGTGCACAACATTATCAAGAAGTTTGCAACCCATGGCACTGTCGCGAATCTCCCTAGTCGTGGATGGAAGAGAAAAATTGATGAAAGGTTGCAACGCAGGATAGTCCAGATGGTGGATAAGCAGCCCCAAACAAGTTCCAAAGGAATGCAAGCTGTCCTGCAGGCTCAGGGAGCATCAGTGTCAGCGTGAACTATCCGTCGACATTTAAATGACATGAAACGCTATGGCAGGAGACCCAGGAGGACCCCACTGCTGACACAGAGACATAAAAAAGCAAGATTACAGTTTGCCAAAATGTACTTGAGTAAGCCAAAATCCTTCTGGGAAAACGTCTTGTGGACAGATGAGACCAAGATAGAGCTTTTTGGTAAAGCACATCATTCTACTATTTACTGAAAATGAAATGAGGCCTACAAAGAAAAGAACACAGTACCTACAGTGAAATATGGTGGAGGTTCAATGATGTTTGGGGGTTGTTTTGCTGCCTCTGGCACTGGGTGCCTTGAATGTGTGCAAGGCATCATGAAATCTGAGGATTACCAAAGGATTTTGGGTCGCACTGTAGAGCCCAGTGTCAGAAAGCTGGGTTTGCGTCCGAGATCTTGGGTCTTCCAGCAGGACAATGACCCCAAACATACGTCAAAAAGCACCCAGAAATGGATGGCAAGAAAGCGCTGGAGAGTTCTGAAGTGGCCAGCAATGAGTCCAGATCTGAATCCCATTGAACACCTGTGGAGAGATCTTAAAATTGCTGTTGGGAAAAGGCGCCCTTCCAATAAGAGAGACCTAGAGCAGTTTGCAAAGGAAGAGTGGTCCAAAATTCCGGGTGAGAGGTGTAAGAAGCTTATTGATGGTTATAGGAAGCGACTGATTTCAGTTATTTTTTCCAAAGGGTGTGCAACCAAATATTAAGTTAAGGGTGCCAATAATTTTGTCCGGCCCATTTTTGGAGTTTTGTTTGACATTATGTCCAAATTGCTTTTTTTCCTCCCTTTTTTGTTGTGTTCCAATACACACAAAGGGAATAAACCTGTGTATAGCAAAACATGTGTTCCTGCAATACTTTTCTGTGAGAAATACTTGATTTTCTGGAAAAATTTCTGGGGTGTCAACAATTTCAGCCATGACTGTATGTGATATAAGTCTACCATATTTTTATATAGTCTTCTGACAGAGACTCCTGGTTAAGAAGGCTTGTTCAAATGTAGATAGGTGCTTTAGAATTTAGATCATTGTGTAACTGATAGCAAATTGGTATCTCTCAATCCTTTTAATATTAACCTTCTTTGCAATTATAACAATGTAACATCCATTTCTTGTGCCTGTTTTTAGTTTCCATATTATTAGTGTGTAGTTAGAATGAATATAAATATCATGAAAACCAAAGAATCTTACTGAGTAAAACTGATCTCTTATGATTCACTGTGCATAATGTTGCTTTTCTTTGTTTGAAAATAGCTACCAGCTGGTAAAAAAAATTGAGGAGAGGATTTTGGTTTGATTTTATAAGTTTTAAAACCCTTTAGAGTTAATTATTAAATGGAATGCAGCTAAGATAAAGACATAGTTTTTCATTCTGTTTGCGATAATGAATCTTGGCTTGTAAAGAGATCAATAACCAGGATTTGTCCTACAAATAATTCCTAACTCAGGACTAGGTATTATTTATTTTATTTAGCATATGGCATATCATACATGGACTAACAATATATATTTACATTTCACCTAGATTAGTAAAATACAATAAAGTATAAATGATAAAAAAGACCTATGTTCAAGTACCAAAGTCTAGGCAACATAACTTTGAAGCAGGGCATTGTTTGTTAAAAAAAATAAATCAGATACCGGACTGGTATATCCCTTCAGCTTGCAGCCAGCCCCAAATAGATAGATAGATAACCTTTATTGTTATTTTTTACTGTGGGCACACTGGCACACATTAAAAATGAAACTGTTGCCTGCTCTCAAAAGCATACACATATATGTACACATACAATGTGATCTACAGTTTGACCTGGGACCCCCCCAGTCAAACTGAGGGAAGAGTATGCCTCATCTATATAGAGAGTCCTGGCAGATGCCATATGAAGTACAAATCCTGTTCAGGATTGTCCATTGCTGATGTGGTAGTTCAAAACCTGGCATCTTTTTTGTGGGGTCATTTATATATCTACCCACGTCTGGTTGTTCAGAGACTCATTTGGCTTTCCATTGGAATCGAGGTTAAAAGTTGTTGGGCAGATGTGCAAGTTCCCAGTGGGGGCTTCCTGGATTTGAATCTTCCAGCTTGGTTATCAGGGCTAGGTAACTTGGTGCCAGAATCTGATGTTTCTGGATTAATTCCTACAGCCTCTTGTGATTAGCCATGCTGTTTGGGTTTGATGGGTCAAAAGCATCTAGAAGCACCTTTGCATTAAACAAATAATTTCTGATTATGTAACCCATTCCCATTAATGAAAGGAGGAAAATTGCAGATTCCAGTGGATAGCTTGGTTTAGAGTAAATCAACAGTGTACTAAATTCTTGATTTTTTGCATACGAATGTAGCAGTTTTTCCTGGACTGTTAATTTGCTCATTTCAATTAATTTTTTGAACAATATCCCTTTTGACATTAATATGCTTAAATTGGAATAAATCAATAGTATCTTGTTAACATAAACTAAAATGTTAAATTTATTTTAGCCATATCCTACCTGTCAGCAATATTTTTGGTGAAGGAGAATATAAATAAGATTTACTATAATGTGCCTCTCTAGTTACCAGAGGACCCACCCAGATTTCTAGAGAGTACAAATTTATGTATGGGATATGAATGTGTGTCATTTCTGAATTAACTTTCTTTGCTGTGTTTAAATGTTATTGATTAATGTATATAAGGAGTGTTAAAGTGGTTGTTATCAAAGTCAGTAAGAAACTTAAGTTAGGAAGGGCTACTTCCACAGAAAGCAGAATTCTTATCCTTGTTTTGTAATGGGAAGGAATGAAGTTAATTTTTTCCTGTTGGGTATATCTTCTGGTGACTAAAATAGCATGTGATAGTAAGTCCAACTAATTTAAACTTCCTTAACTTTTGGAAAGATATCAATTGCCCATAAAAACATTGTTCTTTAACTTATGTACATTTGCCTTATCATAATTTTGAAAATTAGCTACATTTCATATATTTTTGTTCCAACAGGATACCAGCTTCAACGTGCTGCAAATAGATATGTTAATGTATTTTTCAAGTTTTGTTCAGAAAGTGTGAACTATTCCAAAAAGATCAGTTTGAACTAAATACATATTGGCTATGCATGTATTAAAATGTAGGAAATATAACGTGGTGAGCAAGATATTTCAAACTCTATTTTCTTAGTGTAATAATTCCATGTTTTCTCTGTCAGATCACTCAGTTAAAGCTAGTGTTCCTTGGTACAGTAGTTGGAAAGACACATTGATGGGACTGAACACATCCACATTTTATTCAGGTATTTTGTGTGATAGGTGGGGTTTCTGTACCATTTCTATTCCTCTGTTATATAATGCTTCCATATTTCTTTATAACCCAATTGTAGTGTAGTGCTTTCTCAAAATTGCCTTTTTTTCCTGGAAGAATATTGGTGGTGGCTGTGTTTCTCTAGTTGATTCATATACTATTGCTGACTGATTGTGAAATTTTAAGTGCAGAAAAATCATATTTTCAATTTTTGATTGATTGTGTAGGCTGACTTTTATAATATCTACTGCATCAAAAGTACATTCCTTTCTCTTATTTTAAATAATGTCTATGCATACATGGTATCAGAAATGCTCTTGGAATTATATATGAATTTCTGTTCATTTTCTTGTTAAAATAACTTATGAATGGTCCCTTATTATTGCATAATAAATTTATTCTTACATATGTGCTTTGCTAAATTTGGTTGTATTTCATCAAGAAAGTTTTCTTTTTTAAAAAAAACCCAAACCCAACTGATTATTCCTAGGGCATTTTTGCAGAAAAGAGCAATGATACAGTATTTCTCTTAAGAATAACAGTGAAATTTGTATGGATAAAATTGTGTGTTACCATTAGAATCTATGGAATAATACTTGAGGTGCATTTCTGAAAATTATTTTCTCTTCTAACACGCTACTTGCCTTCTAAAAGAAAGTTGCATTAGAGAAAATGGTGGGATTTCAGCTGCCTGGGTTCTGAATAGTCTGTTGATGTCCTTTATTCTTTTATATAAGTAGCCAGAATAAATCTTCCTTAAAAGTTTTGCTGGGATTCTGATTTTATAAATCTTATGTCTTTCTCTCCTGTACCTAGATTCCTTTTTTAACACAGTTTATGAACTAGATAAGATGTATCCTGACTATGTGTCAGTTTATTGCATTTATCTCTTAATTGATGGGATGCAGTATGTTGGTTTGAAAGATAATTTCTAGTTTAAAGATTCTGACTTTCCAAGATTCTCTGAGCAGATGTTTGTGACACACTGGCTAAAATTGATCAGTATTGTCCTTGTTATTTTCCTATGCCACAGGTATAATGTACATCTTATTTAAATAAAAAAGTATTATGTGAAGCACTGATTGACCTAAATAATGATGGACAGTAAATCTCAGTGGCTGTATTCTGATCTGGTGATAATTGAAGCGTAAGGAAAATTTTAACTTGGAATATAAGAGGAGTTAATGGTACACATGAATTCATGAATAAAAAGAAAATATGGTATACAGTATACAGAAAATATGGTATACAACTAAAACTGGAGGGATATAATAGATTTGAAGATAGTCTCATCTTACAAAGTAGAGTTGTTGAATACACGACTAATTATGAATGAAAGGTCTTAAAATGTAAAGTCTGGAAAATATGAATCGGTGTCACTAAGGAGTTGTTAGTATATACAAAAGGAGAAAGAAGCCTTATTTTGGTGATAGTTGCATGTTATCAGTAATGAAAATGGAAAACAAAATAGGGAGCATGAGAAAAAATCTTGTAATATTCTGAAATAAATGCTATCCAATGGGGGAAAGATATTCAACAATGTGATAGGAGTGAACAAATGGGAACAAGGGAATGGAATTTAAAAAAATGGCTGGACCATTTTGAAAGTCAAGAACAAGTAATGGTGACTGGTGAGTATCTGCTTAGGAAACTGACAGTATGTTTAGAATTAATAAGATGCTGAAAAAGAGAGAGGAGAGTCATTTGTAGAAAAAAAGTAAGTATGAAGGAATTAATATGGAAGCAAAGATTTTTTGCAAGGATAGATGAATACATCACATGGTGTTGTTGTAAACTAAGTTTCACAATGTTTCTTTATCTCCTGTCTTTAATTCCTTTTTTTCTTTCTTTTCTGTTTTCTGTATAACATTGCTCATCCTAAAAGGAAATAGTAATTGTGATTTATGTGGGTATGTCAATTGATATAATACTACTATATAGTGTGATTTGCAGGAGTCTATTGCAAAGGCTTGTTGAACAGTAGAAACAAATTTATGGATACTTTTGTACAAATTGTTACTACTAATTTTCCAATATTTATGGTTCTTCTATAAAAGATAGATTTAACACACTGACTATATTTGACTATAAGTTGTCGTCAAACAGTGGTCACAACTCTGATTTTGCGCTGGAGTGCTGAATGTGTTAAGGGCCCAATTTCCTTGCTGTATTACAAGCTGGTCAAAATCTTGCTCCTGTTTATTATTTAATTTGGATCTTTTTAGAGTTTTTGCTGTTTTAAAAGACTTTCAGTATTTTTAATTGTAATATATTTTTTGAGTTGTAAGCTACTCAGAGTCATTAACTGAGATGGGTGGCTGTAGAAATTGAATAAATGAATGAATATTTTTCTTTGAGGAGAGCACTGAAATATTGTCGTTTCCTCAGTGGAGAGAAGGCACTGAGTCTTTTGTTGCAAAACACTGTCGCCATCTGAAAATAATTATTACTCAATAGCTAAGCTGTTGAAAGCAGAAGTATCTTTGTCCCTTCTTGCCACCTTTTAAATATATCACAAAACATTTACACTTCAGTTGCAGGAAGAAGCAGTCACATGACTTCATCTATTTATGCATTTGTGTTTTTCCCAGTTTAGGATTTGGTGAAGTATTTGCAGTATTGATCTAGAAAATACTTGAGATAAAGGGGTTTATTTTTAATCCTTTACCATGTCACAAACATGGATACATTTAAAATACTTTATGCACATATGTTCCCTTTTTAAAAATTTAAAAACTAAATACTGCATCTGCATATCACAAAACAGTCAAATCACTATAATAATATAACAGATAATGACTTGATAATGATTTTTTTCCTAAAGATTAATTTTATTCTGAAATAGAATAATGTGGAATGCATGCATGCATAATGCTCTTCTGGACTCTTAATGAGAACATTGCATAGTCTGTAAAAAAATAGAGTTCTCCTATTCTTACATCTTGTGGCACTCTTTAGCATTGTGATTTTGTATGCATTTTTTTAAAAAAATTGATGCATGCCTCTATTATATTCTTTAGTGTCAAAACGTTCCTAAAATGCCATGACACATTTTACCTTAATTATTTTTCTAATAAAGGTAGCATCACTTTTATTTTTAAGGCATGCTTAAACTAATGTAAACAAATTGTTAATTCTAATTCTGATATATTGAATTTCAGGAAAATATCTGTAGAACTATTTCAGTTTTGCCTCCTATACAAGCAAGAAATATTTGAGAATGGCAAATATTAATAAATGGAATCCAAAAGTGCATTTAAATTGTAGATATACGTATTTTGAAAAATATCTAAAAGTTGAAGTGATTCATTGAATAATGACTAATAATTACATTTAAATACTAGCAAATCTGTAGTAGATGCTGAAATCATATGCTAATCCTTCCAATCCTCTCACCAAAAATATAAATATTTTCTTGATCCATTTTTTAAATTAGCACTAGCTATTTTTTTCAAATTGTATTTCTGTCTCATAGCAAAAAGGTTTATAACCATCTTTTAAATTTCTCATTTATTTCAGCTACCACCCCATGGTTTGAAGCTTATCGAGAGAGCTTTCTTCAATCTATGCCAGCATCAGACCATGAATTCCTAAACCACTATGTAGCCTGTATCCTTAGAAATGGATGGACATGATATATTAGCTTCAGACAGACCACGATTCTATAGTTTGAATAACTCAACAAGAAGTGATACAAATCCTTTCTGAGATTTTTGTCTTTCCTGGCTTTGGTTTATCTTCTTTGCAATTTCCATTGTTTGTTCCGATAACCAGTTTGTTTTCTTCTCTTTCTTCAATTTTGACAATCTCTTTTCACATTCAACCTTAACAACTTAAGTTTATTACAAAATTCCTCTGGTTCTCTATCAATGAGGTTCAGGACTTCAGAGTTATTCTTGATGTTCTCCTTGAAAATGGTGGGTATATATTCATATTATGGAAACTGACTGGCTATCTTCTTTAGCTCGACTTGGAACTTGCACGTGAGCAGTTCATGATGCATTCCACAGTCAATTTGGCCATGTCTTTGATGCTAGAATTGAGCTTCTCACCTCCTTTTAGCAGTAATATAATCAATTTGATTTCTGTGTACATCTGGTAGTATATATGTAGAGGGGCATTGTTTTGGTTGTTTGAAGGCGGGTGTTCTGCCTCTTCTTCTGCATTGTGGTTGGAGCATAAGTTTGATCATTATGTTAAAGGATTGTCAACAAATCTAACTGTTATCACTGATTGCGTTGTAGTTAAGTAATGTTCTTGCTATACCTCCCTTAACTATTATAGCAACACTGTTTCTTTGTTTTTAAAATCCTGAGTATTAAATAGTATGATCTTATGACTAAAAATGTCTGATCCAAATCCATCTTGATTTATTGCTGCCTAAGATGCCAACATTTAGTCATTTCATTTCATCTTTCAGTGTATTGAACTTTCCCATGTTCATGAGTCCTACATCCCACGTTCCTTCTGTAATTCTCTCTTTGGAGCTTCAGAATTTTTTTCTGTTCAAAGAGGCCACACTTAATTAGCTTAATTAAGGATCATAATTTCCATCTCTAAATGATGTCATTAAGCTAAACATTACATGATCCCACTGCTCAAAGATGGCAGTTCTAATAGTCCCAGTTGTGGTTGTTTAGGCCAGGTTTGTGCCATCATTAGGCAAGGACTCAGCTACTTCTGCCTTGCCACCCTTGCCTCCACTTCTATTTCCCCATCCCACCTATTTTCCTCATTTCTGCCCTTAGGGCTGCCCTGCACTTTGCAACTGTCTCCTTCTGCTGCTCCTACCCGCACCCGCATCTGGCCTTCATCATCTTCCTACTTAGTGGCCTCATGAAGAACCAACGGCTACCTTAGGCATGCTTCACCGGCAGCGGGAACAAGAAAGTAGCAAAGGTCAGCTATGGGGTTTGTGTAGCAGGGATAGACAGCTGAGTGCAGGGTGGCCAGAAGGACAGAGAAGGGTAATAAGTGGATGGGAAGAAGTGCATGCTATGGTAATAAATATGGATGAGCTGTATTTGATCACATGACCATGGGGGTGTTCAGTGGCCATAACTTGGAGGATTGACTGCAACTTCCAACCAATAGATAAGCGAGTATTATTTGTGTGGCAACATTAGCAATTAGACATCATGAATGCTTTAATTTAGCCAGTAGTACTTGAAATATCCTCAGCTCTTCCTCGACAGTATTTTGAATGTCATTCAACCTGAGGGGACCATTCTCTAGCACTATATTATCAAACATTTTATATTTCTATCAGTGTGGGCTTTTTGGTAAAAATACAGGTTTACCATTGCCTTCATTATGCATTATGAATTGATGCCTTGGCCATTGTCACTAAAGTGATCAACTACATCCAACATTTTCCATGCTTCTTTAGTATTCCTATTAGTCATTAACTAACTTTTTCAGTTGTGATTCCACCTTAACATTAAGTAAGGTATGCTCGTGGTATCATCTAGTGAATCTGAACCTGTGGAACAGTTTCTAAAACTATCACAAGAGCAACATCGGATTCAACATAGTAATGAATATTCCTATCCAAAATGGTTTATTCCAAACACATTGAAATATTACGTGTTGTTGCACGATGTGAGCATAGGAGAGGAACGAAGGTGAGTAGGCATCACTAATACTTCATTAGGCTTCTGAAATATTAATTTCAAGCTTGTTGTCCATTTATTTGATTTAAAATAGATGAAAAGGTAGCCTAAAGACACCTAATTAGTTTGGTCATTAAGATAAATCAGTAATGTGGATTTAAATGATTCTTACCAGTGGGAAATAAGTTGCTGCTTGTCCAACGCCATTCTCCATCACCTTATAGAAAAGAGTTTGGAAGAAAAAATAATTGTTCATTATTTAATATTTTTAACTTCTATTGTACATAATGGAATTTTCTTAAAAATAAATAGTATTAAACATGGAGAATCTTTAGCTACATTGGCTTCCGGTTGCCCTCCGGGTGAAATTCAAGGTGCTGGTGATGACCTATAAAGCCCTAAATGGCTTGGGTCTGGGATATTTGAGGGAACACCTACTGCTGGCATCAAGTTCCCTTCGTCCTGTGCGCTCCCACTTGGAGGGCCTTCTCAGGGTGCCGCCTGTAAAAGACTGCCGGCAGATAACACCCATGGGGAGGGCCTTCTCAGTGGGTGCGCCTGCCCTTTGGAACCAGCTGCCCGTGGAGCTTAGGACTGCCCCCGACCTTCAGTCATTCCGCCAAGACCTGAAGACCTGGCTCATTGAGCTTTCCGGCCCAGGCTGAGTCCCCCCCCCTCAGGGATCAAATTTAATTATTTTAATTGTTTTTAACTCTTGTATTGTATTGATGTTTTTATATACTTTGTAAACCGCCCTGAGTCCTACGGGAAAAGGGCAGTATATAAATTCAATAAACTTAAACTTAAACTTTAGCCTAGGAGACTTCTACAAGATAGAGTCATATTTTAATTTCTTCTTTACATTCTTTTTATAATTCTACATTGGGTTATAAAATATGTATAAAAAGAAAGGATTTTTTTCCCAAGCTTATGCCATTACTACCATTCAAGGCAATATATTTAAAACAATCTTGAATTCTGGCTAGTTAGGGGAATAACGAACTAGGGCTCCAGCTTCACTATCTTATTTTGTCTTGACTTCATTTACACTGCACTTATTCTAGTTTTTCTGATGAATGAATGTTAATTATTGACTATGCACCCATTCTTGGATTTTTCATAAAGTAATCTATTGTCCAATAAATTATCTTTTGATAACATAATTGTAATTCATTGATGCCTCTAAAAGAAACTGAAGCTAAAATCATTCAAGTGGCAATTATAATTTGGTATATTCCATCTGCTAGCAGAAGGAAAAATTATTATCTAAGAATAAAATATTTTCTCTACCTAATTACCCCTATTTTTCCTTTTGTGTTTAAAAATTTAAAGCTCAAATTTTGCCTCTTAACTTCAACCAGAAAACATCCTTGTGCTACTCATAATTGTATTCCTTATATTTAATAAATTTATTCTCATTAAAGTCTCTCCTATTCTCTCTTTAAGTCTTTCAAAATGTCATAGTTTTCTCTTGGCCATATTTAACATCTTTGCAGAGCTGATTCAGTATATGAAGAAATGAAACAGAGATATGGAACTCAGGGTTGCTACTTGCTTAAGATAAATTCTCGTGTGTCTAATCGAGGAATAGATGAACAGATTCCTGATCCCTGGAGCCAATACCTTCAGAAAAACAGTTTACAAACTCAGGTATCTATCCATCCATCCATCCATCCATCCATCATTTGTTTATTAGATTCAAACCACTCCGCATCCATTTTATATTTCTGACATGAGTTCACTGCAAACTCCTTTTTAAAATTATCTCGACCATTTAATAAATGAAAAAATCAATATTTTTAGATGAGAATATAAATAAAATAGATGAGAATTACCGGTAGTCTTATCTTAAGAAATGTGCCTAATATTTTTAACAGCTTTAAGCATCTATTGATATGGGACAGTCTTTGTTCAGAGTTCTTAAAAATAACTAATAACTTTGGAAATAATAATAATTAATAATAATAATAATAATAATAATAATAATAATAATAATAATAATAATAATAATAATAATAATAATATAATAATAATAATAATAATAATAATAATAATAATAAGAAGAAGAAGAAGAAGAAGTAGTAGTAGTAGTTGGAAAGTAGTAGTTGGAAGGGACCTTGGAGGTCATCTAGTCCAACCCCCTGCTTAGGCAGGAAATCTTATACCATTTCAGGCAAATGGCTGTCCAGTCTCTTTTTAAAAACCTCCAGTGTTGGAGCATTCACCACCTCTGGAGGCAGGTTGTTCCACTGGTTAATTGTTCTAACTGTCAGGAAGTTTCTCCTTAGTTCTAGGTTGTTTATTTGAAGAACAAAATACAATAGACTTAGAATCACACAAGCATCTAATATGAATAGTAATTTAAATACATTAGCATATGTATATCTGTGTAAGTATATTAATCTTGACTTAATGTTAATTTTACAACAGTTGCCTTTTTTCATAAACTCAATAAAATATTTAACTCTGTATTCATGTTGATTTTCAAGGTAAATTTGATATATTTATCTCTAAAATGAAAACCTGTGGATTTTTGGATTTACCCTTTCCAGTTCTGCAACAATTGAACTCTAGTTATTACAGATTTCCATAGAAACCTCAGAGCCTATAGAATCTTATAAAACTTCTTCCAATTAATTGAATATCCTGACAAATTACCAAACTATTGCACAATTTCAATACACTTGGTATAAAAATCTATAATTTGAAAATGAGACATATTATTGGCATATAATTTTTATTTAACTCAAACACTTTTATACCTGAAATATATCTTCTGTCAATAAAATAGAACAGTTGTTCCAATTGCAAATTAAAAATAAGAGAGATTAAGGACATCATTGATAACTTCCATGAGATACTGTACTTTCATAGATCAAAATTTTATTAGTAATAACTATACCAAGCTTGAGGTCTTTCTTTTTGCCAGCGGTTTTGATTTTGAGGAGTAGAGGGATTTGGCAAAGCAGGAGAACCATCAGTTGAGTAATAAAGGACCCCTCATTTCAACCCTGAACTACAAATATTCTCCTTTATTGGGTAATAAAGGAAGATGGTAGAGAGACAGATTCCCTGACTGTCCTCTTAGGCTGCCAGACTGAAGGCTGGTTGACAGAAAGAGGAAGATCTCTGAAATTGTCTGTGTCTTGCTAGCTCCAGCCAAAGAGGCCTTCGACAGTGAAAGCTGAAGGAAGGGATCAGAAAACACTTGGAGTTAATTTAATGGAAATTTTTAGTATGAAATAGGTCACTCTTTCAAAAATAGATCTTAGAACTATCTAGTGTAATGCTTTTTATTTTCCATTCTTCATATATTAAAATACATATAAAGTACATGCAGTCCTTGACTTAAAAACAGTTCATTTAGTGATTGTTCAAAGTTACAACAGCATTGAAAAAAGAATCTTATGACGGTTTTTCATATTTTCGACTGCTGCAGCATCCCCATGGTCATGTGATCAAAATTGCAATGCTTGGCAACTGGTTCATGTTTATGACGGTTGCTGTGTCCCAAGGTCACATTATGACCTTTTAGGACCTTCTGACAAGCAAAGTCAATGGAAAAGCCAGATTCGCTTATCAGCCGTATTATTAACTTAACAACTACAGTGATTCACTTTACAACTGTGGCAAGAAAAATGGTAAAATGGAGCAAAATGCACTTAACTCTGTCATTTAGCAATATAAATTTCGGGCTCTATTGTGGTCATAAGTTGAGAATTACCTGTATTTACCCCCCTCCCAAGTGTCTGTACAAATGTTTAAATTTGATCTGTAATTTAGTGAGAATATTGTATGCCTGTCTTTCAAAGCTTCTCTTTAAGGCCAAATTGTTTAAAAATTAATGAACATTTTTCATTACAATATTTTGATGCATAATATTTTTGTAAAATTGAAAGTGTTTTTGTATATTTTATTTTACAGGAACTTTATGAAGATGGTACATATGCAGTTATTTCAAATAAGAATTCTGATCACTTCATACCACTGGATGGGTTAGATAATGATTCCAAAGGTGCATTTTTTTAAATAAATAGACCAACTATCATTCTAAGTATTTTATATTGCATTTTGATTATACTAGAATTTGCCATACTTTTACCAGTTTATAAAGAATCATTTGTCACCAAGAGCATGTTATTTATTGCAGATGAGTTCCTTTCTTTTTCCTTTCACTATGCAAGTAGTCTTTGACTTACAACCATTTGTATAATGACAGTTCAAAATTAGGATGGTTTGGAAAAAGTGACTTATGACCCATCCATGAAGTTACGGCTCCCACAGTGATATGATTGTAGTTTGGGTACATGGCATCCAGTTTGCATTTACAATGGTTGCAGTATCTTGTAGTGATGTGATTGCAATTTGTAACCTTCCCAGCCAGCTTCCAACAAGCAAAGTAGTTTGGGAAGTCCTGATGCTTTGTGATTCACTTAATGACTGTGGTAAAAATGGTTGTAAAATTGGTTCTGGTCACGACCATTCACTTTACCAACACACTGACATATGGAAATTCTGGTCCCAATTGTGGTTGTGATCCCAAGTGAAAGATTACTTGTGTATGTTGGATGAAGAGAGAAAAATGTATGTATATTTATAGGTTTCTGTATAAGGTTGTGGCTTCTGTACAGGACAGAAAATCCTTGTCTTATGCAACTGAGGATCATTTAATTTTGTTAATGGGATTACTTATAGAGAGAAATTACATAACTTATTATTTATTTCTTTTGTGGGGGGTGTAGCAAAGGCACACTTTATAGGATGAATATTTTTGACTGGAGTTAGTAACTCTAGTTGCCACAAGGTGGGGAAGCAGAGTATTCCATTTTTGCTTGTTTATAATCTTGTGGTTTACAATATTTATTTATTTATTTATTTATTTAATTTAATTTAATTTAATTTAATTTAATTTAATTTAATTTAATTATTTAATTTAATTTAATTTAATTTAATTTGTATACCGCCCTTCTCCCGAAGGACTCAGGGCGGTGAACAGGGCAATAAATACCAAAAATACCAAAATGCAAAAATTAAAAATAGATTAAACCATAGTGCCTAAATACAATAAATAAATTACTTTAAAACAATAATTAAAACCCCAAACCCATCAGACCAGGCCGGCTTGTTCAAACAAATAGGTTTTTAGATCATGTCGGAAGGAGCGAAGGTCGGGAGCCATCCGGAGCTCAACCGGTAAACGGTTCCAAAGGTCAGGCACACCCACAGAGAATGCCCTCCCCCTGGGGGCCATCATTCGGCATTCTCTGACCGGTGGCAGCCTGAGGAGGCGCTCTCTGTGGGAGTGCACTGGGCGGAGGGAAGTTAATGTCGGCCGCAGGTGCTCCCTAAGGTACTCCGGACCCATGCCATATAGGGCTTTATAGGTCATTACCAGCACTTTGAATCTCACCCGGAAGGCAACTGGAAGCCAATGCAGCTCACGGAGCAGAGGTGTAACATGGGAGTATCGGGAGACCCCCAACACAACTCACGCAGCTGCATTCTGCACCAGTTGGAGCCTCCGAGTGGTCCTCAAGGGCAGCCCCATGTAGAGAGCGTTGCAGTAGTCTAACCGAGAGGTCACGAGCGCATGAGTGACTGTACGCAAGGCATCCCAGTCTGGATAGGGCCGCAACTGGCGCACCAGGCGAACCTGGGCAAAGGCCCCCCTAGTCACAGTTACTATATGATCTTCTAAAGAAAGCTGTGAAGCTAGGAGGACTCCCAAGTTGCGAGCCCTATCTACAGGGGGTAATAACTCACCCCCCATAGCAAGAGATGGAATGATCTGAGTTTCCCGAGATGCCAGCACGCACAGCCACTCAGTCTTGTCAGGGTTGAGCCAAAGCCTCTTCCTCCCCATCCAGACCCAGACCGCCTCCAGGCAACGGGACATCACGTCGAGGGCATTACTGGGGTGGTTTGGGGTCGAAATGAAAAGCTGGGTATCATCAGCATACTGATGATACCCAACTCCAAAACCACGAATGATCTCACCCAGAGGCTTCATATAGATGTTGAACAGGAGAGGTGAGAGGACCGACCCCTGAGGAACTCCGCAAACGAGAGGCCTCGAGGTCGACCTCTGTCCCCCTGCCAACACCGACTGCGAGCGTCCCAGGAGGTAGGAGGAGAACCACTGAAGGACCGTGCCTCCTACTCCCAATCCCCTGAGACGCCGCAGCAGGATACCATGGTCAATGGTATCAAAAGCCGCTGAGAGGTCTAATAGGACTAGGACAGAGGAACAACCCCTGTCCCGAGCCCTCCAGAGATCATTCACCAGAGCGACCAATGCCGTCTCCGTGCTGTGCCCGAGCCTGAAACCCGATTGGTACGGGTCCAGATAGCTTCCTCCAGGACCAAAGGGAGCTGATGCGCCACCACACTCTCAACAACCTTCGCAAGAAACCGAAGGTTGGAGACCGGACGAAAGTTGTTTAATACAGCTGGGTCCAAGGCAGGCTTCTTGAGGAGAGGTCTCACCACCGCCTCCTTCAAGGCGGTGGGGAAACTACCCTCACTCAAGGAAGCAGATATCACCGCCTAGAGCCAGCCTCGTGTCCCTTCCCGAGCCGCATAAACCAGCCAGGAAGGGCACGGGTCCAATAAACACGTGGTGGAGCTCAGCTTCCCCATGATCCTGTCCACTTCCTCCGGAGTCACAGGATCGAACTCCTCCCAGATAAGATCAACAAGACCGCCCATGTCCTGATCGTCAGACTCTGCCCAGTCGGAGTCCAAACCGGTCCGAATCCGAGCAATTTTGTCCGACAGATGTTGGCTAAACTCCTCAGCACAACCCTGCAAGGGCTCCTCCCTCACCTCCTGATTAAGGAGGGAGTGGGTCACCCTAAACAGGGCGGCCGGGTGGTTATCTGCGGACGCGATGAGGGTAGCAAAGTATATTTCCTCTTTTGCGGAAATGGTCTTCAATTCACAGGGATCTTCCTTTCACATAAATATGGTATATCCTACTTTTCAGATAGCTATTCTACCGAGACAATTTATTTAACAGTGTGATTATAATAGTATGATTATAAATAAAAACTTCAAGCTTTAAAAAGCAAAAATAAGAGCTTATCATGTGCATGCAAACAAGCAAAGCCGCATCTGCAGTATGCGGGCAGCATGTAAAAACAACGTACCTCCAGTCCGTGGAAAACCCTTTTTCTACAGAACTGGTCCCTGGTCCTCAAAAGGTTGCGGGATGCTGCTCTAACACATAATATACCCCCTCACAGACACACCCCTGGCTTGTTTCTAAGCTTCTTGTGACTTGCAGCTTCCTTCCTTTGACTTCTTGTGGGAAGCCAGCAGGAAGTTGCCTCACCTAACAGTTGTGGGATTTGGTTAACAACAGCAGCTGGGATTGTAGCAATTGCCGTCACTTAAGTGATGGGGTTGTGCTTTATAACCTCATTGTTTAGTGATGGAAAGTCTGTTTCTAATTGCCATAGTAAGTTAAAGATTACTGTAAGCAGTTTTCAAATCATAATTTAATGATTTGAATATAATTTCTTTTTTTAGATGGTTTATCAAATAATTTTAAGACTCACCCACTTCAGTTGGATCATGCTAGCGACAGTAGTTGCTTCGATGGCACAGATTACATAAAACCAAATCTTTCTATGCATGAATCAAAGAAATCAAATATGTGGACACCTCATGGCACTTGTTTAACACTCACAGATCATGATAGAATTCGGCAATTCATACAAGAATTCACTTTTAGAGGACTTTTACCACATATAGAGAAAACTATTAGGCAACTGAATGATCAGGTAAGTAATTTTATTTTTATAAAATTGCGGGGGTTGGCTTAGCTGAAATTCAAACTAAATTCACAATCAAAACCTGTTATGTAAAATCTTGAATATATTCAGAACAAATCCTGTATATTATTTATTTCAGTGAAAGTCCTTAGCTCGGCTTATGTCAAAGTACCTGTGTATAGTATAATTGATATTTAACATGTAAATTTAATACAAATATCATTGCCATTCATTTATAAAGATGATGTAATGATCTAGAAAACCAACACAATGTATTTTAAATTATTTGAAGTAACAAATGAAACCTAGAGCCAACAAAGGCAAGATTCCTTTTATGCAAATCCCTTCAGATTATTTTGATAAAATATGAACATTCCTGCTTTTGAATTAATATCTGCTGCAGAAGAGAATTATATAGCAATAGTCAATAGATGAGTGGATCTGTAAATTCATTCATTTCCTAAAACAGCATATATTATGCTTTCTGAAGATAATAGCAGTATTTAACAGAAGGTATAGCTAAAAAGAAACTTATTTGACTTTTTTTTACTCTTCCTCTGTAGGTGTGCAGGCGCACATGTGTAAAAAAAGTCTTAAAAAGGCAGACAATATATATGTTTCAAATGTATTCTTAATTTTTTAAATTTTGTGGATTTTTTGTCATAATATTTTGTTTTAAAAAACATTATTTCACCTTTGTGCTGGTCTTTGACTAATAAAGATTTGATTGGAATCTAGTATTTTGCATGCAATACAGTTTTTTAAAACAGCTGTAAATCTCTGAAAAGTAAGTGTTTTCGGTGAATAATAAATTGCTGCAATTTAGTAAGAAAATATTTCCATCTTTCAGTTAATATCCAGAAAAGGCTTGAGTCGATCTTTATTTTCTGCAACCAAAAAATGGTTTACTGGGGGTAAAGTTCCGGAGAAAGGTGTAAATGAACTGAAAAGCACGTCTGGTTTGTTGTAAGTAGATCTGTTTATAAAAATACAGAATACTTTAATTTTATTAGGTTTTACCTTTTCTGATTTCCATGTCCACTGCAGTTGTGTGGCTAATAAATTTAAATTTAAAATAAAATGCATGTTCTTGTTATTTTAATAATATGAACACAGTTAATAATAACTACTTTGGGATGATTATATTCTCCATTTAGGTAGGTCTTTTGCTTACAGATGCAACCCTGTGATCTTCTTTATGAGCTCATCATGATTAAATTAGTAAACTTTCTCTTAACCATAGTTTTCCTTATATCCAAATTGGAGGCTATTGACAATTTTATAACAAACCAGGATATTTATCCACATTTTAATTGTGGTTTAAGATCCTGATTTCTTCTACCCTAAGTAATTTGTCATCTATATAGTGATGCTTCTATTTCAATAGTTTTGGTCTCAGTATTCCAAGCATGGAATTTATTTATTTATATATACATATATACATATGTACACACACACACACACACACACACAGAGAGAGAGAGAGAGAGAGAGAGAGAGAGAGAGAGAGAGAGATTAATAGCAACTGGATGCTGGATTAACATTCATCAAGTGGTCTGCTGTGATTCTAGGAACCCTTTTCTGGGCAAACACTGCCAGCTTAGATTCCATTAATGTATTAGTGGTTTATATTATCTGCCAGTGTACAAATCACCCATTTATTCCTACTCTCTATTTTCTGTTTTTTAACCAGTTGTCAGTCCATGAGAGCACCTACCTATTACCCCTTGACAGCTGAGTTTGCTCAAGCTTTTGGTGAGGGATTTTGTCAAAGGCTTTTATGAAAGTCCAGGTATATATAGTCTATTATGTCATCCTTGTCTACATGCTTCTTGACACTCTCAAAATGCCTAGAAGGTTAGTGAGGCAGACTTGATCTTTATGGAATCCAGAGAGCCAAGGACAAGGGAGGCTCGTACTTATATGTTTGCTTTTTTAAAAAAAAAAAAACATTTTTCCTGGGACAGATGTGAAGCTAACTGACCTATAATTTCCTTTATAATTTATTTTTAAAAATGGGTCATATTGACATTTTCCATTTCTTAGGAACAGATGGCAATGTTAAAGAGCAGTTTAATAATTTTCTGAAAAGATCAGCAAATTCACATTTAAGTTCTTTTTAAAAACCCTTAAGTAGATACCGTATACAGTATAATGAGGGATAGCTTCCCTTTTTGCCCATCTCTTTACCTTTGCTTCTCTCATCTTGTCTGATCTTGTTCCTGAAAAATAAAATCCCTACATCTTTATCAGGGAAGATAAACACAAATAATTCACTCACTTGCTATTTCTTTCTCCCATTCTAACATATCTTTAATACCCCAGTCATTTCCTTAGTTTCCTATTCCATATCAAACTTAGCGTGAAGAATTTGTTACTCTTTCTTTCAGTGTTTACAAAGTAGGGTTTTGGGGGGGACAGTGTCACTTTTTTTGACCTCCTCTATTTCTTTGCCCACATTTTATGTTCCTCATTGTACAGTAATCCCCAGCTGGCCAAAATTTCCAATTTTTTTTAAAAAAGAAGCCTTGTCTTTAATAGTAACTGTGAACCTGCTTATTAACTACTTAGGGTTTTTTTGCCTACATGGTACCTCTCCTGATTTTAGGTGTATATTCTAGCTGATAAACTATTGTATTTATGAATAACCTTCAAGTATTATGAAGAAAATGGCCCTTACTACCTTCATTTTTCTTTTCAATAATGCCTTTGTTGTTTTTGGAAGTCTTTTCTTCTGAGACGATGTTAGTGGCATGCATCTATTCACATTCCAATTGATGATTATAAAATCATGATCAGTTCTCCTAAACTTTTAGATCTTGAATAAAATTCTGAGCACAATTGAAGATTAAGTCCATGCTCTGTTAGGTATTTTTGACTAGCTGATCCAGGACATAAGCAATTTGTTTTTTTGCCATATCCAGAACATGCCTTTTCTCAGACTTTATGAAGGTGATTGCAATCACTAATGACTATTTTCCATCTATACAACAACTTTAGATTCTTGGCCAGGGAGATGATAGTATTTCCCTAATACTAACACACACTTGTGGATTGATATGGATATCCCCAATGAATCAGAAGAATCTATGCCCTCATTGACATAGGATAACTCTGTTTCCATTATACCCTTTCTGTCTTTCTAAAAGCCTTTTTGAAGAGATACGTTATGAAAAATTTTTATTCCCCCAGGGTTGTATAATATTTGTAATACTTGTTTTTCTTTCTTTCAACATGAATCATTCTAATTTTCCCAATTTGATGTGGAGGTTCCTGGCATTTGAATAAAAACCTCTATGTTGGATATTGTATGTGGCAAGCCCTTTTACGGTAACTTTGTTCCTTCATGATGGGCTGTACTTATTTCACTCTGAGATGATTTTCCCCCCCTTAAACTTATTTTATTAGATTTGAGGGCTGTCTAACTCCAGAATGACTTTGGATAACTTATGTTTTGAAAGAATAACTTTTGTTTTTTAAAAAAAATCATTATCATCAAAAACCATGTATGTCCAACAGAACTAAGATAGAAGGGACGCTGTACTTCATATTAGAAGAAATAAGTCAACTTTATTATCAAAATTGATTAACAATCTTCCAATTTTATCCCTTGTAAACAAATGTATTTTGTCCACTTATCTTTTCTCTCCTTTGTTTCAGGAGATCAGTTTGAGACCTGCTCTAACACCTTTCTAATATTGCCCAACAGTATTCTAGTACCCTCCTAATTCAAAGCAGTTTATCCTTTTGTACAAATGTGGCTTCTCCTGAAAAGTATCACAATATCTGACAAATGTAAATCCCTCCCCTACATTCAGCACCATTCTCAGATTGAGATTGCTCAGTTCTGCTGGTCTGCTTTGCACTGTGTCAGTACAGATAGCATTTTTGACAAAGGCACCTCAAATTCTCCAGTTATTTTCCTGATATCATTAATGCCAATATGTACCCCAACCACTGGCTCTTATCCAGCACTATTTACCATACTGGTGAAAAAGCATGTGTTGTCCACAGGAATCTCAACTGAGTAACTGTGGTTAATTGAAAGTTTTCTCATTTATTTAGAGAGCGCTGAAAGAGGAGATAGGAAGAGGTTGCATGTGTGGTCAAAAGATATGGGCATGTTGAACAAATATACGGTACATCACATATTTTGTATGCTAAAGATGAGCTGGCTACTATAACAAACTTATCTTAAAAAACAGTTGAATATATGATCTTCAGATTCTTTGCTTCTGCTTTCGATATACTCAAAATGTATATGCTACAACTGTAAATTGCATTTTGATTACTTCTGTCCTCAACTTACAACCATTTGTTTAGTGACCATTCAGAGTTAACATTGGCACTGGAAAAAGTGACTTATTGCGTTTCCCCAAAAACAAGACCTGGTCTTATTTTTTTGTTTTGGCCTCCAAAAGAGGCACTTAGTCTTATTTTGGGGGTGTGTGTATCTTTTCCACTCACCTTGCGGTGGTGGCATCAACCAGCCCACATCTTCTGCAGCTGAAGGAGCAGCTTTATTCTGCAGCTGAGAATGGAGCTCCGGCCTGCATTTTGTAGTCAGAGGCCTTTCCGGATGGCCTCTGCAATGAGTACTGAGCTACGGATTGAATCCATAGCTTGGTTCTTGGCTGCAGAGGTCTTCCAGAAAGGCCTCTGACAGCAAAATGTAGGCTGGAGCTCCATGCTTAGCAGCAGAATGAAGCTGCCTATTTGGCTGCAGAAGAAGTGGGCTGGTGAGGCAAGTGTTGATCTATGGGAAGCCTGGCTACAATGTTAAGCTCCATCCCCCTGCTTGATTTTTAGGTGTGTGCCTCGCCCCCAAACTAGGGCTTATTTTGGGGGTAGGTCTTACTTTCAGGGAAACACTGTATGACTGTTTTTCACACTTACAACTATTGCATCCCCACAGCCATATGATCAAAATTCAGATTCTTGGCAACTGGTGTGTATTTATGACACTTCTATTGTCTCGGGGTCATGTGATCACCTTTTGCAACCTTCTGACAAGCAGAATCAAGGAGAAGCCAGATTCACTTGATAATTAATAATTTAATTTGTATACCGCCCTTCTCCCGAAGGACTCGGCGGTAATCATGTCACTAGTTTAACAACTGCAGTGATTCAATTAACAACTGTGGCAAGAAAGCTCGTAAAATGGGGCAAAACTCACTTAACAACTGTCTCATTTAGCTACAGGAATTTTGAGTTCCAATTGTGATCGTAAGTTGAGGAGTATCTGTACGTGGCAGTCAAATACATGTCCTGGGATAAATTTGACACATTGTACAACTGGATAAAAAACAATATTCTTATTTTTGTTTCTAGTTAGTGTATCATTGAGAGAGCATACAGGTAGTCCTTGACTTACAATCACAGTTTGAGCCTCAAATTTTTGTTGCTAAGCCAGGCAGTTGTTCAGTGAATCATGACATTGTTAAGTGAACTTTGCTTGTCAGAAGCCCGCTGGGAAGGCTACAGTGGTAATCACATGATCCTAGGACAGCACTACCATCACATACATGACAGTTGCCAAGTGGACAAATTTTAATTGTGACCACGGTGATGCTGCAATGGTCATAAGTGTGAAAAACGGTCATAAGTGATTTTTTTCAGTGATGTTGTAATTTTGAATGGTCACTAAATGAATCATTTTAAGTCAAGGACTACCTGTTTACTTTTGACCTTAGAGAAAAAAAGAAAAACATTGTTCTATTTAGTTTTGTTGAAATTAGAATTGGTAATCCTTTTTTAATAAAATATTTAACATGAATTAATTTCTTCTTGTTCCATGAATATAATTTTCTCTTGTAGATGAAAAACTTTGTATCCAGGCTCACCTGTTTTCTAACAGATTTGAAACTAGAGGAGAAATCAAGCAGTTAGTGTTAACGATGATATATACTTCAGGGGACCAATATATCTTTCATTTAAAAATGTTACAGATGGGCTAGAAATGGCTGTTATCATTATGCCTTTCCTTTGAACATATAGAAATATTAAATTGATAATTTGGACTAGCTGCAATGTGGTTTGAAGCTTGCATCTTTATGAATGTGGTATGGTTTACTTTATAAATTGTGCATTTTTATTTGTTTCTATGTTTAGATACTCTCCAGAAGCACCAGAGCTTCAAATCAGGAAAATGGCAGATTTGTGTTTTTTGGTGCAACACTATGAACTGGCATATAGTTGCTATCATACAGCAAAGAAAGACTTTTTGAATGATCAAGCAATGCTGTATGCAGCAGGAGCACTGGTTGGTGCATTAGCATATTTGAAAAAAATATATATTTGTGTTTTTCTACATGTTGCTTTACCCCCCAAAAATCTTAAATGAATATTACCCATGAGCCACGTTATGTGTTCAGTTGTTTCTCTTATGTAGCTTGCAACAATCTAATCCATTCTGAATTCTTAGAATTAAGCTAATTGTAATCAGAAGTTTATCAATGCATATAATTTAATTATAGGGAGGAGACACTTTTTAGAAAATACATCTGTAGTTAGTAGACTTGATAAGGTAGTTTGAAACATTGTGCCCATTCTACAGTATCAATACTAGAATCGTGCTAACTGCCTATTAAAGCAAATAGGCTGATAAATAGAAAGGTTAATGCCCATTCAGTAGTTTCCTCCATTTATTCAGTTAGCATTTAAAAGTTCCCTAAAGACTGTGGCCATTAGTTGTAGGGTCATTGTCATTTGATTTGCTACTGGAAAATTAAATGGAATATAAAAAGAATGACCTACCCCCAAAATAAGCCCTAGTTTTGGGGCGAGGCACAGACCTAAAATTCAAGCAGGGGGATGGAGCTTAACATTGTAGCCAGGCCTCCCATAGATCAACACTTGCCTTACCAGCCCACTTCTGCAGCCAAGTAGGCAGCTTCGTTCTGCAGCTGAGAAATATTGCTGCTACAGGAGCCTCAGCAAGTTGTGACAGTTATTGGAAAATTAGTTTAGCAATAGCACTTATTTATATACCACTTCACACAGCCCTCTTTAAGTGGTTTACAGAGTCAGCATATTGCTCTTAACAATCTGAGTCCTCATTTCACCAGCCTCGGAATGTTGGAAGGCTGAGTCAATCTTGAACCAACGAGGATCAAAACTTTGGCAGTCAGCATAGTTAGCTTGGGGACGCAGTGGCTCAGTGGGTTAGGACGCTGAGCTTGTCGATCAGAAGGTCGGCAGTTTGGCAGGTCGAATCCCGAGTGCCGCGTAACAGAGTGAGCGCCTGTTACTCGCCCCAGCTTCTGCCAACCTAGCAGTTCGAAAGCACGTCAAAATGCAAGTAGAAAAATAGGGACCACTATGGTGGGTGCAGATGATACCACTCTAATGGCAGAAAGTGAAGAGGAACTAAAGAGCCTCTTGTTGCGAGTGAAGAAGGAGAGTGCAAAATGTGGTTTGAAACTAAACATTAAGAAAACCAAGATCATGGCATCTGGCCCTCTCAATTCCTGGCAAATAGATGGGGAAGAAATGGAGGTAGTGACAGATTTTATTTTCCTGGGCTCCAAGATCACTGCAGATGGGGACTGTAGCCAAGAAATTAAAAGACGCTTGCTCCTGGGGAGGAAAGCCATGGCAAATCTAGACAGCACACTAAAAAGCAGAGACATCACCCTGTCAACAAAAGTGCGTATAGTCAAGGCTATGGTCTTCCCAGTTGCAATGTATGGCAGTGAAAGCTGGACCATAAGAAAGGCTGAGCGCCAAAGAATTGAAGCCTTTGAACTATGGTGCTGGAGAAGACTCCTGCGAGTCCCTTGGACTGCAAGGCGATCAAACCGGTCAGTCCTAGAGGAGATCAACCCTGACTGCTCTTTAGAAGGCCAGATCCTGAAGCTAAAACTCAAATACTTTGGCCATCTAATGAGAAGGAAGGACTCACTGGAGAAGAGCCTAATGCTGGGAAAGATTGAGGGCAATAGAAGAAGGGGACGACAGAGAATGAGGTGGCTGGATGGAGTCACTGAAGCAGTAGGCGTGAGCTTAAATGGACTCCAGAAGATGGTAGAGGACAGGAAGGCCTGGAGGAACATTGTCCATAGGGTCGCGATGGGTCGGACACGACTTCGCAACTAACAACAACACGGTGGGAAGGTAACAGCGTTCCGTGCGCCTTTGGCGTCTAGTCATGCCGGCCACATGACCACGGAGACGTCCTCGGACAAGCGCTGGCTCTTCGGCTTTGAAACGGAGATGAGCACCGGCCCCTAGAGTCGGAAACGACTAGCACGCATGTGCGGGGGAACCTTTACCTTTACCTTATAGTTAGCTTGCAATAGTGCATTCTAACCACAGCACCACCACAGCTCATCTGAAAGAACACAGATTTTCCACAATTGGACTAGATCAGGCATGTCAAACTTGCGACATCATGTGATGTCGCACGACGTATCGCAACTTTTCTCCCATTGCCGGTAATGGGGTGGGCACGGTTTCGGCATGACGCATCCAGCCTGTGGGCCAGCAGTTTGACATACCTGGACTAGATGGACCTTTAATCTTTAGAATAACAGAATTGGAAGGGACCTTGGAGATCCTCTAGTCCACAGGTCTGCAACCCGCGGCTCCGGAGCCGCATGCGGCTCTTTCAGCCGACTCCTGCGGCTCCCAGTCCTCTGACGTGCAGTCCAAAAAAAAAAAGTGGGACTAAAAAAGTTCAACCAATCAATTCAAATATGCAGGGTAGGTGCATATCTTGCCTTGGCTTCACTCTTCAGTCAAACCCTGTTCTGCGCATGCGTGCATGTACACACATGCGCACACATTTTTTGCGGCTCCCAGTTTTTCCTTTTGTGAGGGAACCGGTTCCGAGTGGCTCTTTCACTGTTTCAGGTTGCTGACCCCTGCTCTAGTCCAACCCCCTGCTCAGGCAGGAAACCCTGTCCTATACCATTTCAGACAAATGAAATGAAACAGATAGTCCTTGACTTACAACCACAATTGAGCCAAAACTTTATGTTGCTAAATGAGACAAGTGACTTTTGCCCCATCCTACAAGGCTTCCTGCCACAGTTGTTAAGTGAATCACTGCAGTTGTTACGCTACTAAAATTCTTGCTTGTTAAGTGAATTAGCATTAGTTTATGTTCTTATGGAATAATAAATATTCTGTGGGTATTGTTTTGATTTTGTCATTCACACTATTGTGAATTATGCTGAATCTGTATAATGTGCTTGGAAACTCAAATTTATTGTACTATAAAATGTAATTGACTCATGGATGGATATGTGAATAGTTGTGCCCAAATAAAAATTTCAGATTATAGAATTGTAGGAAATTTATTTAATAATGACCACTTTTGCTTTATAGGAAATGGCAGCGGTATCTGCTTTTCTTCAACCAGGAGCACCAAGGCCATATCCTGCCCATTACATGGACACTGCAATTCAGACCTATAGAGACATCTGCAAGTAGGTGGTTATTTTTGCTTCTTCTCAGACAAGAGATAAACCAATCTTATTAAACATTTATCATTATTCCTTAATGATGCACGAATAATTAGTGAAATATCAACAAGAAAAATAATGGCAGTTGTAGTTTAACTATAAAATAATTTTCTTCAAATGGAATCGAAATTACGATTGTCTTCCTGAAGGCAAAGGCAAATTCTTATTTTAAATAACTACGGTGCTCTACAGCAGTTCATAAGCTTTTAATCATTATTTTCTAAGTTAAATCCTCAGTATTACAAATGGCAAGTCTATTATTATACTGTTTAGAATTGTTCATTATTTCATAATCAAAATTGGAGAAAATAAAAAACCTTTAATTGGTTATGTTTAATTAAAATATACAGTGCATATTTTCTATGAGAGTGCAACAATGGGATATTAAATTATACCCAAAGAATTTATTTTGTGTTTCATAGGAATATGTTGCTGGCAGAGAGATGTGTGCTCCTTAGTGCTGAAATACTAAAAAGCCAAACCAAATATTCAGAGGCAGCTGCTCTCCTTATTCGTTTAACCAGTGAGGTAGATAAGATTTTAATTGTTTTGTTTTTGTATGTTGCAAAAAAAAAGGATTTTAAAAATATGTATTTCTTAAGTAGATGGAATAGTATCTGGAAGAAAGGTTTATAAGATTAAAATAATACTTTTTGCTGTATGTAATTGCATGTACACGATGTTACATTTATTTGTTAATAGGAAAATTATTCATCTCTGCTATGGTTATAGATTAATCGCTTATACTTACTCACACTCATATTGGCAACATCCTGATAAGAGTTCACTGAAAGAGATATAATAATTTATAGCACTGTTTAGCTGAAGAAAAGAACATGTTCAAGTAAACAGATTTGATAGATGTAATATAGATGCTAAAGATTTGCAACTTCACATTTTATGCCTTTTAAAGTCATACATGTTCAGATAGTAGAGTAAAAAATTTCTGTCTAGAAATCATAAGCTAATTAAAAGGTAAATTAGTGAATATAAATTATTTAAGCATATTTTTATTGGTAATAGAATCATAAGGAACATTATTCTAAAATTATTATTAATATTTTGAAACCATATAAATGATATCTCAGTTGTCTATTACCAACTATAGTTTTTAATCAGATTTTAATGAGCATTTCAAAATTACAGTCAGATTTAGGTTTGTAATATTCAGTTCTTGTTCCCAATCTTCATTTTCTTTTTGTTTAACTAAAATATTTTAAAGCTTACATTCTTGTTTTTTAATTTTTCTGTGGAAAAAAATGGCAGCAGAGCGCTTGGATGGGCACGGTGAGTGTTAGAAATGTCAGCTGGAGTAGCTGGAAGATTAAGATAGTGCATTAAATATGATGAAACATATTGTGCTAAATTCTTTTGATTACTGGGTAGCAAAATAATTCATTGTTATTGTTGCATATGTGTGATTCAGGACATGGAATAGGCGTATTACAGTATTACTGTAGTCATACAGAATGGACAATTTTTGAGGTACAGATGAATAAGAAAAAAACATGATAATCTAAATCAAATCAAGAGGAGGATATCCTTGTGGAGTGCATTTTATTACAAGGTTTACCTTTGAAATAGGTTTTTTTTTTCCTATAAGCATTCTTTGTCTATCCCACAGGTCGGCAACCCGCGGCTCCGGAGCCGCATGCGGCTCTATGAGCCGTCTCCTGTGGCTCCCAGTCGCCCGGTGCACGTGCACCTCTTCGAATGGGCAGTGGTGCGCGCGCACCTCTCCAAATGGAGAGTGGCACTGCCCGTTCCGAGAGGTGTGCGCGCACCTTTCCGAAGGGCGGAGGTGTGCGTGCACCTCTCCAAGCCGCCGCCGTCCCGTCCGGAGACCTGCCGCATTCGTCAAACATGGACGAACGCGGCAGCTGTGCAAACGGGACTGTTTGCACAGCTGCCGCGTTCGTCCATGTTTGATGAACGCGGCAGGTCTCTGGACGGCGGCGGCTTGGGAGAGGTGCGCGCGCACTCTCCAAACCGCCGCCGTCCCGTTTGCACAGCTGCCGCGTTCGTCCATGTTTGACGAACGCGGCAGGTCTTCGGATGGGACGGCGTGCACCTCTCCAAAGGGGAGACCCGTCGCCGCGCAGGTGCCTCCCTTTTTGCACATGCGCAAAATGTTTTTTGCGCATACGCGTGAGTGGACGCACGCGCGCGCACTTTTTGCGGCTCCCACTTTTTTGTTTGTGTGATGGAACCGGTTCTGAGTGGCTCTTTTCCTTTTTCTGGTTGCCAACCCCTGGTCTATCCTGTTACTAATGCTTAGCAAGCAATGAGGTAATATGCTTTTTAAACTGATGTTTCCCTGGTTTATAAACCAATTAATAATATGGCATCAGCTAGAAATATAAGCCTTTTAACAAGCTCAGTCTTTTCATTCAGTGGCAGTTCTGAGAAACAATACTATATTTAAAATAGGTATATAAATTACATTCAGAGAAATAAACTGTGAGGATAGAAAATTAATCAAACTAATCATTTACTAAAATGTTTTAGAGATAATTTACAATACCAAGAAGCTTCTCTATTTAGGAAACTAAAATCATGTACATATTTTTAAATTCAGTAACAGAAGCCTACATTATCTAAAATAATCCTGACAATCCTGAGATTTATCTTCCCCTCTGATGAATGTTTCTGTCCAAGATAAGAAATGAGATTTGATAATGAAGTGGACTATGCATATGAGCCATTTTCTGGGGAATTTTATAGATAATTTATTCAGTGTTTGTTGTTACTGTTACTGTTGTTAGTTGTTACTGTTTTACTGCAGTAAATGAGTATTTGCATAGTTTTGGTCTTCAGAGCTTGTTATTTTTAAGATAGTTGCACGTTGTTTCATTATTCACTCTTTTTAATAGGATTCAGATCTTCGAAGTGCGCTGCTGCTGGAACAAGCTGCACATTGTTTTATAAATATGAAAAATCCTATGGTTAGAAAATTTGCCTTTCATATGATACTGGCTGGACATAGATATAGTAAAGCAGGACAGGTAAGTTTGGCAAATCACAAAAGAAATTCTCATAATTTGATTGATTTGTTTCAATGTTTTTTTAAATTATTTAATATTATATACTATACTGCCACTCGGGGGGGAGGGGAGGAAAAAGTGACCCATGGATTCCGAGGAAAACTTCATCCCAGCCCCCCCCCCATTCTGGCATGTCCCTGATGTAGCTTATACAATACAAATCAATCTGAAATATTAGCTATATGTAGATAAGCATAGCAAAATTTTATAGCATATCAAGTTCTAAAATCCTTAAAAGTTCTAGAAGAATATGTAGAATTTGTCAAACCACTGAAAAAGAGAACAAAGTTGATAAATCTCTGAAGAGAAAATTATATATGTGACTCATCATAGCAGAAAATTAATTCTGTAACACTGTCATATGCTGTATCTCTGATAATGGAAGAATCTAAATTAATATATTGGCAAATTATTTTGAAATTCTTTATATAACTCTTGAAATAGTTTGGAATGTCAGATTTCTGTCTTAAAGTGGAGTATAATTCTTTTTGGTGGATGTTATTTAGTTTGCTATTAAATTAAAATGTCTGATAACACTAGAATTTTTGGAGATGAAGAAAGAGGAACACTTACAGTCTGTGGCTTCATACTAAATAAATGTAGATAATTTTAATAAATATTTGTATAAATAATCTTTGAAGTTATATTAATTGCCAAAATTATTTACATAAGAAAAAGCTAAATAAGTTATTTTTTCCTAATATATATTTTTATTTAAAGATTTGTTTTTACTTGTTTGTATTATACTAAACAACTCATGACCTGCTGGGTCATCATTTCAGAAATACTTCCTTAGCAAATTGCTTGATGCATTTACAACAGTAGAGCTTCTACTGCATTGAAAAGTTCTTAAAAATTCAGAGGGATATTCAGAAATATAGCTGCCTTGAAAGTATTCCATGCTGAATTGTATAGCATAAACCAGGGGTTCCCAACCTGAGGGCTGTGGCCTGGTAATGAGCGGTGGCCTTCTGGCCACTGGGCCGTGGGACAGGCTGGCCAGTGCGTGTGCACGTACGCACACATCCCCTCACTTTTGCTAGTGCCGTGGCCAAGGCATGCAAAAACGCCGTGCCGCAGGTGCAAAAACAGGCTACGCTGCGGGACATGAAAATCTGTCGCCACACCTCGAGGCACAAAAATTGGTCGCTGCTGTGCCTTGGGGCGCGAAAATGGGCCACTGCTCTGCGGCACAGAAATGGCGCCGCTCCAGTGTGGGGTGCAGAAACGGGACACTGTTGCACCACAGGGCACAAAAACGGGCCAGCATTGTGCTGCAAGATGCAAAAACGGACAACGAAATGGAGCGCTGTGCCACACAAGAGCTGGGAAGGACTAGCAAGTATCATGTGGGCATTAACCCCGCCCTGTTTGCGGCACGTACGTGCTTGTATGCATGCAAAATGCTTCTCCCTTTCCCTCTGGTCCTCCAACTGAGAAAGGTTGGTGACCTCTGGCATAGACAAACCTCTTCAGTTAACCACAGGAAACATTTTATGAGATTTTTTATTATAAGATAAAAAGCTTTATAGTAATATTATGTGTTATGGATGTCATAAAATTGCAATTCCATGGGAATCATAAATACCATTTTTTGGATACATTCTGTAAGTTAGCCCATTTGAGGTACCTTGGTTGAAAAGGTTTGTCCTGTGAAGTACCATTTCACCCAGTTGGTTGCAGGAACAAGAATTTTAGCAGAACATAGATTTCTTATTCATTTATCAGGAATGAAAAAAATCAATAAAATCATCTGATGTCTTATTTCTAAATGTTTACAGCATTTAGAATTTTATAACAAACCATTTCCTTTATGATAATGATTAATATTGTTAGCTTCTAACTTAACTTTGACTCCCCCAATATTTAATAATATAAGCAATATTGATAAGAGATAATAAGGAAGACATTTGTTTGGTTTGCATTTTAATGTCAATTTACCTGTTTCTACTTTCTGAACCATATGCAAATCAAAAGAAATGTATCCAGTATTTTCCTTTCCAAGTGTTATGGTAGAGTCCACTAGTTAAAAAATGTATATAAACTACATATATAAGATATACTCCACACAAATGCTATGCCTCAGCAAAAAGAGCACAAAAATATATTGCATGCCTAGATATCATTCATAAAAGCATATATATTTGAGAAAAGCATATAGATTTGGGTATAAAAATATATATATTTCAAGAAATGTATAAATAGATGAGTACATATTTCCACATAGACAATTAAGCAAAAGAATAATGATCTGAAGACTTAAACAAAACAGGCTTCAAATAATGAGAAATCAAGCAAAACTGAAATTTGTAGATTTGTGCATTCTTCCCTAACATAAAATACCTTTTTGTATTTTTTAATATATGTTTTCAATATATGGCATGCATCATTGTTTTTACACTTAAAATGTTTACAGAAAAAACATGCTCTACGATGCTACTGTCAAGCAATGCAAGTTTATAAAGGGAAAGGGTGGTCCCTTGCTGAAGACCATATCAACTTCACAATTGGCCGCCAGTCTTTTACCCTTCGGCAACTTGATAATGCTATATCGGCCTTCAGGCATATTTTGATCAATGATAGCAAGCAAACTGCTGCTCAGCAAGGAGCCTTCCTCCAAGAGTATCTTTATGTTTATAAGGTAAGTCACCAATGTTACTCTCAGTAGAATCTTAATTTGTGAGTTTGCCATTAAAATATTTTGCACTAAAATTTGAAGGTTTTGCCTTTTTTAGTTAAAATAGTAAGTTCCTTTTTGAACATTTTTCTGTTGCTTTGAGACTTACTGAGAACATCGCATTTTGTTCTATCTCCAGATATTTGGTGCCTGAGAAAAAAATTGAAATGACAATTCCCTCTCTCTAATTAAGACAGAGTACAATCCAGTATTCTCCCTCAGTCAAACTTGTTTGTGTATAGCAACTAAAATGTAATACATAAAGTAGACAAATATGATTAATACTATCCCTGATTATATTGCAGTCGGACAATTTTTCATTCCCAATAGTATTCAAAAGATACACAGTTTTTACTTGCTAAACATGAATGAAGCTGTTTGTTTGTTTGCTTGTTTGTTTTTGCAGAATATAAGTCAATTGTCACCAGATGGCCCTTTACCACAGCTTCCTTTACCCTATATTAACAATTCTGAAACACGTGTATTCTTTGGACATGATAGACGACCAGCAGAAGGTTATTGCTTTTTTTTAACTGTATGAGTCTATTAAGATATTATAAATGACTGTAAAATTAATATTTTAGGCAGAATGAAGTGGTAAAATATACTTCATGTGGTACTTCCTTTAGTTGGGGATCTTTTTTAATATCCACAAATAGAGAATTCCCAGCAAATAGAGAATTAAAAAACTATGAGCTTGGGAAAGGCTGTTACCCACCACTTTTCTCTGCTTCGTATTGCTTCCATTTTTATTTTCTTCATTTTCTATATATAACTAGAAAATCATTAACATTTAGTGTCCTCTCCACTGTGGGCTGAAAGAGTGCAGTTCACTTTACTTTTTTCAGAATTGTAGCTTCTAATTTTGCTGTATAAAATAGCTCAAGTTATATTTTGTATCATAGAATATTTATTTTTTGGATATATTTATTTATCTGTGCTCCATCTAAATGAAACAAATTTAAGGGCAGGCACCGTTTTTATGACTTCAGGCTGCATCTTTTAACTGGCAAGAAATATGATGGTGATAATATTCATGTCAAAGGAAGGAGCAGGGCAGAACTTTTCTTCTTTTTCATTCCCCTATTTTGAGGAAATTGAAAGTTCTGTTTTCTTTTTGCTGTTGTTTTCTTGTGGGGGGGGGAAGCGACCAAATTTGTATAATAACATGCTTCATGAAAAAAGCAGAAAGTAATGCTACTGTTCATGAGCTTTCTGCCAAATTTTAACACTACAGTCTGGGGGAGCTCCAGTGTCTATTAAAGAAAAATAGGCTAAGGCACACATGTCAAACACAAGGCCCAGGGGCCAGATCCAGCCTGCCAAGTGGTTTCATGCGGCCCGTGAAGTCATCTTGGAAACAGTGAGGGAACGGCCCCCACTGCCTTCGCCCTGGCCCAGAGACCCTCCTTCTGCCAGAGAACCTCAGATCTGTCCCACTCCTGCCAAGGCCCCCATAGGTACCCTTGATGCGAATGATGTAGAGCTGGCCATGCCAACCCAGTAGGCCATACGCACTCTAGCCATGCCCACCCAGTAGGCCACGCCCACCCTGGCCATACCCACCCGGCCCCCTGAGGGCAACCGCAATGCTGATGCGGCCCTCAATGAAATTGAGTTTGACACCCCTTGGGTAAGGTCAGCATGCAAATTATAGACTTCATACTTGATTTATTTTCAAAAACTCCAGGCCTTTCCATTATCTCTTTAGTTCCCTGCCCACTTAGTTGTTTCGTTTCCTATCTCACAGTCAGTGACTTGAATTGCGGACTTCTGCTTCTTTCCTGATAATACATAAAAAGGTACAAAACAGGCATCAGAGAAAACATATGAAATTTTTTTAAAAAAGCATAATGTCATAATGAAAAACCCTGTGAATTATAGAATAAAAATTAAACTCTTTTATTTTTATTTTAATATTGACATCTAGGTGAAAAACAGGCAGTAACACATATAAGCCTTGATCAGGAATATGTTTCGGAATTTTCACAACAGTGGAAGGAACTTGAAGAGCAAGTTGTATCTACAGTTAACAGAGGGACAACTCTTCCTAATTTCCAGCCAACACAGTATTGTTTGAACAGATATTCGGATAACTCTAGGTTTCCACTTGCTGTAGTAGAAGGTAAACTTGTGTAGATGTACAGATAAGGCATATATGAGAAAAAATTATTTTAGCAATGGAAATTTTAATTAAAATTTACAAATGGTTTATTAAAATCATATTTAGAAACAGTCTTTCTAAAAATATGTATACTTTTTCTTTTTAATAGAACTAATAACAGTAGAAGTAGCTTTTAGAAATCCACTGAAAGTTCCACTTTTATTAAGTGATCTGTCACTACTTTGGAAATTCCAACCAAAGGATTTCAATTCAAAGAATAATGGAGAAACAAAGGAATTTGTAAGTAATTAGAAATTGTCTGTAACAAGGATTTGTAAAATGCTAGTAATGTTAAAATGTAATTCCACATTTTATTAGATTGACTTCCTTTTTAATTTTTAGATAATGATGGCATTAAAGCTTAATGCTAAACTAGAGTTTAACATTTCAATCATAGTTTTGCCCAGTGCTCACACATTTCCTTTCATCCTTAGTATAGCAGCAAGATGATTCAGAGCTTCTGTGTAAATTCACAAAAATTCAACATTTCATACTGATCCTAAACTAGTATTAGGCCATGGACACTTGTGTATAGAAAAACAATTTTACTGTTGCCTGTCTGGATTTCTGTCCCCACCTGCTTTAACTTAAAACATTAATTTAAAAAAATATTGAAAACTAGGAATAATGCAAAACAAAGCACATTATCATATTCCACCCTTAGGAAATGGAAACAGCCAAAAAATGCATTTGAAGGATTAGAGTGCATATCAGGGAGCAATTTCACCAGTTTGTAATCTTGTAGTGCTAAGCTGGGGTCTCCTATTAAGTTGTTAATATGATTGTTTATCCAGGACATTTAGGGGTACATTTCTTTCATCAGAAAATGTTGACTATGTAAAGAGATGTAGTGTTTTTGAAAAGTAAGTATGAATTTGTTTTTCTTTTTAGGAAACATGTGGAAAAGATATGATTGGGGCTGAAGTGATATCAGAATTTTTGATTAACAGTGAAGAAACTAAAATGGTAGGTAGGTTTGTTTCGCACCTTTTAAAAAAATAGGGATGGTTGCTCACAAAAGGATCTGGGGATTACATATGCATTAATAACTCAAAAATGCATTTTGTTTATTCAATTTAAATGGCCATCTATGTTAAACATGATTTGTAGCTAAGAGGAAATTAAAAACAAGATAAAAACATAACTAAACAGTAAATAACAAATATAATCTACAACATAAAATAAAACAGCATAATCAACATAACCACAATATGGGCTCAACCACATCCCGAGCCCCAGGCTTAATAGCAGAAGCGGCCCTTTAACATCTTATGGAAAGCCAATAGAATTGAGCCAGATTAATTTCTGGATGAAGGATGTTCCAGGAAGGGATACCACGACAGAAAAGATTCTTCTCTGGGGACCTGCCAAGTGACATTTCCTAATGAATGAGACCTGGAGCATGCTTTTTTGTCCTGTCCCAGTCCACACACAAACAGCATGTTTATTTCACACAACCAATTTCAGTCATTCCCCAAATCCCAACTCTGTGTGTGCAGTCCTTAGAGTCAGTTTCAAGTAACCTTTCCAGAAAATGCCAATTGAGAGCAATGGGAGCAAGACAAACCACAGTCTCTTCCACGACTCAGGCATGAGGGCAATACCAGCAAAGTGAACTAAACTCCAGGCAGGACGAGAGGAGTCAAGGGTTTTCAGTCAAGACAACAGCAAGATGAACTCACAAACTCCGAGCAGGATGAAAGCAATGGCTGGTTACAAGGCCCAATGAAAACAACCACAACTCTCAAAGGTTTAAGGCACGATGAAGGCAACTTGACTTAAATGGGTGCAAGGCACAACAGGAATTTGACTTCAGTGGGTGCCAGGTATAATGAGCAACATGGTCTCAATGAATTCAAGGCAACAAGTCACAAACAGTCATGGATGGATGGATTACAAATGGTTGTCTCTGTCAACTATGAGGTTCTGAGTGCCGAGGTAAATAGGCATTGACTGGTGCACCTCAGTAGGAAGGGCAAGGATGTCTCCTTGTGAGTAGCCTCACTGACCTCTGCCCACTCAGCTCTGTGTGACCTGGGATTGGGTGGGGGTGGCAGCTCCTCTTCTGTGATGTCTGCTTGCAGCTAAGTCTCTTCTCCAACCTCTGTGATTGGCTCGTCATCTGTGCTGACCAGCTGCAGCTGTCCCCTCTCCAGCCTGTGCATCTGGCTTTTTGTCTGGCTGCTCTTTCTTGGATTCACTCGATGTTCCCAGCATAGGATCACTTTGACCAACCATGTCTGCCACAGAAACTTCCATGTCCTCCGGTGCTCCCTGTCATCCCTCTTAGACTTCTCCAGAGCTAGCTCTTCCTCATCTTTTGAGCCAGCCGAAGGGAGCCATCACACACTCCTTCCAGATCCCACAAGACATAGAGATACAACCGACAGAGATGGTCACATAAGCAAACATGGTTCATGGTTCATGAAAGGCTTTACAGGCCATTACTAGCACCTTGAATTGAAACCAGAAGCATGCTAGCAGCCAGCACTCAGAGCACTGAAAGGATGTGCTGAATGAAAAGGCCTGTGCCTTTCATTCAGCACATTTTGCAGTGGGTGAAGCTTCCAGATGCTCTTCAAGGACAGCCCTGTGTACATGTTGCAGTAGTTCAATCAGGAAATAGCCAGGGCATAAGTAACTGGAAGCAGGCCTCCTAGTCCTGAAATTGGCACATGCAAAAACCCTCCCAACCATGTGGCAAGTCCAGGAGAACTCCCATTCTGTCTGAGGTAGTGTCCAGAATAAGTGATGGAAAGTCCATAGACCCCAGAGGTTCTAAAACCCAATCTTGCTATGAATGGGCAGCAACCCACTGTTTCCTGTCCAGATCCCCCCTCCCCGCCCAGTCTCCAGATACCAAGATAGGACCATGGCATTATTCAGGCAGCCTGGGATGGAGACATAAAACTCTGCCAGCATACTAATGACACTATTGAGCCCTGTGGTAGCCCATATAAAACCAGACTATGAGCTGGACCTCTCTTCCCCACAATATTGACTGGAACTGACCCTGGAGGAAGGAGAAAAGTACAGTACCACCTTGAAGCAAGTCCTGAAGGCCATTGAGAAGTCAAGAAGAGCAAGGACAATGTCATTGTTTCTAACATCAAATGTTCTTGCTTTGACAAAAGATGAAGAAGCAGCTATTTCATATTTAAAACTTGTGTGTTACTTTTAGAGCTAGAATCAGTTGTTGCTGGGGGGGGGTAGGAGGAAGAATGTCTCTCAAGGCTGTCTTGAAATAAGAGAAGATAAGAATTTGGCAGGTTGTCTAACAGAAGGGAAAACTGACCCTTCAAACTAATTGGAGAATGTGATTAATGACAGCAATGAAAAGGAGAAGAATTGTGTTTAATATATGGTGCTAAGGGGAGGGGAATTCAGATTCCAGTTTCCCTAGCAAGCATTGCTGATATTATGTTGTTGTTGTTGTTAGTTGCAAAGTCGTGTCCGACCCATTGCGACCCCATGGACAATGTTCCTCCAGGCCTTCCTGTGCTCTAACTTCCTGTATCTACCAGCCAATGTTATAGGGCTCTAATAAAAGACAAGATAAAACAATACCTCAGAGTCCTTTGAAGAGCTCATACGTCGGAAACTTGACAGACAGATGTGCCATCCCAATTTCACTTCTACCAGAAATCATCTAAAAGTGCTATCGGTGCCATCTCAATGCCTCCAGATAATCTGTTGTGTTCTGTACTGCACAACCACCTTATACATAACCTTTCCCAAAAAGGGAAGGATGGAAAATGGGCAAAAATTTAGAATTGTTGGATCTAGACAACATACAGAAAATATATTAAGTTTATATATAGCTTCTTATAATGAGTAATATAGATTCAGTGTCTTAAAATGTGTGACATAGGTAGTTGCTTTTATATAGTAAGTGGTTTATAAATGTAAAATAACTACAGTAGCAACAACAAAAATTTAACATATCTCCACAGGCAAGACTAAAGCTCTTTCCCCATCAAACAGGGGAGCTACACATTCTGGGAGTCGTTTACAATCTTGGCACTGTGCAGGGTGCTATGGTGCTAGATGGATTAGATTCTTCTATTGGATTACTGAGAGGTAAGCCTGTGTGGCATTTGCCATTCACTGAAGCTTCATGTAAGATTCCTACCATATTGTTAGATTCAAGCTATTGTAGTTGAAATAATTGCTATCCCCAATAAAAGACAAAAGCTCATGGCTCCAAGAAATAGGATTAATAATGCATATCATTTAATACAAAGATCTGATTTTTACAACTCAGGATGTTTTCCCAATGATTATACATCACCATATTTCAACAAATCGTATATTGGAAAAGTTACCTTACATTTGCGTAAATTTGAATTTAACCAAATATGACAGTGATGGCGAACCTTTTAGAGAGCGAGTGCCCAAACTGCAAACCAAACCCCACTTATGTATCATTGGGTGCTGGGTGGGCATGGCCCATTGGGACTAAAAAGTTCAATCAATCAATTCCAACTTTTTTTTCCCACAAGAAGTTGAAATTGGTTGAAATTTTTTTTTTTTTTTTGCACACAGCGGCGGAGACCTAAAGCAAAAAGGTTTTTTAAAACCCAGCTGAAGGCCTAGGACTGGGGCGACGGTGCGCGTGCCCACAAAGAAGGCTCTGCGTGCCACCTGTGGCACATGTGCCATAGGTTCACCACCACTGAAATATGCCAATATTTCAAAAAGTTTATATTTTGATTAATTAGCAGTCAGCTAAATGAGTAGTGAAATTTCATACCGTAAAAATCTTGGTTTATATTACTTTATTCATTTGAAATATGATACCCTGTTCTTGAGCCATCAAAACTCACTAAATGACCCTCAGATTAATAGAAGCCTCAAGCTTGCAATCTAGAGTAAGACTTGGAAGAGCAAAAAAGAAAACAATATTCTTAAATTCTCAATAATTCAATAAAATATACTTAATATTATATTAGTATACAGAATCTGACCTGATCAAATATAAAACTGATACATCTGATCTGTTTTTAAAAAACATTTTATCGCAAGTAGTTGCAACTTCATATGTGTAACACCTATTTGAGTAGATCTTCTTTGCTGCTGCAGCATCATGCGAAGTATTGGATGGTAATTGTCGGAGAAGAAAGAATGACACTAGGTTTTCAATAGAGTTGATTTTTCCTTCTGTTCCTTTGCTGCAACCTTAGTTTTTTCCAGTATCTGAGAAACACCATAACAGTTTTTATACCTGCTTTAAATATTATCTTAAAATTGCCATTGAAATTGTGGCTTAAGCCACAATGATGTTTGGATTATCGATTCATTTGATACACTTTGTTTTAGAGAAATATAATTCTACTGAAATGTCTGTGCGAGGGCGGCAAGATTTGGAAATCCAGGGCCCTCGCTTAAACAGTACCAAAGAAGAGAAAACATCTATTAAATATGGGCCAGATCGACGTTTAGATCCCATTATTACAGAAGAGATGCCTTTGCTTGAGGTACAGTTCAACAGCTGGCAACATCTGAGTTACTATTAGATATTTTAACAGTTTTCTGAATATATGAACCATCTTCTTACTTTTGATTTTTGTTTTTCACTGTACTTCAGTTTCAAATGTTTATATTATATTTAAAATCAGGGTTATAATAAAATGTAAGTACAAAATGTGAAACTTCCTCATTGTATTTTGTGGAGGCTGGAATAACAAGAGACCTTTCTAAAATGAAGAATGTACTGTGCTTTTTTTCTCCTTTTTCTCGTTTTATGAAGCTGTTAAAATCCAAGCAGTCAGATAAAGTAGCATTTTAAATTTTACAACTCTATCAAAACATACTGATTTCTTTCTTTTTTAAAATGCAGGTATTTTTTATAAATTTTCCAACACTGCTGCTTTGTGGAGAAATACGGAAGACATATGTAGAATTCATGAATGTAAGCAAATGTCCTCTAACTGGAGTGAAAGTTGTCTCTAAACTACCTGAGTTCTTTACTTTTGGTAGTAAAGATGCTGTTTTAACTCCACTAAGCCCAACAGCATCTGAACATTGCAGTGCTTATAAGACTGTTGTTACACATTCTACCTCAGTATGTTCACTGATATCCTCAGCTGTTGCTTCAGAATTTGGGGTTGGCACAGGAAGTCAACCTGAAATAATAGATGTCCCACTTCCTGACTCAGTTCTCCTCCCTGGAGTATCAGTACAGTTACCTATGTGGCTACGTGGGCCAGATGAAGAAGGAGTTCATGAAATAAATTTCTTGTTTTACTATGAAAGTATTAAAAAGCACTCAAAAATGTGGTAAGTCTTTTAAAGCTATATTACTTTATCGAACAACTAAAGTTTTCCAAAAAGATAATTAAATGGAAAATAATGTTTTATCTGTCATGTAACTATGGCTGAACATTTCACCACAGACAACGCTATATGGAAAACTGTTGTAGTAAAGAACATTGTCAGTATTTCCTGATAAATGTTAAATAACTCAAGTCTTCACAAATGTATTTCTGAACGTACCTGTTTCTAAATATATGGGGCACCACTTGTTTTAAGAACACACATTACTGTGGTTCTGCAGACAATAAAAATGTAATTTTCTCATGCATTAATTCAAAATATGGAAAATTGGATTTAATGTAAAATATTAGTGTTGTACAAATTTTGGATGCAATCCAGAAAAATCTGTTTTTCAATTAATGATTAAATTTTATTTATATATTTATATATTCAGTTACTTTAGTCATTCATCTGAAACAAGTGACTCGGTGTCATAAATTTACTAGGTTTATTATAGATTTATTATGAAATCTATAACTCTTCTTATTATTGACTTTTAACTCTATAAAATGGATCTACTAAAATATCCTCATAGAAAATTATGATTAGATACAGTGAAAAATAAAGCAGACCCGCTAAACATGGTCTCATTCCAGCTAACTCTTTTGGACTTCCATGGAGGACCAGTTTGATGTAGTTGTTAACTGTTGGTCTAGAAACCAGACACTGAGTTCTTGGTCTCCCTTAGGCATGAAAACAGGCTGGGTGACTTTGGGTCATTCACTCTCTCAGCTGTTACACATGCATCATCATATTTTGGGAAATGTAATAATTGCTATGCACATGTTCTGCTCAGATTTTGCAGCAAGGTTTTGGAGATTCTTATAATAAAAGGAAGCTTAATTTGAAAAACCTTCTTGTTTGTACTCTTAATTGTTAGCACCAATTTATATGATAGCTGCTGAATTGTATTTGAAGAAAATTTGACACATGGCCTGTGAGATATTTCCTTTTTCCAGTCACAGAGTATTGAGACACACTGCAGTTATTTGCACCAGCCGATCTTTGACTGTGCGATCTACTGTGTATCGGAGCAATGCTCTTGAGGATGAAAAAGGTGAAGGTGACAATATGCTAGTGTTTGTGGATGTGGAAAATATCAATACTGTAAGTCTTCTTGGGACTGGGGAGTAACATTGATTGCATTTTAAACAACCTTTCTGTTCTGTTATGAAATATTTGTTTAATTCTTTAAAGTATGTAGAAAAAGTCAATACTTTTTATCCTTTTCCTTCTTCAGAACTTCATAGAAATTTGGAAATAAAAATTTGCTACATAAACAAAATGTAGTGTAATTTCCCAACCAACTGCTTCCCTGTAGGGATAGCTGTTCATGTTGCTATTATGTGTTTTATTTTTAATTGCTTAGTATGTGATTCGGGATTCAGATAATTAACTTTTGAAAGGTATCTAGACTAAATATAGTTTTAAAGTGTCGCTGTAGTATTCAGCTATTATTCAAATGGAAATCCTTATTTAACAACTTTTATTTTATTTTTATTTATTTTTATTTTAATTCCATTTATATCCCGCCCTTCTCCGAAGACTCAGGGCGGCTTACAAGCTTAGCAGTAAACTTTTTTTCTCTGGGATGAAGTCAGCTAAGTTTTAGACATTGCTCTTTTTCATCTCTATCTAATTTGATTTGCTGCAGGAGGCAGTGAACAACCAAACCTAAAGATCATGTGTCTTTGATTTTCTAAGAAATAACATTTCTGTAAAGCGAATATATTCCTGCAGTGTAAAATTAAATGTTCAATATTCTGGTCCATATCTCTATTTTTCATCACAATGAGGGGAGCTGAGGAAAGAGTGGATAAGATCAGAGCCTATTTCTATTCTTCCCACAGAAATAATTCTGGGTAAAATACAATGTGCTGGATAGATATAAATTATACTGGAAAAGGGACTAGCACAAGGGCATCACAGAATTGTGCTGATGTGGAAGGCATAGGGAATGAACTTGGAAGTACAAGAGGCCCATTCTAAGAAGCTAATTTGAGTAAACATTTTAGACGCCTTCCTAATTCACACAAAAGATAAAGTAAGGGATGGAGGAGCACATTCAGACTTGGCAAAATTCTGTTACTATAGCTGTTCTAATAAAATTGGCTTTATATGGCATTGGTTTCTTAGTCTAGTCTACTTTATAGGGCTGACATCTGTTTTTGACAAAATATTGAAAGCAGTGTTGATTGCAAAGTCCACCCCTTTTGTATGTGCATATGATATCACAATACACAGTCCAAATACTTAGGGCTTCATCACAACACCACTTGTGTCATTCTGACCTCATGTTTTGTAATTCTGACCCTCTCATGCCCCAACAGATGTTAGCAGCAAATGACATTTCTATTTCCTTATTCTCTTGGTAACATTTCAAAACCCAAGAGAAGTATGAAATCTCTAAGAATTTTAGATTTCAGAAAAAAAAATTCAACTTTTCCCTTTGTTTGTATGAACACGTAATGAGATACTAGCTAATGCCAGTAAGTGCTGGTCATAGGTGCTGAGCAAGTGCAATGTTCATTGAATTAGGGACATTGGCTGTTTATATACAGTGTTTTCCCCAAAATAAGACCTCAGTCTTATTTTTATTTTTTTTGCCTCCAAAAGAGGCACCAGATCTTTTTGGGGGGGGCGGGTGTCTTTTCTACTTACCTCGCAGCGGGAGCACCAACAGCCCTGCCCAGCCAGCCCACTTTTTCTGCAACCGAAGAAACAGCTTCATTCTGCAGCTGAAAATGGAGCTTTGGCCTGCATTTTGCAGTCAGAGGATTTTCCCGAAGGCCTCTGCAGCCAAGAACTGAACTCTGGATTGAATCCATAGGTCAGTTCTAGACTGCAGAAGACTTCTAGAAAGGCCTCTGACTGCAAAATGCAGGTTGGGGGACACTGCAGAAGTGGGTCGGCGAGGAGAGGCAGGTATCGATTCATGGGAGGCCTGGTAAGTGGGTACGGGGCGCGTGGGACAGCTCCAGCCCACACTCCCGCACTAGCTTGATTTTTAGGCGTGCACCTTGCCCCAAAACTAGGGCTTATTTTCAGGGAAACATGGTAGTTGTATATTGATGAGTTGTAAATTGTGCTGCTCTAATCTTTCCCCATCCCACCCAAAAGGGTTATGCATAAAATAAACAACAGAATATTTATTTATTTATAATTTTTAGTTTTGAGTTAATATTTTATCTGACACAGATGAATGATTTGCATATCTTATTTTGATATCTCCCTTTTTAGAGTGAAGCTGGTGTAAAAGAATTTCATATAGTCCAAGTGTCTAGTAACAGCAGAAACTGGAAGTTACAGAAATCCATAAATTTCTCTGAAGATAAAGGTTTGTTAAATTTATAATAAGATAAAAGTTCAAATTCTTTTTAATCAAATGGCCATTGGATCAGGGATGGTACAAATCTAGGCAAGACACACTAACGCCCATAAGGGAGTAATTTATTACAAAAGTGATTTATACAAAAATAAAACCTGTTCCTTGGTAGCAGTGGTGTAATTGTTTTCTTAGATTTTCTGTACTAACATTTTTGTGTTAACATCTTCCCACTGCTGTTTCTGTGTTTTATTTTTCTTACCAATTCATCTTCTGTATTCATGTGCTGACCTATAATCATTCTATTCTGTCTTCATCTTTCTAAAGCAGGCATGTCAAACTTGCGATGTCATATGATGTTGCGTGACATATCGGGACTTTTTCCCTATTGTCGGCAATGGGGTGGGTGCAGTTTCGGGGTGACGCATCCAGCTTTTGGGCCGGCAGTTTTGACATGTGTGTTGTAAAGTCTCATTCCTTAATTTGTTTCTTTTAGCCTGTAGTTCTATACTTTGTTTTACATTCTTATTTCAATACGATCCCATGTTCTAGCATTTGGTCCTTTCTCTATTTTTATTTAATAATACTATCTTCTATTTTTTTATAACCATATCTATCCTAAAAATACTCTATTTTACATTCATGCCTAACAGACCCAGCCCCAACAGCCAACAAACCCTCACTACCATATTTTTCCCTTTTCTGATTCAACAGTCACCTCCCTTTGGAAGAGCCACTTTTTAAAATATCCAGTCTTTTGCTCTAGCTTTTAAAAAGGCAAATACATGGGAGATTTTTTAAAATATAATTATGCACATGTGTGGATGTTCTTGTTGCTGCCATTGTTCTTTCTCAGATGGGTTTATTAGATCCTAATAACCATACATCAAGTTCTATTTTCTTATTTTCTTTTGGCTGCTGCTCTTTAATTAATTATTTGGAAAGGCACTCTTGGGAATCTGGGAACCCTGTGCAACACATGCAACTTTATAATTTTATTATAGCGTGGAGTGCTATAAATCTGGGAATTGGTAGAGAAGATTTATTACAGAGTATAGTAATCATCCAGAGTGATTTGTATACATAGAATTGTCTAGTCTGGTGTAACTTAGTAAAAAGAAAAAACTTAGTTCATTGATAGTTTAATTAGATAGCACATTAATTTCATATAATAATATAACATTACTTACACTGTGCTTATTACTATCTTAATGCTCTTTTTTCTCAGAAAATGGACATAAGCTCTGCATGTTTACTGACGGGTTGTAAGATGGGAGGAGTTAAGGCAGCAAATACACTTTAAATATTTATTACCTTATAAAACAGCATAGTGAAGAACTGCTTCAGTATTAAAAATTTAAATATTGCATACCTTAAAATCTTTAATCATCAAGACAAAAATCCAAAGATTATCCCTTTCTATGATATTGAAAACAGTGGTTATTGAAAACAGTGGAGTATGCAAAAGTTTAAAATGAAGTTTTGAATTTGAGCTACTGTACAGGTAGTCCCCAAATTATAATTGCAATTGAGCCCGGAATTACAGTTGTAAATCACTGTGGTCATAAGTCAAGGCATCACATAACCGGACTTGATTTTTTAACATTTTTTGCATCAGTCATTAAGCATTTACTATGGTTGTTAAGCTTTTCCCCTCAATGGCCATTTTTTGTGCTGAAAACTAGAAATAAATACTGGAAACTGGCAAAAAAAAGTTGCAAATTTTGATCATGTGACTTTGGGATCTTCTGTAAAGGTGAGCTGGTTGCCAAACACCTGAAATGCTATCAGATAACTTCAGGTCACTTTGAAAACCGGTTGTAAGTAGTTCTGGGGAGGTCTGTCATTACTTCAAATAGTTGTAGGTGGCCGGTCATAAATCAAGAACTATCCATACAGCTTTTCTGTGGTGTTTTTAACTTCAGTTTATCTGGAAACTGTTTGCATGCAACTATAGTATAACTGAAGTCCTATATTCCTTAGTAGAAGTATGTCCCTGTGAAAATAGCATGGACTATTTTTTAATAGATGTATGTAAAATATCAGCTTATGGAGGTCACTGTTGGAACTGTTACTGATGAAACCGTCATATGACTTGCAAGTATATTGATTCTCATGTAAAGCTCCTTTTTTGCCATTTGACAGTGTGGCCAAATCTTTTACATGGAACAAATTGATACAGTTACAACATGGAAAACATAATCCAAAAACCAAATAGATTTGTTTGGAGACCGTAACTTTTAAAAATAACTGCTGCAATTTTGCTAATATACTATATCTCTCTAATCCAATTGCATTTGTAGTTAATGGTCACAAAAACACATATATTGTATTTTTTATTCTTCCAACTACTGTACTTTCTATTATTTAGTAATATCTAGATGGACAATAGCCTGAAAAGTTCACTTTTACTAGAGTTGTATGTATATTTCCTGGTACCCTACTATACTTAATATTATTTATAACATAATTTAAATGTTATTTGGCAAAAATGATACAAAATATGCATCTTTCTATAATAGTTATGTAATGTAATTTCTATGTACAACATTTTGGTGAATTATTTGAATTTGGTTTTCAAATAAATTGTGCAACCCATAGGAGTGTATTTTCTTAATTTTCTTTGAAACCTGTGTTTTGAGGGAACAGATGGTTCACATTAAATTATTTTGACATGATAAGCAATTCGTATTTTATCTTTTTTTTACCAGATATTAAACTGGCTAATAGAGAAAAAGGAAAATTATGCTTAAAAGCAGTCAGATGCAAACAATCAGTAGGTAAATAATCACTTCTTTATTTTTCATTATTTCATTTCAATTAATTGTTTTCTCATTTGGGAGACTGACTTTTTCCTTCCTCCTTCATTCCATAGAAAATTATACTTTTGCAGATGTTGTTTTTGGAAATGAACAGGTATGCTTATCATATTTTGGTTTCATGAGGGTTGTTTAGTTTCATAAAGATTGTGACCTTACATGACAGACATATCCTTACAAAATACAACTAGGAGAAAAATACAACAATGCCAAATTGCTAGCATCAGTGCAATAATATTTAAAATAAAAGCAACAAAAAGAAAAAAAGATCTTTTTGATCTAGAAATCACAGAAAACTTTGAGTCTCCACTTTTGAAAAAAATAATAATGCGATAGTATTTTCTTTTCTAGCCATACAAAATATAAAAAGACACATACATACACACTTAAGTATATTCTATGTAGATATTCTGTTTAGTATATATTTTGTATAGAATGTAATAAAAAATAACGTATGTCTAGATTTTTCTCAGAAATAGTTTCTTGCTTTCTCTGAGAATAACTGCTTTTATATTTAAAACACACACCCACTCCTAGCATATTTAAAACTAGCTATTTGTGTTGTAGACAAATAGGTTTGGAAGAAAGGAATTAATTTTGCACTAATGTTCAAATTATATTTTTAAATTGATGAACATTTTTGAGGTACTGGTGAATCATCATATAAATGCATATCACAATATATTTAGAAGCAAAGTTTTGTGGGAGTTTTCAAGATAAAATTATGTTGTTTTTTTTAATAGATAATCAGTTCAACCAGTCCGTGTGCTGACTTCTTTTTCCGAAGTTTATATTCCAACTTAAAAAGAATAGAGACCCAACATGGCAGTTTGCAAGGCTCTTGTGACAATGCTACCAGACAGATACAGAAATGTAGTGAAGTTGATCTGAATATTATTGTACTCTGGAAGGTATGTATAATAAAACTACAATAGGCAACTAATCTAGTCCAACTTTAAAAAATTAAGTATATAGTGCAATAGTGATAAGATTGTTCAGCATTATTATCATAGACCAGAGAGAATGGGATAGTTTCAAGTGATTCCTAGGGAAAGTACCTAATGATGCCTAAAGTTGTGATGATGATGATGATGATGATGATGATGATGATGATTCTGAGATATTACAAGAAGGTTATGTTTTTGTAGCCATCATATTTTTGAAGTAAAAGGATCTGTCTTACTTCATATGTGTAGCTGGGCCACCTTTAGGGAGAAAACAATACCCTGTTTTTTTGATCGGTCTCTGGTAATTTTAATGTTTTAAAGTGAAATAACTTTCCAATTAAATATTCTGACTCGAGTCCATAAAACAATGTTGGAGCATGTATATGCATGTGTATATAGCCTTTTTAGAATGGATTGAATAGTATCTATATTGGTTTGCTAATTGTGCTTCTTTGTAGTCTAAATCAATTTGCATTTATAATTTTAAATCCAATTTGTTACTCTCTATTTAGGACAGTTAGTGTTACACTGAAGTCTAATTCTCATGATTAGATTTAAGTTTTACACGCCAAAATATTTATTTTTTCAATATATACCCCATCTTCTAATTCAAATGAAATTTGAACCTAACTCAACAAACTTTAAAATACATATATCTACAGTCTGAAAAGTTGACACAAATATGAAAAATACTAACATTGATGAACAATGAAAAACCTTGTGAAAGAGCTGCACCTTCACAGATTTTCCAAATGGTGAGAAAATGATGGCTTAAACTCAACTTCCAATGCTTTGCATTCCATTTCCTGAGAACAGGACTGCAGGAAGCCTTTTCCAATGTGATAGATATGTCAGCAGGACCATTTAAGTTGCTCCTGTCTGGAACTTAATATCCAGACAGAATTCATAAAAGGAGAAGCAGTTTCTTGGATAATCAGGTCCTAAATTGTCTTATTATTTTTGTAAATGTTTACTGTACATATTAATATCTGTGGAAAAACACATTTATACCCAATGTATTGAAGAATCTTAACATGTTATGTTATTTCAACTTTATCCTCCAATAGGCATATGTTGTAGAAGATAACAAGCAACTCATTTTGGAAGGCCAGCATCATGTCTGTCTTAACGCAGTTGGAAAAGATGCATTTTCTTTACCTCAAAAGCAGGTATCATGGAAAATTTCACTTCTGATTTTGTCTAAATCAATACATTTAATTAAGTAAAATATTTCAAATACTGTAATAGAACACCTGAGTGTAAAAAAAAAGATTAAGAGCTCCAAATAATTATTATTCTATTATACTTTTTTGTTTTGCAAACCACTGGTATAAGGTAATCCCCGAGTTATGAGTGTTCACTTAACGTTCGTTCAAGGTTACATGATGAGCACCCTCTAGTGCTTACGAGTAAGTCCCAAAATTACGAATATTGCAGCACCACAGCAGTCGTTCACCCTTATGAGTGACCGCAGTGGCTCTGCAACATTCACCCTGGTTATTCCCTCCCTCTCCACCCATGCCCTGGCTCTCCCTAGGCACCAGGCCATCAATACCCTGCAAAGATCGTGATTTTTCGCGTTCTTGGTTGCTCCAGGCCTTTGGGGTGTTCACAGAGAATGGGGACCTAAAGTAACGCAAGATCATGTGAGATCAATTGAGTGAGATCTCACACTACTGATCTCACGTGATCTCATGGTACTTTAGGCCTCTGTTCTGTCCAACAGAGAATGGAACCAAAGCTGGGGGATGCTTCCATGTGCCTCCGGAGACTGGATCGGGGCTCTGGAGCCTCTTCCAGGCCTCTGAGGCCAGGGGATGCTTCTGTGCCCCCCCCCCCTGGGGCCCAATCCAGGCTCTGGAGGTCTTTTCCAGGCCGCTGATGCCTGGATCTGAGGCCGGGGAACGCTTACATAGCCCTCCACGGCCCGTTTCTGGGCAGCAGCAGCCTGGAAAAGGCCTTTGGAGCGCGGATGAGGCCGCCGGGGCGGGCATGGAAGAGTCTCCCAGTCTCAGATCTGGGTGGCAGTGGCCTGGAAAAGGCCTCTTGAACCCAGATTGGGCTATGGGGAGGGGGACTGCGGAAGTGTCCCCCAGCCTCAGATCCAGGCAGCAGCAGGAACTGTGGCAGAAGAAATGGATCTTTTCCAGGTGAGTCCGGCACAGCGAGTTTTGAAGCAGTTGAGTACCGAAGTACCATTGCACAGCCTTACATAGTAAAACTGAGCTTTCTTAGACAACTTAGCAAAATTATGCCTAGGTTAGTAACTTACATCCAGTATATTTATATAGAAATTAAATAGATTTGAGGCTTCATACAATTATCTGTATTAGATAGGCATGGATGGTGATTTAAATTTCTTGTCGGGACTTTCCATTTGGTTAGATTCTGATACTGTTTACAGAAGTTATATAGAGAGTCACATGTTTATCTGTTCATTTGAACTGACATGGCTGCTGATCTCAATATCCTGTCTCTGGGAAGCTAATAATAGTTTAAAATGATAGTATCATAGCAAAACCCAATATCATAATAAATACAAATTGGTAATAGAGGTAGAAAAAAGCCATCACAACCATGCCATAGCTTTGTCATATGCCCCAACCCCAAGCCAGATGAAAGAATCAAGTCTTGAAGATTTTGAAAGGCTGACAGGGTTGGATTGATTGTTGTGAATTTTTATATTTTAAAAGTGTATTTTTATATTTTAAAATATAATTAAATTAAAATAAGCTAAATAGAATCAGGCATAGATTTATCATTACTCAATTTGACCTAAATCACTTCTGTTCATCTGCAAGAGCTGCTCTCTGCCCAGCTGGTCTAAGAATTTGTAATTCAGATATGTAGCATAACGTTTATGTCAGCCAATAAATTGATGTCTCAATAATTGGCATGAGTTTTGTTCCTCCTTTTGTGAAACAGGCTAATGATTGGAAGTTCTAATCTTTATGCTGTCTGAGGGTTGAAGGTACAGGGGCCCATTGTTGTGAATTGGTTTCAACAATTCTGGAGGAGCACACAAAGAAGAAATATGCTTAGGAAATACTGAGGCTTATCTGGTTTGGAAAGCCATATGTTGCTTTCTCCACTTACAGATGTCAAATTCTTACTCAAGTTTAAGAAAATGCATTTTGTTTTGCAAATGTTCCACTACGAGCTTCATTGCTTTATAACAATATAGTCTACACATTGATACTTCTTGCTGTAATCTATTTTTATGTTTCATAGGGCTTTAAAAAAATACTTGGGAATTCTGACTGGGAGGACTTGGAGCAGGTACTGAAATTCTAGGGAAAATACATTTGTATAGTACTATACATGGTTTATTTTTCTTATTAGTTACTTGCAACATAAGAAAAAAAATGAGGCTTTTTATAATCATGGGATGGGGCATGAGCAAAGTTTAATACATTTTATCATAAGATGGAGATTTGTTTAGTATTAATGAATTTGTGGTTTCTTAATCCATTACCCTCTACTTCGAAAAGCATTAACATTATTTTTATAATGTTTATTATCCATGTGGAAGTATTTTCATGTAAAATTGGCAAAAAGTAGATGTCTGAACTACTTGCACTTGCAGTATAATAATAACACTTCACTGAGCAGAGGCTAATTTAAGTACCCAATAGTCCTTGGCTTGCAACCATTTGTTTAGTGACTGTTACAATGCCGCTGAAAAAGGTGATTTATAACCGTTTCTCATACTTACGACCGTTGCAGCATCCCTATGGGTCACATGATCAAAATTCAGACTCTTGGCAGCTGATTCATATTTATGACAATTGCAGTGTCCTGGGATTGTGTGATCACCTTTTGTGAACTTCTGACAAGCAAAATCAATGGGGAAGCCAGATTCACATAACAACCATGTTACTAACTTAACAATTGCAGTGATTCGTTAAACAGTTATGGCAAGAAAGGTCGTAAAATGGGGAAAAACTCAACAACTGTCTTGCTTAGCAACAGAAAATTGAAGCTCAGTTGTGGTTGTTAAGTCGAGGACTATCTGTATATGAAAGATTATCCCAAATTACATCTCGGTATAATAAGTATAGAAGACTTAGAAAAAAAATGAAAAATGTTTCTAACTGATCAAATTACTGGCTTCTCATAAACCTTAATCTGACACAAGATCTCATGTACAGAATTAAAGCAACATATTTCTCAACTTTGAATGCATACTTCTATATTTGTTATTATTTACAGACATAAAATAAGAAAAACAAATATGGCTGGTGTAGAAGTTTTGATATTCTTTCAGACAATAATTTGCAACACCAGCTTCAAGAGAAATAATAATGAAATTTTTTAGATCTTGTTTGCAGAATACATATTTGAAATCTATCCTCAAATTTTTAATCTGTTCCACTTGGTGATTGATTTGAAGGTATATTGCAGATCTTGCTTTCCTGAAACACCCAACCATTTTCCTACTTTAATTTTTTCATTAATTTACATTGAAGACTTAAGAAGAATCTCCTTAGAACTGCATAAAAATTGGTTAGATCTACTAAACAGACCACAGATCACTGCAGGTGTCCTGTCAAAAGGTTTAGCTGGCAATAGAATAATGGTCCACATGTTAATACAGAATTGTTTATGCAACATATCAGTGAAATGATAATATCTAAATTTAAATGAATTATAGTTACAAGTAATGCATTGCGGGATATTGGCTCATCAGAATTTGACGGTTGTTTTGTGGTGCTGTAGGGGGTACTTCATGTATCTGGGCAATCTGGATATCTACTAATTAGAGAAAGTATGAATTTAGTTTGGAGGGAGCAGCAAAGACAGACATATTATGTAATACTGTATCTACCTTTCCAGAATCACAGGGCAAAACTCTTCACTTCGGCATTAAGCAAAAGTTTATAAAAGCTAAATCACTCTGGACTCAAATTGATCGTACCTGTCTCCAATTGTAGTTCTGCATTTCAGACACCTTGTGGTATTTGGAGAGCTGCTCTGATGAGTTTAGATTGTACCTTTTCTAGAGAACTGAAACATGAAGCTAGGAGGCCAGCCAGAGTCCCATAAAGGAATTGGGCTAGTGGTTTAGCCTGAAAAAACTAAGGCAGTGAAAGTCAGGAGGAGTCTGGTATCATCTAGAATGAAAAGTTCTCTGCCAACAATAACATCAATAATAAGTACGAATTGATATTTGCAGAAATATTGTATTTAATTTTGTACAGTTGTGCCAGCTTTATTAAGTGAATCATATCCAATAATGAGAGATATTTAAACATCTGCATATAATTGAATATCTGCCAGTGGAAGTTAACCTCTCCAACCTGATTAAATGAAGTCTAGTCCACAAATATTTATGAATGTTTTTAGTAATATTAACTGTAGTGAATGTAGAAATAAGCAACATAGGGAGTAAATAGAAAGCAAATCATTTGCAGGTGATATTTTAGTAGAGCGCAAAAATTTGAATTTAAATCATTTTGAAGTTAAAGCACCTCATTTTGAGTGGAAAACATATTTCACGTTAGAAGCAGGTTATTTTGATCATTCTGAAAGTATTTAAGCTTAAGAGCGTGTTTGAAACTGAACTCTTGTGTTTGAAAGGCTTTACAGAATTTGAATTTCAAGAGTTTTGCACATTATAAAGGCAATCATTTAATTATGTGAATTCTCTGAAATTATGTCATCAGGTATATAGTCTTACATATTTTTTGTATTTTTATCTGCTGCACTTGATTGATAAGTACAACCCACTGACTGGTTTTTTTCTTTCATTTATATGGTATAATCTATTTGTCATATGTAGAATTTTAAATGTTTCTTGAACCTAACATTTTCTGAATACTTTTTATGTTATAGGAATCTACAGAAATAAGCCTTTCAAATCTTTTTCGCCCAGAAAATACATCGGTATCATCCAGACCATCTGTGGAACAGTTTTCCAATCTTATTAAAACTAGTCTTCATTATCCTGAAACATTTAATCACTCCTTTAATCGGAAAAGGTTTGAATATTTCTTCTTTTTACTCTAGTCTAGGCTGTAACCAGCATTAACCTTCCAGCCATTTTCCTTTCTTTTTCAGAAATATGTATATGGCACTCACAACATTTCACTGCAAAGCATAAAATATTTATACAAGTCTAAAAGTGAGGTCTATTTTCTCCACTGAACGTGAACAAATACATTTGCTTAGGGAGTGATTTGCTTGGGGACTATTGCTAAAGAAGTACATCTGTGTTGATGAGATGGAAAGGATGAAGTTTGTTTTCTGCAGGGTTCAAATTCTGTTTCACATACTGCCTCTAGCTTGATTCCTTTCTGAACAACACAGAACACTTAACAAGAAAATCCACAATGAATTAATTTCTTGGGCTCTTGCGTTGAAAATAAATAACTTTTAGCTAATCTTCATGATATTTTATGAAGTTACTTTGAAATCCTAATTTTTAAGAACTCATAGCCCTAGCTGTTATGTTCTCTGTCTTTACCTTAAGAAATATTTCCCATGTACAGTTTTAGCAGTCATTGATACAAATCTTGTAAGGCAGAAATACTCTTGGGAGGCTTGTAGTTAGTGGGTTGGATCCAAAGTTGCATCCATTAGAATTTTTTCTCAATTAGAAATAAATGCTTGAGATTCTTCCTTGCTGTTGTAGTCCTGTGCCTTCTGAGAAGCTGCTCAAGAGAGGCCTGGGTCAGAATAATAAATTATACTAGGTACTTCAAGGAGAGTAAGCAAGAAATGCTTTCCCATCCTGTTTTTCAATAGAAAATATTTATTCTCAATTCTTCTATGAATGTAAGAAGTCCTTCCCTTCACAGATAAACAGACCTAAATCTAACATATAAGTGTCTTATTTAAAAGAGATGGGCAAGTTGATGTTTGATTTATATTTCAATTTGGAATCCTAATAGAAACCTGTCAAATAAAATATGTTTCCATTTAACCCACAAGTAGAACATGTGAGTGGTCCATTTCTGTTTGGCATTTGACTGCAGCTGTATACTCTTGTTTCAAACTAGCATATTTTACTGTTGTTTTTTAAAAGCAAGGGTGGTTGTGCTCTGCAGTTGATTCAATTGATCAGTTGATCTAGTTGCAATTGATGCAACTTTTCTTTCCAGCCTTTGTATAGTTCCAGTTACTCTTCTACTTTCAAATTGTTCTGAAGCTGATGTTGATGTGATAATTGATCTGCGACATAAAACCACAAGGTAATTTTTACAGACTATAAGCCATTTATACTTGAGAAGATTCTTTGAATTAGATTCCTGGAGAAGATTCATGAAAATATTATTTCCTGTCTGATTCTAAGAAATTAAAATTTCAGAGCTTATCAAAGCATGTTTCTAATTTGATTTTGGTTTAATAGTTTTACACGTTTCACACTGGTGAAGTACCAGAAGGGGCATGTTTAACTAGAACTAAGAATTATTGACTGATAACCTAAATAACTCTGCAGGATGTCAGCCTTAAGCTATTAGCCTGACCTGGGATGCTTAAAACCTTTTTCATGCAATGGTAATAGTTTTCCTAGAAGTTTCCAATTTATAGTTTTATATTGAGTGCAAATATTTTACATAAAATTCTCGTTAACATCCAGAAATGTTGTGTTGAGGACAAACAAATACACTGTTTTCATCAAGAGTATAAGCAAGAAGAAAATGTGACCCCTGTGTGCTTTCTCTTTTCCAGTCCAGAAACCCTTGAAATCCATGGTTCATTTACCTGGCTTGGGCAAACACAATATAAGCTTCAGCTAAAAGCCCATGAAGTATCTAACCTTCAGTTAAAGGCTTGTTTTGTTCATACTGGAGTGTATAATCTTGGAACCCCACGAATATTTGCCAAGCTTTCCCATCAAGTTACTTTATTTGAAACAAGTCAACAGAATTCAGTGCCAGCCCTGATTATTATTAACAGTATTTGACTTATAGGTTTGTTTTAAAAACAAAAGAAAGTACTGTTATTTCTTTGAACTTGCAATCTTGGCATATAACCTGTTAAAAAGTTGTAGATAAATCTTCCACATAATATGATTACATGCCTATTTCTGTTTCATAATACCAGGCATCTTGGATTCCAGTTTCTTTCTTTTAAAAAATGTTTCATAAGTTAAATGGAAATAACCATGTAACTTTTAAGATTCCTAATAACAAAATTGGGAAATCCTTGGATATCTTTACTGCTGAAAAAATGTACAGCATGTGTTAATATTTGTGGCTGTATTAGATGGCAATTTAGGAAAAAAGTTTGTTGGCTTTTTTGAGTAAGCCATAGATTGATAATTATATCATGTTGTTTCTGTGAAGTTAACTAGGATCCAATTTATTCCAGTACAATTCTTCTGTTTTTCATTTTCAATTTGAATTCAAGTTGAATTTGAGACTTTCCTCATATACTATTAAGCAATTCTCATTGCAATTGCATATATAACCCCACTTAATATTCTACAATTTTTGACAGCAGTTTGAAATTTTCTCATTCATCTCAGTAAAAAATGCACTGTTTCAAACAAAGAAATGTTTTGTCAGTTAAATTCATTCACTTTATTATGTAACTAGAGCAATTCAGTTGATCTGTTTTTTTAAAGAAAGTTAAGCTTTTCAAGAAATGTATTATATTTATAACAGATTTGCTGTAAATAAAATAAATAAAATAAAATGTGCATTACATTCCTCACTGTGATTTTTTTTAACTCTGTGAAATAGAACTAAGGATGGGCAAATATTTTGTGCACAGGCTAACCAACTTCAGTTATCAGTGTCCGGCCTGAAACATATATTCTTGTAAGGTTTAAGGTTTTGAGGTAAGGAAAGTAGAAATAAATAAGGCCATTTTCAGCCATTAAAAATGAAGAGGAAATAAAATTGACTTATACATTTTCAATTTTTATCAATGGTTCTAAAAAGAGATGGTTATTCATATGACCATTAATGTAATAAATATTCTTGAAAACAATTTAATGAGAGAAACCGAAGAATACATACATACATGCACATAATACAAACATAATATTAATTACAGGGTATTTTTATTTCAAACCAGGGAACAAAAGAAAAAAGAATCTTAGTATAATTAAATCCACATTTATTGTTCTACAGTAAGTTGTTGAAATGATATGACTAAATTTATTTCATTCTTGAGTACTCCTTTAGTAATTTAAGAAAAAAATAAACCATCAGCATTGTGCCAAATATGAGAACAAGAAAACTAATTAGTGCTTTTCCAACACTGACCTCAGATTTTGGGAGGGCTCCATAAACGTACACACTGAAAATTGTGCTAAGGTCACAGTAACTATATAAGCTATCTACAACAGTAATTCTGAAGACATAAAAGCCATTGTACTGTGGAAAAAGGATTCTGTTTCTTTCATCCCTTTTTAAAACCTGGTACTTTGAATCAGCTGATGGTAAAGATTTGTTTCCTCTGGGTTCCTTGCAACTCACATAATTATATCTAGTCCATGCAATTTGTGGAGAGCCTGGAAAATCTGCTAATTGTTTGGTCCAGTTCTGGGCCTCTGACAAACAATTGGCCTCTTTTTCAGTCAAGTGATAATCGTAATTATGCATTCCATTTATTTCATACAGTACAAAATCCGCAGAAACGTATTCCACAAATTCATCGTTGTCCCATAATTCAAGATCTGGAAGCCATGGTTTATCATAATATAAGAGAAGAGGACATCCCCAAGTGTCATACCTATAGGTCACATTAAGATTTTCCTGTTCTAAATTTTTTCTACCAAGGAACAAAGGATCATATAGTTTCTTATCAATTGAATAAACAAAATTCTGAAGTAGTCTTCGTTCAAAGAGACCTTTACTACAACCTGTTGTCGTCTTTAAAATTCTGATGTGTTTCTTAGGTGGACAGTCCACTGTAATAAGAGCTGTCAATGGATACATGTCAATGCAGAATATCCCTTTGTTATAGATGTCCACAGTAACAGATGACAGTTTCTTTAAGAGTGATGTGTTCTGTTTTTCTGGCACCATACCTGCAAAGTGTTGTTCTTCTAATTTAATTTGCAAACTGTATTTAGTGTTTCCATTAAAAGTATAGCCATCCTCCACAATGTGTGCCTCAAATGCTAGCACATATGGATTGCTTAACATGACATATGGATAGGCACCAGTCCCTGGCTTTGGTACAAATGTGGCATTAAAATGAAGATGCTGGTTTGTATCAATATAATACATCTTGTTGTGGAAATCACCAGTGAGAATCTCCATTGGACAGGTTTGCAGTGGTGGGTGAACAGTCATGAGCTTAGCCTGGACATTGATGATACATTTATGAAAATGGTAATATCTAGATATACTGCTGGGAAATGGACGGATGATACTAAGTGTTCCAATGTTTTCAAATGACATAGCTTGACAAGAAACATGGGCTGAGGAAACGTTATTGTCCCCCAAATGTACCATTTTCCCAGAGACCATGTCCAGGTTTCCATAGAAAAGCTGAGTCTCAGTGAGGACTGCAATCTCATTACTGGTGGCTGCTGCAAAGCAAATACGTTCTGGAAGAGTTTTATTAGGATAGCTGTCTGTGGGAAGGACAGTAATAATACCTGTCGTCAATCCATCGTTTGAGGAGCTCATAAGTGTTTTGTTAGTCCATAGTAAGATAAAACCTCTCATACCAGGGGGGAGTGTGCTTTCAAGTATATAACCTTTTAAGAATTTTGAACTAAAAGATGTTCCTGTTTCATTTTTCATGGATTCAACATTTCCATATGTGAAGTATGCAGTCTCGGGATGACTGGCATCCTTGAGGAGCATTCCAATATGTGCTGAGGAAGCAAAAACATAGATACCAAGCAGAATGCCATCCCTCAAAGGTCTGCTTTTTAAAGATTCAAATATGTAGCCCCCATTTATTGAATAAAATATCTCACTTTTACTAATCAAATTTCCTGGGTCATACGCCAGAACAAGTTCATTGATTTTGTCACAGGCACGATCATTTAGAGCAAAGCAGCAATTGTAGTTGGCAAGTTCAGTAACTGGATGAGTAATCCCTTTTGAACGCAGCCATCCATTCTGTGTGGCATAGAAATAGAGAAAGACGGCACCATTCACCACTGCCACGATTGTATTTGTCCCAAAGACAGCAGCACTAACAATGGCAGGTGGCCTTGTAAAATCATTGGGGATGGTTAGAGGAAGAAGGCTGCTCTCAAACATATCAAGGCTGACGAATAACCTTTCTCCAAGGTAAAGAGCTGGGGAAATACCACGGAAAAAATTATTTCTACATGGGTGATGCAATATATAAGGATGATTGTGGCTGAAATTAAGCAGCATACCTGATGGTGACATGACCAAATGGTGAGACTCAACTGAATAAATCAATTGCTCATAGCTGCATGGCCAGGAGTCAACTGCCATAATGGGGGATAGCCAAAACTTCACTAACAGAGGCAATAACATGGTGTGGCTCTTTTAGTTTAACTGATATAATGCCTAAGATCATAAATATCCCTTCTGTTGTTTCTCTTGAGGTTCTATTTGCTATGGTCGTTGAGGGAGATGGTTCTAGAAGGCAGTTGGCAGATTAAGACTCAGGGAGAAGAGTACAGATCTACTGTGTCATAAAACACACCCAGGAGCTACTGGTAACAGACCATATTTATTACTAAAGAAAAACTGATGGATAACATCAGTTGAGATCTTCCTGTTCTAAATATTTTCGGTCAAGGAACATTGGCTTACAGATTTTTATCAGCTGAATACATCAAATTATTTTTTACCTTCACGTCTATACAATTCTGATAGATGTCTTAGGTAGAGAGTCAGTGGATGCATATTTATCTGTCTTGATCTTGATCTTATCTAATCTATGTCTGTCTGTCTACCTACCTACCTACCTACCTACCTATCTATCAATCAATCAATCAATCATCTACCTGAATAACCACCTATCACTCTCACAGAGTGACTCAGTCAGAATATGCTTTCATTGTAGATGTCCACAGTGATAGCAAAGAATATGCCTTTATAAATATTAACCAGGAATTCAGGATAAATAAGAGAATTGCAGTTTAGTTTTCAAAGATTAGTTACTATTTCCATTAAAAGTGTAGCCATTCTCTAGTCTATAACCTATTCCAGAAAAGCCAGTAACGTGTAGTTTTGTTGTAGCTCTATAGAAAGAGATACTGTCCAGCTTGGACATATACAGTATGTAATTAATATGACAATGTTGCTGCATAATATATTTAATATATAATATATATATATTTCTCTAAATAACACCAATAAGGATATCTCCTAGACTGAGTTACAACAGAGGCTGAAAATTCATAAATATTCCATGTATATTGCTGGTGCATTTCAAAAAATAACACTGCAAAAATATTGGACATAATTCAATCCTTGAGTTAAAACTGACTGGTTTTACCCTAAAAAATACTTTGAGATGATCAGATGGGAACATTTCCATGACTCCCAGAAATCTGAAATCTGCCCATTTCAAGGACATCTCTTATACTGCTTCGATGGTCTTGAGTTCCATTGGAAAGACTTGATTCAAGATCTAATCAAGCAGCAGGGCACTTCTTAATAATGTACTCAAGTTGCATCAGTTCTATTTTCTCAACTGTCTTGGCTTCTGCATATTTGCTACAGACAATGTGTGTTCTTTTCATATTGTGGGGAAAATCTGATAGGCAGTGCTTTTTTTGTAAAAGAAAAAGATGCTGGAACTCACACGTCATACAACCCGCCTTGCCTACCCTACAAGGTTCCATCCAAAAAAGGTGCCGGAACTCAGTTCTGAGCGTTCTATGACAAAAAAAGCCCTGCTGATAGGAATACAATTTCCATCAAAATATCTGAAATTTTTAAGTACTTTTTGGTGTCAAGTCTTAAGCTAGATCTCATGAAAAGTGTTCTTTTTTTTTTTACCAAGGCAATAAGAAGGCAAGGGAAAAGGTTAGAGTTGTCATCCTCCCTTCCCTCTTCCATATTCCTCTCCTTCCCTCTACGTGAGTTAAAGTATTAGTGGGTTAGTATTCACCTGGGAATCAACTTCACTCCTCTTCTTTGTATCAAACAAATACGATTTCTCATTCAGCCTACCCAGTCCGGTGGAGTTCTTAAACAAATTGATTTGGCTTTCTTCAGGTTGAATGTGGCAAATCCTTTCTTTTCCCCTTGGCAAAAGTACAAAATGAAGACATCTTCTGGTTAGCTGTGGCCTCATAAGTTGAAGCCCCCATTCTCCCATGGCTTCAGGTTGCTTTTGGATCTTCTGCCCTAGATCCTTGAAGACTTCCACTAGTTTCCCTTTAGCCTGCTGGCCTCTCTTGCCTTCTCTCATCTCTGTCTCTCATTTGTCCAATTATTTTTTCTCTTAGCCCCTTCTTTTCTTCCACTTCATGCCTACTCCTTACACCTCTCCAAACTATTGTCTTTTTTGTGCACAGCTCATTATGTTCCTACCCACCCTTCTACGCGTCACCCATTACTGCATCCTTATAAGGATTCCGTATCACCTGAATCTCCATCAGTTGTGGGGGCGGGGGGGGGAAATCAACGCTTACATTATATATGCAACTATCTCCAAGAGATGAGATGGAGGAGTGAGAGACAGCTGGCTCTGCCTTTCATCCATCGCTGGGAGAAGAAATAGATTACAGCCTTCCCCACCATCCTGTACAATATCTATTTCCCCTCTACTAATCAACCAGGCTCAAGGTTGACTCAGCCTTCCATCCTTCCGAGGTAGGTAAAATGAGGACCCAGATTGTTGGGGGCAATTAAGCTGACTTTGTAATAATGCCGCTTGGGGTGTGTGTGTATGAAAGCCCTAATAAGCAGGCATATACATAGAATGAAGGCTACTGCTAAGCTTGTAAGCCGCCCTGAGTCTTCGGAGAAGGGCGGGATATAAATGTAATAAAAATAAAATTAAATAAAAATAAAACCATCCGATTGTTGGAAGGTTGCATACACTACCGGTAACAAGACCGCAGCTTCTTTCTCACCAGATTTCCTAGCGCAGGCAATCTTTGGTAATAACGATTAGTTTAAGGCAGCGTTTCCCAACCTTTAGGAACTTGAAGATGCGTGGACTTCAACTCCCAGAATTCCCCAGCCAGCTATGCTGGCTGGGGAATTCTGGGAGTTGAAGTCCACGCATCTTCAAGTTCCTAAGGTTGGGAAACGCTGGTTTAAGGTACCGAGATATCCCAGTTCCTCCCCTTCCTTCCTTTTTTTTTTGTGGCGGAGGCCGCCAAGAGTTTCTTTCCTCCAGCTGCCCTCTCGGACCGACACTAGAGCCCGGCGGGCTTGGCCGGTTCGCGCGGGGTCGGCAGCCGGGGCCGTAAGGAAGCGGCGCGCGCTCCGGCTCGTTCCCCGCAGTTCTGCAGTCCCTCAGCCGCGCAGGGAATCCGGGGCGCGCACGCCCACCGTCGTCGCAGTCCAGGCGCCTGCCCGGCCGCTGGTTCCGAAGCGAAGCGGGGAGGGCGAGGTGGGGTTCGTGGGGAGAAAAGAGAGAGAGAGAGAGAGAGAGAGGGGGGGGGGAGAGGGAGAGGGAGAGAGAGAGAGGGAGAGGGAGAGGGAGAGAGAGAGAGGGAGAGAGGGAGAGGGAGAGGGAGAGGGAGAGGGAGAGAGAGAGAGAGAGAGAGGGAGAGGGAGAGGGAGAGGGAGAGGGAGAGGGAGAGGGAGAGGGAGGGAGAGAGAGAGAGAGAGAGAGAGAGAGAGAGAGAGAGAGAGAGAGAGAGAGAGAGGGGAAGAAGAAGAAGAAGAAGAAGAAAAAGGAGGAGGAGGAGGAGGAGGAGGAGGAGGAGGAACCGCCACACCTGAACAGGCAACGCCGGCCGCCGCTCTCCACTTGGGCCGGGGGAAGCCCCGATTGACGGAACGGGAGCCGAGCGAGGCGGGGCCCTTTCGCTGCCGGTGGCGCCCCCCCCCCCCGGGACCCACCGACCCCCCCGGCTGTGGTAGGGTCTGCTCGTTCCTGTCACTTGCGTCACGAAGCGTCTCTCTCCCCACCACCACCACCACCCTCGCCGCCGCCTCCCCTTTCCCTCCGCGATCGCCGCTCACCCTCCTTGGCTTTGAAGCCTGGCCGAGAGCCACCCCAGCCCACCCCCATCCCCACCCGCGGGGCTCCGCTCCGCTCCACACGCCCCCTCCCCAGAAGAGCCTCCCCACCCTGGGATGCCATGAGTCATCCCTGCTGCTGCTGCTGCTGCTGCTTCTCCGCTGCCGCCGGCGGTCTGGAAGCTGCTTCTCCGGCATCCGTTCGGACCCTATTCGGCGGACAGCGCTTTGCCCGGGCAGCGTAGCCGGGCCTCGGGGAGCGGTCTCTCCTGCCCTGGAAGGAGGAGGAGGAGGAGGAGGAGGATGCCTCTCTTCAGGACGGCGCTGCGAGTCTCCAACCGCTCTATCCTGGTCTTCATCTTCTTCTTCTCCTTTTCTTCCTCTTGCCTTTACTTCGTCTATGTGGCTCCTGGCATGGGTAAGGCCAGCTCTCTCTCTCTCTCGCCCTCCTCCAAGGTCGGTGGGTGGGATTAGAGGAGGCGCCGCCTTAGAGCTGCCTGCCCCAACGGGAAACGGTGAGGATAAGATGCTGCCAGGTGGGCTGGGAGACCCGGTCAAGGGCCACCTGCTCCGCTCCGGAGATGGTTGAACGCTACCATTTCAATCCCCATCTCAGTTAGTGTTGATAAGCGTCGTCTTGGAGGAGATGGGAGGTGACGTGAGTTTGGGGCGGCTGTTTCCCCACATGGATATCTATGCCCTGGTTAGATGAATTTGTCTGTGTCCACCTGTAAGTTCCCACATGCCGCAATTTAATGTGAGAATGCCAAAATAGGAAATAATTTCTCTTGGCTGCTTCTAGAGACATATCCTGTGTAGACAGAATGTGGGAGGCTTCTGGGGAACTGCAGTTTTGAAAGACCCGGATATTCTTGTGTACTGGGAAAACAATGCACGTTTTTCTAGAAATGATCATATGTTGCTTCAGGGGCTTAAATCAATACTCCAGATGTAAATTGTTGCTCTTGACAAAATCACATACACCTCCTTGGTGGTGACGCTGAAATGTGTGAGATGACTGGAAGTTATTGGACTTTAGGTTTGTTGGACAAATTGTGACTTAATGGCTCACCTTCAGAATCAATTATACCACATAATTTTTCTATAATAATTCTTTGAGCAGTTTCTTCCATCAAAACATCATCTCTACCTCTTATTTTATATTGTTTTGAAGGGGAAGGTTAAATATGCTTATTATTCTTTGGTAGGACTAGTTCTTGTCTCTTGTGGGCTGCTTGTTGAAAAATAGAAAAATGTTTCTTTTTGGTAACATTTTTCAATGCCATGCTGAATACAAAGCTTGTGTACTGCTTACAATATACAGATGCATTTTTGCTGTTTTTCAAGAGATTTATTTCAAGAAAAAAACTAATCGATATCATTTACATAATGAGTGATTTTCAGTGTTTGCTGCCTACGAGCAATTCATATAACATTTTATAGCACATATAACAGTACTTTACTCGTGAATTTGATAACATTAATTTAAAAAGTGGAATTTAAAGTTCTTCCATTCAACATTATTTTAGAAAATGTCTGATTTCTTTCTTTCTTTCTTTCTTTCTTTCTTTCTTTCTTTCTTTCTTTCTTTCTTTCTTTCTTTCTTTCGTGATATTTCTAGGGAAAAGCAATCTTTCCCTAAAAGAAGTACAAATACATAAGGCCCCTACTATGAAGACCTTGTACTTGATTAGATAGTTTTAATATGCTACAAGCCTGTTCCCAGGCTTGAGGCAGATTAATTGATGGTGAATGGCCCTTCAGATCAGCTGATCTGAAATCATATCTGATTTTAAAAGCCAAAACTAGCACATTGAATGAAGATGCAGCAAGTGTATCTAGCCATTATCTCTTCAAAAAGTTTTATCTCTTCGAAATTCAACTCTCAGCATAGCTCTGTCATGAGCCATCAAAATGATTTGATTTTTTTACTCAGCATCTCTTTAATCACAGTTGGAGTGTCTACCATGACAGAACAGCAAAATTTGCTTCATTCCTTCCAGTGGTTATATTTTCCATTTACCCTCTAGAAGACACATACCCAGTGCTTTTTTGTAAAAAAAAAAAAAGAGGTGCTGGAACTCACACATGTCATACAACCCACCTTGCCAACCCTACAAGGTTTACCTTTGTAGTTGAAAAAAACCCTTCAATTTTTAGGGTGTCTAAAAGACTAGGATTTTGTTCAAGATAAGTTAATGCTATTAATATTACCATGCACTGTATAGCTTTAAATTACAAGAAGGCATTTTCTTAATCTTTTGGGACATTTACCACTGGCATTCCCATTTAGTTTAATGAGTGGAAATGTCAGCTTTTTTTTTCTTAATCACATTTATATCCTGCCCTTCTCCGAAGACTCAGGGCGGCTTACAATCTAAAGCACAATGTGCTTAGCAATAGCCTTCATTCTATGTATATACCTGCTTATTAGGGCTTTCGGGGGGCCCCCAAGCGGCATTTTTACAAAGTCAGCAATAAAACAAAATTTGGTTACTTGTAAAAGATTGAATTATTTTTAAGAAGTTGTCAAACAAGCTGGAAAAATTTACATTTGGAGTTTAATATGGATACTGACGTGAAACAAATTAAAGGTGAAAGTTTGTCAGTGAGCAGATTACCTTTAATTTACCTTTAAGTTAAACCCAATTTAATAAATTGATCTGATTAAACCTCATACTGTAGGTCTACCTTTACATCTGACCAATACATAATTAATATATAGTATTAATAATAATACCTCCAAATCACAAGACATTGGCTTTATTCTTATTCTTCCCCTCTGCAGTTTGAATATAAAGTATAAAAGACTAAAAAGAGATTTTCATACACATCCTAGCCTTTAAACTACCCAAGAAACTGAAAGAGCAAAGTTTCGCTGTCGGGCAAGCTTCCACGCCAGCCGTCTTTCTTTCTGCTCGCTTCGCCTCTTTTTAACCTCTCACACACCCCACCTTCTGTAAGGGAAGGCAAAAGGCTCATTCACCATCTTGCGAAAGATGGCCTTCATGTTTATGTGTCTCCCAACGCCACCATCGGCTTCCACATCATCGGCTTCCCAGCCAATCAAGCCACGCTCTCGCTGTGGTGCTCCAGCGCCTCATGGCTCCTCCTAGACAAGGCAGACAGTTCGGAGGGGACCCCCCCTCACACCATACCGCCAGTGGGGCATTTTCAAAAGCAAACAAGGATAGGAAGGGCAGTGGGCTAATGCCTCCTTAAGTAACACCAGCTGCCTGCAATTAGTGCAGGTTCGCATCCCACCAGGCTCAAGGTTGACTCAGCCTTCCATCCTTCCGAGGTAGGTAAAACGAGGACCCAGATTGTTGGGGGCAATTAAGCTGACTTTGTAATAATGCCACTTGGGTGTGTGTGTGAAAGCCCTAATAATAAGCAGGCATATGCATAGACTGAAGGCTACTGCTAAGCTTGTAAGCCGCCCTGAGTCTTCGGAGAAGGGCGGGATATAAATGGAATTAAAATAAAATAAATAAAAATAAAATAAAACAATAGGAAAAGAATGCAACTCTGGAAAATCGGTCGAAAAAAGGTGCCGAAACTCCGTTCTGGTGCATTCTGTGACAAAAAAAGCCCTGCACATACCAGTAGATGAAGTATTTAGTTCTATCTTCTACTACAAACTAAGTCTGTATTCAGCCATGACCCTGGCAGATGAATATCTCCTGGAGGGGCAAGGGGACAAATAATGATGCCTGCATCACATCATCATACAATGTAAACATGCAATACCAATATCAATGAATGTGTATGATCTTCATTATGGTGCCATTGAAGCTAGCTATGGACAGCCACTATTCTCAAAATGACAAAAAAGATTTTCCTGTGATATTGCCATCTGCAACACAAAGGAGCTTCAGAGAAACAGATTGGGAATGAAACTTCATAGAAGTCCAGAAATGAAAACCTTTTCTAAATTTTTTACTTCCACTAGTGACATCAGCTTTGGCTGAATTTGAAATATATCCGACTACATCATATAATAACATTCTCTGATGTAAAGATTTCTCTGATGTAAAGATTTCATACAATGACATTTTCTGATGTAGAGATGTGGAATTTGTAATATATGTTAGCATTTCATTATGTTTTGCATATTTTATATAGTTAGATTAATAACATTGAATTACTTTCTGGGAAGTTAAAAGATAAAGGTGTCCCTGCAGATTTTATTCCGCTGGTCATTGCCGACTGTAGGGATGGGGCTCATCTTTGTTTCAAGATCTTTGAGCCAGGGCTGTCCAAAGACATGTGGCTAGCATGACGTCATGGAGCACTGTTACCTTTCCACCTATCTGGTAAGATAGGACATAGATAAAAAAATTATAGAATGCACATTAATTTTAAATCATTGTAACTAGTCACAAACATAATTGAAACATTAGTTAATTTATGTTTCTTCACATGCATTCTACAGAGAAAATTGATATGACCATCAAGTGTGATTCTTACTTCCAAGTTTTAGAAACAATATAACTTTAAAAGTTGACATGTAATATGGAACCAGTATTTTTCTAATTACAACCATAGTTCTATTATTTCCTAGAAAGAATTTAATGTTGGGTGGAATCATTTTAATAAGTTGTTTCACCCTGTGGGCTTGATACTTCCCAATGTTACAAAAGATAACATGGAATGGGATTTTGTAAAAGTGCATTTAGTAATGTGAAGTTTTGTTGCATTTGCAGATTGATTATGTGCTGGATGATCAGTGCTATTAGCATCAATCACTTGTGAAATTGGAGACAAGAATAAAAGTTAGACCTATGACTGATTAATTATTCCTTTTGTTCAAGTAGATATGCTCTGTGTCTAGTACAGTTTTCAAAGAGGGCAGAAAGCTACTCAAGATAATTGCATTTCATATTCCAGTTCCACATGTTTATTTTTGCCAATTTAAATTATCTATAATTTATTTATTTGAGTTGTCTATAATAGTTATCCTAAAATTATTCATTCTGCCCGATTTATAATATTATCTGTCCATCTTTAAATTTTAAGTTGAAGTTAATTTTGATTTTTTTTCTTTACAGCAAATACATATTTATTTATGGTACAAGCACGAGGTATAATGCTGAAAGAAAATGTGAAAACAATAGGACATATGATTAGACTGTACACTAATAAAAATGCTACAATAAATGGCACAGGTAGGAATATTATACGATATTTTGAAGGTTAATGTAACTATGAAAAATATTTTTAGTAACATTCTGGGCTAATTATGAGTCAAAGCTCAACAAATTATTTAAGATCAGCAGTATTGGACATATATAAAATGATAAAACTGTATAAAATGAGTTGGGAAGACAACCTTATAAACATTACAGAAATAATTAATGGAAAATATTTTTATTTCTGTTAAGATTATCCGGAAGGCAACAGTACAAGTGATAGTATTGCCCAAACAGTGACATATCTTCCAGAAAACTTCACTTATTCTCCTTCTCAATCTTGTCCAGAAAAATTGCCCTCCATGAGTAAGTTTATTTTTATCTTAACAGAAAACTATTAATTTAAATATGTCACAAATTGTTTTGAAACACATTTTCAATAAGGATTTTAACAGCATTACAATTTTTAAATGTACAGTATAACTATAATTTCCCTAGGAAAAGAAAAATATTTTTTAAAATAATTTGTAAGCATTTTACAAAAATAAATTTAGAATTTCAGAATTGATTTTGGCGCACTTTTTATTTCCACTTTAATGTATCATTTCAGTCAATTGAGGATTCAGTTTAGTACATAATATGTAACATTTTATATTATCCCATAATGATCTTAGCATGATCTTGTTAATGCCCAACTGCATGTTCAGTAGGTGTGGTTCTTAGATTATAATTAGTTTTCGAGTTACTAAAGTTCAACTCTTTGGAGCAGGGGTGTCAAACTCAATTTCACTGAGGGCCGCATCAGCACTGCGGTTGCCCTCAGGGGGCCGGGTGGGTATGGCCAGGGTGGGCGTGGCCTACTGGGTGGGCATGGCTAGAGTGTGTATGGCCACGCCCACCCAGGGCGTGGCCAGCTCTACATCGTTCACATCAAGGGTGCCTATGGGGGCCTGGGCAGGAGTGGGACAGATCTGAGGGTCTCTGGCAGAAGGAGGGTCTCTGGGCCAGGGCCAAGGCAGAGGGGGCCGTTCCCTCACTGTTTCCAGGATGGCTTCGCGGGCCACATGAAAGCACTTCGCGGGCCGGATCCGGCCCCCGGGCCTTGTGTTTGACATGTCTGCTTTGGAGAATTCTTGTCTGACAATTTTGAACTACTCCTTATCAGAATTTCACATTTCTGCTTCTTTACTTCAAAGAACTAGAAACATTAACCAAAGGCAGTCCTAGCTGCTGAAAACATTACTCAAAGGGCTCCCGCTCAGGTTCCTATCACCTCAGGTTCAAGTAGAAATTCTCCTTTTCTTAACTGTATTGTGTGGTAGATTTGAAAATCTGTATCAGATTTGTGTATTACTGTTATACGTAATATGTCATTTACACATCTTAACTTTAAATGTGGGGAAAATCTTAATCAAAATTTACTTCTCATCATCACTTAGGAGGCTTTATTGAAGCAAATATGAGTGAAATTAGTTTGGAAGAAATTCAAGAGATGTTTTCTAAGGATTTAAATATTGAACCGGGTGGTCACTGGAAGCCAAAAGACTGTAAACCACGTTGGAAGGTAAAGTGCAATTGATTTTCTAGTATTCTAGAGTCTGTGATTTTCTTAAAGTTAGAATCTGGTTGTTTTTGCAATATCAGAACATATTTTCATATATACCTGACATGCTGAAGTGTAATTTATCTTTATTTTTCATTGAAACAAGAAGCTCATAATAAATTGCAGTTTGAAAAGCATGCTAGAATAAAGACAGAATAACACCTTGTTATCTTTTACCCACATGGCTGTCTCTGTAAGCATCTTGTTATTCAATTTAGGTATAGTCCAAATCATTAGCCATGGATAGGCTTCAGACCATAAAAAGAATGTGATAAGGACAACCAGATTTAGATATTTGCACATCTGTTACGTAAAACAGGATGTCATGTACTTCAGGTATGTTTCTTCCAGCTTCTCTTCTTGGAGATGTGTTGGAGACAAAGGAATGAGAATTCAACTCCCTTTGCCAATTTATTCTTTTGGATAGAAAAGCTGAAATCTTTACATTTACATTTCATAAATGAATGGGACAATTTTATCAACAATAAATGTGTTTGTCCATGTTCAGTCTTGTTTGGCATTTTGAAAAACACCAATAAATAACTGTTCCTCCATTTGCTTACTAAAATGAACATAGATGACAGTTTTGGGAAGATAAATTTCTGAGCTGCCAATATTGAAAAGGCTGTTCCCTATATTCTCAGGGATTTAATCTGACAAATGATGGAATAGGGCAGTGGTTCTCAACCTGTGGTCTGAGGACACCTGGGGGGCGCGCTCTGGGGTATCATCATAGTGGGTCCATGAAAGCTGGAAGAAATGTTAGGATTTAAATCTTGAGTTAAGTCTTGGGGGTCTGTGGCCATGGTCCGTGGACACAAAGGGTATTTAAAGGAGGTCTGTGTGAAGAAGAAGTTGAGAACCACTGGAATAGGGCATAACTTTATCTCAGATATACCAGAACCACATATTAAAATCAAGCATTACCTAAGGTATGGTGATTGCAAACTGTTTATTTTATTTTTATTTATTTTATTTATCAAATTTAGGTACCACCCATCTCATTCTGAGTTACTAAAATAATAAACTAAACTAAAGCATTATGCAGAAGGCAGCTGGATATGTCAATATGAAGACAAAAAATGTAGTTCTTCCATTGTTTATTGTCAAAACAAACTTAGCAGTAATAGGTTAAAACAGATTTTTGTTAAGAGATCTTTGAAATTTGAGATTTTCTTTAGACAGTGCACATATTTAGATTAATTTGTAGAAAAGTAATTAAAATTAATTTTCTGTGATCATGCTTGTTGCATAACCATAATCATGCACACCAGCAAATAGTTTTCCTAAGATTTATGTTTAACTTCTGTAATTCAGTCTGCTAGCATAGCTTTCAGATGTTTTTCTATTTTTAAAGGTTGCAATACTCATCCCTTTTCGCAATCGTAATGAACACCTTCCTATATTTTTCCGACATTTAATACCAGTGTTGCAGAGGCAAAGGCTAGAATTTGCTTTCTATGTTGTTGAACAGGTGAGTTTACATTTATTTAAAACAGAATAAATTTAGATATTATTTTCTTACACATATTTGGATGAATATATTCAACAATAAACAGTGTGTCTGCCAATGTTGTTGAGCAATATTTTTCCTGTGTCTGGGCATATTTTCTTAACACAGAACTTCTATAACTTGAATTCCAGATCAGCACCAGAAAATCATTGAATATTAAAATATATGTCAACTTAATTGGAATCTTCCACATCTTCTCTAGTGTGACTCCAGTATTTTTAAAATATTGTTTCTATCGTTCTCCTATTAGTGGGAATTGGGAATGTAATTAAGGATTGGATGTATACCGATAATATACTTCAATTAAAATGGGCACATTAAAATTAATGACACGAGCTGTCATAGCCCAGATTCATTGATTTCAATGGTTATATAGTATTATGTAATTGTATTCCAGTTGTTACTCTGCATATCCTAATTAACTTTCTTTAACAGTTTATTCTTCTATTTTGCCCTCTGTTAAGGTAGGAACACAGCCTTTTAACCGAGCAATGCTGTTTAATATTGGCTTCAAAGAAGCTATGAAGGATGGTGATTGGGACTGTGTAATCTTTCATGATGTGGATCATTTACCAGAAAATGATAGAAATTATTATGGATGTGGTGAAATGCCACGTCACTTTGCCACAAAATTGGATAAGTATATGTACATGTACGTAACATGTAGAAATTCTGACCTCCTGTATTTGTGCAATTAGTCAAAAAAAGCAGTACAGGTAGTCCTTGATTTACGACAATTAAACCCAAAATTTGTGTTGCTAAGAGAGACAGTTAAGTGAGTTTTGCCCCATTTTATGACCTTTCTTGCCACAACTCTTAAGTGAAACACTGCAGCTGTTAAGTTAGTAACACGGTTGTTAAGTGAATCTGGCTTCCCCTATTGATTTTGCTTGTCAGAAAGTCACAAAAGATGATCACATGACCCTGGGACACTGCAATGGTTAGAAATATGAGTCAGTTGCCAAGCATTTGAATTTTGGTCACATGACCATAGGAATGCTGTAACCATTGTAAGTGTGAAAAAAGGTCATAAGACACTTTTTTCAGTGCTGTTATAACTTTGAAAGGTCACTAAATGAACTGTAAGTTGAGGACTACCAGTATCGAAAAATATTTTCAGTTGATCCTCACATTCCCTGAATATATTTATTGATATTACCAAATATTCCACGGACATGTTCATGAAGATGAAATGTCATTTAAAAATGCACCTCAGCTTATAATGTTACCAGGAACTTTAAGAACATTAAATAAAAATATATCAGTGTACACGACATATTTGAAAACCACAATTTACAATCTTCTATATATCTTTTCTCCCCTTTGATCAAAGGTCAGTTTTGACTGTGAATTCAAACAGTGAAAGCCAGGAGCAGAATGAGGAAGAATTTAATTCAAGTTCTCCTAGTACACAAGACTTTCAAAATGCTCAATGTTAAAAGAACAAATTGGAGAGTATGGAAAGAGCTGCAAGAAATTCTCATTTATGACCCTGGATTTTTTACAAGAGTTTTAACATGCCTAGTTTTACTGTGTAGTTCCACTGTGAACATTTACTATTTGTAAGATTTTATTTATTTCTACTTCTGATGGGTCTCCAAGCAGCTTCTTTGATGAATCTTAATGATAGTGATTTACAGGAATAGATGACTATATAGGTATGGAATAGGCCGGAATTCATTGAGAAACATAAATCTTTCTGAAAAAAATAGTGTTAGATTTTTATCTTATTTTTTGTTCAGGAGTTCAAAATAGCACATACAGACCTCCACTCTTTTTATCCCCTCAACAATGGCAACCTTGGGGTAAGAAAATGACTACCCAAAATTACTCCATGAGCTTTCATTGCTGACGGATTACTAGATCCTGGGTTTCCCCACTCTCAGTCTAATATCCCATTGCTAAATACTCTCCCTACAAATATCCCATGTTTTTGCTTGATTCCCCTTTTCTCGCACCTCAGAAATTGCCCCCTATGCTGTGTTTTGCAGCAATTTGACTTGCTTTTCTTTTGGTTTTGCTTCTTATCCTACTCCTAGCCTTTCCGATTCAATGAAGTGCACATTCAATCTGTGGCTGTCCTGAATATCTGTTCTTCTCACTTTTTATCCATGTTTGTAATTCTGCCCCTTTATATTATTCTTTTTTTAAAAAAAAGTCTCCTTTTTCTAGAATTTACAAAGAAAAAGTTGGTTTTTTTTAAGGAAAAGGACAGTCTTAAAATATCACGAAGTATGTTAAAGATCCTTTTTCATTTCCCACCAGTGTCATTATATTTTTGCTTCTACCATTTGAAAAGTAGAGTATTAATACACTGTTCAGTTGTTTTGTAGTTACAGCTATAAATAATACTACCTTATCTAATATATTATCTATTTCCAAAATTCTAAATCCATTTAAATATATTTATTTAGTAATTTAAATTATTTATATATGTGAAAACTCTTGCCAAGGAAAAGAATTATAAAAATGTACTAAGCTTAGTGGTAAAGTCTTGACTCTCTCCTGTCTCCCAAATCCCAACATGAAAATTTCCACCTTGAACTTGATTCAAGGAACACTTCCCTTTTATCTTTGCAAGCCCAAAACGTAAATGCTTCCTCTCATTTTCAGACTTCCATACAATGAATTTTTTGGTGGTGTAAGTGGACTCACAGTAGAACAATTCAAAAAAATTAATGGATTTCCAAATGCTTTCTGGGGATGGGGAGGAGAAGATGACGACCTTTGGAACAGGTATTTGTATTGTATTAACTTTATTAGGTCATTGGCCAGAATTCATAGCAGATGGAACATGTACATGTAAGATAATGGAAGAGTAATATCTAAGTTCTTGTTTTTGCTGGCATGAAATATACATGAAATGTAGAGATTTATTGGATCCAGTCATAAAAATAATTGGCTACTCAGATTTGAGCAGCTTTAAGTAACAGCACACAGGTACAGGAATTCCTTGCTAGCATATGTCTCTGGATCTATCTAAAGCAGGGGAGTGCAATCTTGACAACTTTAAGACTTGTGCACTTCAAATCTCAGAGTTCCCCAGCCATACTGTCTCAAGGTCGCCAAGGTTGGATACCCCTGGTTTAATGGAACCCAAAGGTGGCATAGTGGAAAATGAATGTATGTACGGTATTTTTCTTAGTTTTCCTACTGATTGGCTAATGGCTACTTTTTTTAGCTACTGTGTTTTTGCTCATAGTTGTTGCTTTCAGTCAGTCAAAAGCAGTCACACTTATGCAAGATTGATATGCCATAGTCTAGGAATTCTGTTATTAGATGAGCAAGCGGAACAGGTGTTCTTTCTCCTCCAACTATGAGCATATAAAACATACATAATTACAGACACCTGGAGGTTAAAAACCAAAGGCAACAACTTTACAGAGTTCTGTACAGGAGTCTGTGCTGGATCTTGTCACTTTCTCAATTTTATTATTCTGACATCATGCACATCTCTATTGGGCATGTATTTGAGGTTGTGGCACATGCAAGAGAAGGATGGGGCTTGCAATACAACACTATTTTTATCAGTCTGATCCTCCTTATCCTTCCTGCAGAAACCATTTGTGGTGTGTCCGCATTTTAGGAAAGTTTGCACATCTTTTTCTTTTTTCTGTGTAGCTCAAGAGATGAGCTGATTCCCTTTAAAACAAAACCAGTTCATCAATTGCATTTTAAACATCAAGAGTTGCAGGTCAAATTTCACACATATTGGAATGAAAGTATAATTTTGACATTTATTCACAGAATAAAGTTATTTTCTAGGATGGTGCCCAGTTTGAAAATTGATGGTAAATCTCTATTTTGGAATGCATGGGTTAATAGGGATATTTAGCAATTTACTGCAAACTGGGTATTAAAGGTATTTGAAGCATTAGATGTTATAACTCTGCTGTTCCTCAGAATGTATAAATCTTTGATTCCTTTCCAAGCTACTATTTTTTATTTCGTATTTGCAAGAGCTTTAAATTTTGAAATACCATATATTGACATATCAGTAGTTGGCCTTAAAATATTAACTATATTTTTATGATCTTCATATGTATATGACCCTTCACCATCAACCTCATTATTCTAGAAGTAGAAATATTGAGGGGACACACTGTATGATATAGGCTTGCTCTTCCATTGCCCCATTTTTAAACATTTTTCATACTTTTTAAAGTGTTTTTTGCATAAGTAACATGGCTTAGATGTGAATATGATACCTTATTATATACCAAAATATGGATTTTCTCATTATATGAAGAAATAGGGATTTACTGAGCATGAGTTATAACAAAAAAGTAACAAAAATAATATGATAAATGCTTGCTCTCCATATGCACTAGCTCTACAGCTTTTGTTGTTGTTTTAGGCATAATGGAAAGATTACGTCTAACAGGAAATGTATACAGAGTATGAGTTTAGATTTCTAAATCATGGAGCAGTCAGAATCATTTTGAAGTGCTGATTAACTGTTTCTTTTTAGAAATGCTTTGGAAGATTTTATTCTGGATTTTTTTTCTCTGCAGTCCCTCAGTGGTTCTGAAACAGTTTTAGATCCAAACTTCCTTTTGCTTTTCTTCAAACAACAAATCTGATTCAGTTCTATTCTTGGTTTATTGTTTTGGTATCATTCTTTGGTATAATTTCCTCTTCTTTTAGTAACTAAAATTATTTTAAAAAGCTTTTCTGCTCCGCTAATGAAATCAACTATGGCAACCTCCCTCTCCCACCAAACTTAACACACATAAAGTTGCCTCTGATGTCTGTTACTGAGTTTATTTCTTACACATGTTGATTATTTCAATTGCAGGGTCCACTCTGTAGGATTTAATGTGACAAGACCAGAAGGAGAACTTGGGAAGTATAAGTCAATTCCTCATCATCACAGAGGAGAAGTTCAGTTTTTAGGACGGTGAGTTTTGAATAAATACTTTTAAAAGAAATTAGGTGGGTAATGACAAGCAGTACATCGGTTTTTGCAGAAGGTAAAGGAGAGGTAAATGATGAAATTTGTGACATGATGTTCTGACAGAAACTCTTGCTACTTATCTATTTGTGTCATTATGTTACATTCAAGTATATATCGGACAGCACATTTAATATCATTTCAATAAATTTTCAGCTTGCTGCAGGTTACAACAATTTATTGAACTTGTATGCAGCCTTTTCTAACATGATACCTTTCAATTCTGCTTGAGTTTAGTATCTAGCCATCTGGATAGATATTATTTCTCCTTACCTAACAATCTGTCCAGTATATTTATTGCAAAATAAATGTTTTTGCTGAATACTTTTTTTTTGCAAAAAAAACTACCCAGTCTGTTTTTGTAGAATGTTTGTTGAACTTTTTCTTGTGTTCAGTTTGAGTTCAAAAGTATTTATTTATTTTTAATATTTATTAGCTGTCTATCTTACTACAGGGTAACTCTGGGATGCTTACAATATTAAAAAAAAGATAAAATTATATAAAACCTATAGATGATTTAAATAAGATACTATCAAGAACTCATTTATATTTTGTTCTGTAAAATGACAATGACTTTCTACTTTTTATCAATGTTCTGAATATTTTTTCCCACAGATACAAACTATTAAGATATTCCAAAGAGCGTCAGTTTATTGATGGTTTAAATAATCTAGTATATATGCCATCTATATTTGCCAGTAAACTGTATACTAATATCACTGTAAATCTGATGCCAGAACTAGCTCCTGTTCAAGATTATTGATGGAATAGTAGAATAAACTACTGGATCTACACTTTATAACACTGGAAAAATACTAGATCAGGTATTTCAAATGACTGCACAATCATGTCTCTATTAGTGAATGCTTCACATTAAGAAACCAATAAGTACTCAAGCCTTGTTAGCTTTTCTGTAGATAATAAATACAGGTATAGCATGCTTAGAAATCAGGAAAATTCCTTTCTCTAAGAAAGCGTGCATTCAATGAATTATAATTATTTTTTTAATGTTTTCCATATCATGTAAATATCTGTTAAAAATATTAGGCTTTTGACCATGGCAGCATTCTGCATGTTTTGGAAGTATTTGTGTTTAGTATTTTTATAATTAAGGCATGAAATGTAGGCTGATTTATAAATATTGGCTATCTGTTATAATAAACTTTTATGCTTATTTTGAGCTACAGCCCTTCCATGTAACATCTATGCCTGTGATTTTGCCACCAAATCTATGATAAATAATCTTTCAATCTTTATTCTACCTATTACCAGGGCAGTTCCCTGAATATGTTTGAAAGAGTATTATTTATGCATATTCCATGCATGGAAACCCATCTATGATGTTGCATTTCATTATGGTTCTTAACGTGCCAATAGTGTTAATGTCAGATTTATATTTCAGTCTATTTTCATATTGCTCTTTTGTGGATCTTTGTAATAAACACCATTCCATCCAAAATCAATAGACCAATAAATTAGAAGATGAATGAATTTTAATGAAAGTGATGGGTTAAAGTCTTCATATGAGTAACAAGTGAATGTTCAGAGTAATTGTCATTGGTCAAGTTTTTTCTCATTGAAAGTCATTGGATCGGAGTCAGCCTGAGGAGAAATGTGTTGAAATTTATCTTCAACCAATTACCATCCATATTAAAAGTTTTCCATTCTTTTGTAAACAGTGCATTTTCTGCAACAAGCTAAGCTTCTTTTATGACTTCTACATGGGGTGAACTTGCCCACTATTTTACAACGTTGTTTTGTTCTTGTTTTTTGTGCCCAGTATACCAAACTGAGGTATGTCTCGTTCTAGTTTTTATTGGATTGGATGGTGATTGACATGATTGACAAAGTGGCGGATAAATACAGAATTTTGACCAAATTACGTGAATCAAGCATGTAAAAAAAAATCCTTAATCTTTAAATGTAGATATCGTGTTCTGTACACTTTTTCTCAATTCCCAGTTAGTGGACTTTTTCAAAGCTAAACATGGTATTTATAAATCCTAATTCAATTATGTATGATCACATGGTTTGAATGGAATGGCTTGTCTTAAATATTGCCAACTTGATACATAAGCTTTATAAAAACATGGGGTATGCATGTTTGCATACACTTTAAAATTACACTTTTAACTTGTCAGGGAAAAAAATAATTATAATGTATATATTTTCTGCTCAATTATACCATTCTGTAATAGATCTTTATATGCCATGATAGCTTAAATTAGTTTGTACTTGGAGCTGGGAGTCATTTACTTTCTTTGTGACCTCTAATGTAGAATGATTGCAGACGGGTCTTGTTCTCTGGTTTCAAGCAGGGTGCACTAAAAATCATGTAAATTATGAAGGCCTAGTAAGTCATTGTGTCTTGCTGATCTAGTCTAATCTTACTGGTTAAATAGAACAAGTCCTGGTTAATACTTAGGAGGGAAAGCTCCAATCAGAAAAGAAGGCAATAGCAAATCACTCCTTTATAGATAGTCCTCACTTACTGATTGCAATTGCAACAGGCAACTCCGTTGCTAAGCAGTGTTATCATGAAGTGAAAAATCACATGACAGCAGTTTGGGAATTCTAGCTATGGTCATTATGTAAATCACTCAGTCACTAAAACAGTGACTTCTTGCTGGCTTCCCCATTGTTTGTCAGAAGCTGACAGGGAAGGTTGCAAGTGGTGGTAAAGTGGGACACTGTGACCATCATAAATACATGCCAATTGCCAAGCAGAAATTACAGTCAGGGGACTTTGGGGAGCTGCAACAGTTGCAACTTTGAATATTGGTCTTAAGATTCATTATTTAACACCGTCATAACTTTAAAAGGTCACTGAACAATTGGTGCTGCTATGCTAAGTACAAGATTTTGCTGATGAAATCACTAGTTGCTGAAATTCAGCTTGGAGAAGTTGCTTTTATGAAAACCTTGATTATTTTAGATTTTTCTTTAGTTCTCCTGACACTGTATTTTAGGCTGAAATGAGCATTTGTCACATCTGTAGTGTCATTTTTTGTCTTGGATTTTAGGTCTGGTTCTTCAACTGAGTGAAACATTGTGTGATATTTATATGTAAATGAGAAGAACAGTATACATATAAGGGGAATTGTACTTAATCCGATCTTATTTTTTCAGGTGAAAGAAGCACATTAAATGTATTAACAAGTTCTGAGTACTGTACAGAATTATGCTACCGCTTATTAGTTTGCTCATTAAAATATTTATACATTTTAAATCCATTGTTTTTCTAAAATACAGTGTGCTACAGATTATGATTTTGTTTACCTCTAATCTTTGGGGTTCTTGGGATAGGAATCTTGAGAAAATCTGCTGCCAAAGAGATGAAAATTAACAAAAGGAATCCTGTGATGCCTACCCACATATACTGTGGTATCACAGAAAGGGAACTGGCACAAAAATGCAAAGTAGAGATTAGGTTTAAACCTCAGAACATGAAATCCTTCTTCTGAAGTCAGTGTTTCAATAAAACCTATTTCGTGGGAAAGTCAACTGATGAAGTTAAATGCCAAGAAATGCATCCCAGAATTTGGCTTGAAGGTGGAAAGGTGAGCCTAAGTCTTTAATCACAGACCCACAGGTCTTCCATTCAGGATCACTAGTTCAAATACACTGACTTTCATATGCACTTTTTTTGCCATTTTCTGTTTCTGTTTCCATTCCATAGCTTTTCAACTTCCCATACTTTGTGCAGTCCTTTGCATAATATCATATCAGATATTTTTTTTGTCTGTTCCCTCCCTCTTACGTTGTGCCTCCCTCATCTTCCTTTTACCAAGCAAACAATTTCTCTCTTGAAAGTACATGACCAATCTCAAATCACTTATGGTCTTGTTTTTAATCAGTCTTGAAGCCAGCACAGCCAAGGCACTCATTTAAGTAGTAATGAATGCCTTGGCTGTGCTGGCTACAAGAATGATTAAAAATAGTCAGCCACATTGGAAGGTCACCAAGTTGGAAAATGCTGCTGTGCTGTGCCTAAAGATATTTCTCCTCCTTTTTCCGGATAAATATTACACTGTGCCAGAGGCTCTGCTTCCTCCAGATACACTTACTACTTGGATGAGAACAGAACAAATTCTAAAAGATATTAACGAAGCCATCACAATTGTTCACAAATTGGTGCTTACTGAATGTCTTAGAGCAGAGGCCCCCAACTTTTTGGGCACCAGGGATCCATTCTATGGAGAAAGATTTCTCCACGGACCAGAGGGGGCATGGTTTTGTGTGCTGCCTGCATCCCACGGATGGGGCTTAGCTTGTTTGTGCGGTCCAGTTGCTGGCATGCTGCGGTCCAGTGCCGGTCCACAGACCAGGGCTTGGGGACCCCTGTCTTAGAGCCTGCTATTGAATACAACATAGGAAAAAATATTTCATGTTTCTTTAAACAGAACTGTATTGTGTTTGTTGCACATATGCAAGTATTTAGAGAACATTTATTGATGCATTAAAAAAGAAAAGCTAAGCAGTAGCAGTTACATGCTATTGCAGGAAACAAGCCATTTGCAGTGTAAATTAACTACCTCCTTTAAAATATTGCTACAAAACTGTAATAGAATTTTGAATGAATTATGCATGGTCTTATTCCTTTGGGTCACTGACGACAGCTGTGGTTGAATAAGAGAAAGGACTAAGAAGAGCAGCGATAGTGTAATGACGATGACCGGAATCATTAGCAGTAAAAACCACCTGTTAAAAGAAAAAAGAAAAGCAGTCTGGGAGTGTTTTAGTTAACACAATGATCTGAAAGTGAGCAGTGCTAAAGTAGAAAGATTGGCATTAAAGAAAACCGATTGCTTTCTTTCATTCCGCAAATTTATCTTCTTTTTTTTTTTACTGAAATGATTAAACGTAACACACATTTAAATCCAGCTGGATATGGAGATTGAGACACATATGCATGTATGAAAGCGCACACATTTTAATGAATATTATGAATCTTTGGTATTTTTGAATAAACATAAGTGGTCTTAAAGTTTATACTTACCAAACACTTCAATTTATATTTTTCCTCCCCAAATATATGTTTATATAAGAGCAGGAATTATTGGATCAAACTGCATCATAATTTTTAGGAATTAAACATTAGAGGAAAAACAATTTTTTGCCAGTGGTTTATCATATATTTTAATATTTTCAAATACTCACATCAACATATTCATGAAATGGGGAAATGCCAAGTGCTCTCCAGTACAAGCTAGTGTCAAATTCCACCTTGTACAAGCCTTCTATAAACAACTCATCAGTTGTAAGCTCATGGATTTCTCCAAATTCATTTGTTTTCCTTAAATTAATATATGAGAGTGACACAGTCAATAGCTTTACTCAAAAGAAATACCATATTGTTTTATTCTGGCCATGGGATGGATTCAGAGTTAGTCATGGTAAAAAAAAAGCCACATTGAAAAGAATGGGACTCCCATCAAAATCAATGTAGTAAAGGTGATAATTCACATAAATAAGAAGCATTATTTGCACCCACTTCCTCACTGAATCAAGATTTGGGAGGAGATAGTGCCATCATCATGCTAAAATAGCACTGTTCTGAGGAAACACCAGATCTACAATCCTTCAAAAATGACAACCTTGCGGCTAATGAAAGCTTGTGGCTAAAAGTTTTGTGCTGTTCATACATTCCATTTGAAAAGAAAGTAGAGCATGATCGATGGATTTTAGCAGGCACTTTTCATGTGGTCTTACCCACTGGAAAACTCCTTCCAGGCTCCATCTTCACCCTTTTTGAATACTTTTACTGGGAGGCTGGCAGCTGGGATTCCCCGGACTGCATCAAGGACTTTCACCATCAGAGGACACTTTGAATCAGCAGAACTATGGGATTCCTCGATACAGCAAAAGAGGTTTCTGTTAGAATTTTGGTAGGATACAGCCTGTTTTGTGAACCATAGGTTTTGCTTTACTCATGCATTTTCAAAGGACTTCTTTTGGTAGTGATGGTATTATTGGGAAAGCCTTAGTTTGAGCTAACAATAAGTGACATTTAAATTAGCGTTAGAACTCAAATGCAACTTTGAGATATTGTTTATAAACTGATATTTAGAACATATGCAAGCACACAGATATACAAAATCCTGACAAAAGTTTTTTTCATACCTCCTCTGAACTGAAACACTGCCCCCCCCATGTTAGTTCTGCCACAGGCATTGATTTATGAATATTCATTGATCCATTCATTCTACAATTATAGAAGCAAATAACTGATAGTCAGACTTCCCAGTTTCTTATACTTACAAGTCAATCCAATTTCATTGTATTGCTACCGTAGAAATGCAAACATTTCACAAATTTATCTGTGGAATTTGATTCAATATGAAAGACATCTCTGTGCCAACTTCTTACATCCTTTTAATTAAACTAAAAATGTTACTAAAATATATATTCTAAAAATATATAAAACGTATAAAAGAAAAAAACAATATTTTATACATTAGATTGTTTTTTTAACCTCTATTTCAACTATCTGAAAGAAATTTATGCCTAAAATACTTTGGATAAAAATGCAATGATCAAAAGATAGAACTCATGCCATGGATTTTCCTGTAGCAGTTGTTTCATAATATTTGCAAACAAAAGCGTCGCTTAAATAATACTTACCACTGGTGCAGCTTCAATGAGATACACCATTGTAGCCAAGCAAAAGAAAAGCAGAGAAGAGGGAGCCATTGTGAATGCAAACTGGGAGACTTTACCAGCAGCTACAGGTTAGTGGGATTTAGGTTTTTATACTCTACCCTCAAACAAAACAGGCTACTTATCAGGTGCCTGTATGACTTGAAACCTGCTGATTCTGATTATTTACTTAACAAGCATCCCGCTGTGCAAAGCTCCTATCCAGTGGCCTCTGGCTGAAAGCTGTAGAATTACAGTAGATAGGTGGAAGGAAGGACTACACAGGTGCTAGGAATAAGAGAATCAGTAACCTACACAAACATGAACCTTGTCTATTGGGATAAGTCTGTTAGCATAAGCATAAAAAAGATGGGTTAAGCAACAGATGTCTGCTTAGATTTTACTGACTCCAGCAAGCCCATCATGCAATGTGAGCCTGTGGGCATCTCTGTGACATTCACTCAACTAAAAAATTCTGTGATTTGTTTGGGTTGTATCCACTTCAGACTTTGAAGTTAAAGTGCTCCTGGGTTGCTTTGTCTTACACTATTCATATTTGATGTAGAGAAGTAGCTTGTACTGCAGGAGATGATACTTCTCAAAGCAGCTGATATTTGTGTGCATATACCACTGTCTGTGAAAGCATGGAGAATGTTCATTCCACTCCCCAGTGTCCCATTGACATCTCTTCTAAATTAGAAATTAGTTTCCTTGCCCCATTAGTTTTTAACAATAGATTGCTGTATAGATGCTAATAAATGATAGTAAGGATCTGGGAACTGATTATGTGGATAAATCACTTGATATCGTCCAGATACATTGGGATTACTGCTCCCAACATACCTAGCTTGCAGGCTATTGGGAATTGCACTTCCAACACATTTGGAGGCTATCTGGTTGAGAAAGGTTGCTATGGACTAGGTACAAGATAGCACTTACGCTAGTTGTCGTCTTATGAATTGAACATATACATTCATTTTTCAATCTCCTCCTCCTCCTCCTCCTCCTCCTCCTCCTCCTCCTCCTCCTCCACCACCACCACCACCACCACCACCACTACCACTACCACTACCACCACCACCACCACCACCATCATCATCATCATCATCATCATCACATATGTATTGCACTTCCTCTACCTTCTGAATACTCTGCATTTTCTCTCCCAGTAGGAAAGAGGTAAGCAAAAGTTTAGTTACAAAGCTGAACTTTCCATGGGGACTTTGCAGGTTATTTCTATGGGCTTATATTTCGGTTCCCTTAAAGTAGTGGGAATGACTCCTGCCAGTTTTCAGTGGAAGGGGTCCCCTCTGAGAGGCCCTTGTTTTAAAGACACAAAGAAGGGCCCTGGCCTGATTGTGCACTGCTGAGAGAGCACTTTCAAGACTGGCATTTTGGGAAGCCAAATGAGGACAAAGCATTAATGAGGAAAGCCTGGCATTCTCCTTGGGGAAAGGCAGTGGTATTCATGGAAACAGATTAAATTGCAAATATTCAAACACCAAACAGATTATCTGAATTCCAAAGCACTTAAAAATCACACGCTGGTAGTTAAAATACAAATTTCTAATAAAGGGACCTCTCTGGAAATCAGTATTGCTCCTGAAATTAATAATTCATCCTTAAAACCCATGTTGATATAAATGCTATTTCCCCTTTACTAGGCATTTATTTCACACCCTCACACTGGTTACTTTGTTCTCCCATTAACCATTAATTTCATGTAATTTATTGCTTTAATTAATATTTTCCATCTAGATGCACAAATTCAAATCAGTGTGAATGGAAAGAGGCCTCTGAATAGACATGCATGAAATTATACTGTAAGTAAATTTCTTTAGAACAGAGGTACTCTTTTTGGATTCTACGTAGCATTTTAGTTGTAGATAAACATGTTCTTATTACTTTATTTCATAGAGTGGATTCACAAATCTGAATCCACTATCTAGAAGTAATCTCCACTGAACTCATCATGAGGAAATTCTTAGCAGATATTTAAAATGCTAATGTTAATACAAGTTAATAATTTATATTTAAATTCATGATAACAGCAAATTCAGCAAATTTAGTCTGACGTCATTCTCATGTTTCCAGTGGGACTTACTCTATCAGAGCAACTGTTTACTTGTAACTCTGTGGTTCAATAGACAGAACAGGCATTTAAAGAACAATAAAGGAGTATATTTGTAGCCCAAGGCTGAAATGAGAGTTCCTTGGTGTTTTCTGAGCTTGGTTGTTTTCTTGCATATGTAACATTATCAGTGCACTGATTTTGTTGCCTAGTTTAGGTAATGAAATGTCTGCAAGAAAACAACCAACCTCAAAAAGCACAAAGGCAAAGACCTCTGGCATTTAAGTAGCAAGATACATTCACCTCAGGAATAGAGGTGTGCACTAAGTTTCTAAAATGTATAGATTATATTCTGTGTACAAATCTAAACAATGAAATACAATGGTTTAAATTTAATGCTCACTGATAGAAAAGTTTCACTATTTTTTCCTAAGGTATAATATTGTCTTTATTTGTTCTTCCATGGTCCCATTAACTTTTTTAGAGTGAATATTCACTTACTTTAGTAAATATTAAAACCACTAGTTCAGTCTAAGTAGACAAAAGACGTTGAAATGTAAATCAATTTGCATTGTCAGTTGAATTTATGTTAACTCTCCTCTTGAGAGCCTCATGTTTCAGAAGTGGGTTATAATTTAAATCTAAATTGTTTAAGAATTTCAATGGGACTATATTCTAGTAGTTAATGAGTAAGGTGGGATACAGTGAAATGCTACAACAAAATCCTTAGTAGGCAAACTAAAAAAGCTGCAATCCTATTTTTGCCAAGAAGGAAGGCATGTGATCCTTTCAGAAAGCCCTCTTTAGCACTGAACTGTGCTACAACTGTGGAACACTTTGCTGCAGGGGTGTTGAACTGCCGGCCTGCGAGTTTGATAACCCTGCTTTACTACAGCATTATGATTACTCCCTCCCACATTTAAATATCATTAGACTATTTCACTACTAGCCCTATAGCTCTTATCAGGTTTTCTGTCAGATAGACCCCTGAGTTCAGAAAGGCACTTTCCCTGGAAGTATGCATAAGTGTTGCATTACATTCTGAGATGATTAATTGCAAAATCTAGTTTGATTTTTCCATTCATACAATTATGCTGTGCCAAATTACTCTTTTCATTTTCATGCTTTGCTGAAATGGAAGGTGAATTGGAACTTTGGCGCTACAGACTTGTACTTCGCTTACTTTTCTGCTTGTTAAGATCATTTCTTGGTGTGTTGACACAAGTACAAATGACCTTATGGAAATGTTTGCTTGATTTGCAATTTTTTTCTTCTTTCAGTTTATCTTAATGTTGCTTCAAGCCATATATAAATAATGCAACATTGATATATCTTAAATAACTTTTACAAATATGGATAAATTCTTTGATTAGCCTGTACCAGAATTCTCCTAGTAGACAGCCCTCAATAGTTGCAGTTGTATGCCTAGATATACTATGTTTTAACCTTAATGTATATTTTCAGTGACATTCATAAGAAGTGCAAATGCACTCACATACAAAGCAGAGATAGAATAAATAAAAGTACTTCAAATAATGAAGTACACATTTGTACACAAATGCCCCATTAGTATTTTACTTCCATCAAAAAGCAAACAGTGTTTAAAGAATCAACAGGATTGTAATCTTAATAATGACACCAGTTTTGGGTTCTGGAATTCAAGGAAAACTTTTGCAGAGAAATTTATTGATGAAGGCATTTTTATGGATCTATTAGTCAGGAATGAAGTACCGTAGAATAGCAGAAATTGTATCTGCCTGAATAATTGTCTGCCATGCTGGAGAACTTTGACAATAACATTGGCTACCCTATTTCAAAAAATCTGGTTAGTGAAAAGTAAAAGTAAAGTCCAAATTAAGAATATTTCATTCTTAAGAATTGTTTAATTTAAAGTGGTTTAGTTGTAATAGATGGTTATAGATTCAAAATAGTTTTCAAGAGTGTACAAAAGATACTATTTTTTTCTAGCATCAGTTAAATTAGACATATTACATTGAGAAAAATGTTTCTCATTTCTTTCCTGTTACCTTTATTGATTTCATTGCAGAGATGTTAACATCGGAAATACATTATTTTGTAATCTAATTTTACCTTCCAAAAGACAGAAGCATATGAAAAATGTGAGGTTCTTTTCTGTTGGCTTTTTTGAATTAGCTATTTTAGATTCTAAAAGTTTAGTTCCTAAAGAAGGAACCTTGTAAATAATTTTAATGTCCTCTTCTAGTGCAGGGTAGGCAACCTTGGCTCTTTTATGACTCAAGGACTTCAACTCCCAGAATTCCTGAGCAAGCATGGCTCAGCTTGGAAACCTCTGTCTTTCCCCTCAGCATGGCTGGTTCAGGATTTCTGGGAGTTGAAGTCCACGAGTCATAAAAAAGAGCCAAGATTGCCTACTCCTAAAGCCAATAGAGGGAGCTTCCCCCCCAACCCCCCCCCCCAAAAAAAAACAGGTGCCGGAATGCCATTCTATGAGAAAAAAAAGTCCTGGTGAAAACACATTCTTTCCTTTTTCACGTAGGGAGAGATCAAATGAATCTTTGCTTTCCAGGGTTTTGTTTCTAAATCTCCAGATCGTTTTAATCTGCACACATAAACATTGAATCCATGACTAACAGTTTGCTATTGTCATGACCCTGGTTTATGGTTAGCCACATACTCAGTTACCTTTTGATAAATACCTTGTTGACAATTAGCTATTAATGAAAGATGGCCCACATAGTAAGTATTCAGTATGTTGGTAGTATCTGTATATGTCTTTCCCTTTGTATTTTTGGATGCCTGATGATGCTTCATTCGCAAGGTGGCTTTAAATAATTTCAAATCCTTACTTTCTCTATTCAACTGTTTTTACTTCTCTCTGAAAGACTGAAAGCAATTTCTTGAATTTTTTTGGTTCCAGGGTTCTTGCATTCTTATGCAATCAAGGCAGCTCAGCACATATTAAAAAAGGATTACAGCTATTGCTAGAGGTGAAAAGCTGGCATTTTTATTTGTTTTAATCTGCAGGAGCCAGAAAGGAAAAGGTCTGAAGTTTCCCAAGGAGAAAAGTTCATAGTTTTGAAGTGATGTCTTGGATTCTACAAGGAGTTGCCACAGAGGCAGTGCAATATCTCAAGAGGCTACTTTGGTTCTGTCTTGCATGTAGTTCAGTGGTACATGTGAGGAGGGGTGGAAACAGTGGTGGGATTCAAATATGTGAACAACCGATTATCTGTATGGATGTCGCTTCCGGAAGTTCATTCTAGGCCTGGGCAACAAAAAATTAGCTGCCAGTTCTATCGAACTGGTGCAAACTGGCTGAATCCCACCACTGGATGGACAACAATTTGTCTGAAATGGTATAGGGTCCTCTGCTTGAGCAGGGGTTGGATTAGAAGACCTACAAAGTCCCTTCCAACTCTGTTATTCTGTAAATAAAAAGTCCAATTAAAAAGAAGTAGGGTTTCAATTGTGTGGTCATAGTTGCTCCCTGCATAGTGGAATTTTTAGCTCTGCCCCTCCAAGGACAGAGGCCTACCAAAACAGTTCTCCTCACCAGACATACAACAGCTATGCAGAAGTCTCTGATAGAAACCCACGATGAATGTTATTTTATTCTGTACACTTGCATTGCTGAAAAAGCCACTGGATAACTCTGCTATTCCAAACTTTCAGCAGGCAGTAACTTCCTCTGTCAAAATAAGTAAATAAGTATTGCAATCATTATTTTATGCAATTGGTCTGCGGGCAAAAAATAGAAATGTCAGGCTGACAGCAGAAAACCTAAGCTATCCTAGGGTATTGTTACCAGATAGCTGAAAAGACAAAGGAGAACATGGACAACTGGAAATAAGGACAACCAGTGCTTTTTTTGTAAAAGAAAAAGGTGCCGGAACTCACACATGTCATACAACCCGCCTTGCCTACCCTACAAGGTTCCATCCAAAAAAGGTGCCGGAACTCCGTTCTGAGCATTCTATGAGAAAAAAAGCCCTGAGGACAACTGTGGGGAAATACGTAGAGGATATGCTAACAGTTAACTTTTCTGGCATCTTCAACAAAACTACAACTAAAAGCTGCAAATAATATATGCTTGGGCTTACATGTATATAAAATTGCATATGCATAGTTTTTCAACTGCAATATTTTTTCAGCAAATCCTTATTTTCAAGAATATATGCTAGCCATAAGGTAGAATCAACAATGATAGGTTTTTCAAATTTCACTATAGAAACATATAATGAGTCATACAATCTACAGACTTTGGCAATCATAGATTTGAGCTGCATTTGAGATGATTGCTGGAATCAAGAAATATATTCAATAACATAAATCTAGGCTATCAAATCTCTTGGTGGATGAAGGAAAGAAAGAAGCAGAAAATTTACAAGGTCACAGTACATAAATATTTCATTTTTAAAAAATACCCAAGACGTTCAAAAAGCTGAATATTTGATTTTAAGGCTATGTCTATCTGATGAAGGACAGGAGGATGACTGGTAACCCTATGCCAGGGCAAAAGTATTTCATTTATGTGAAAGAAAAGGAACTGTTAATAACAAGTGAAATTTGCAATTACCCAACTGTATTGACTGCCAATTTAATTCAATTTACGATCTGTTAATCTTGTTTGGTTGGTGCTTAGCAACAGATTTACAAATGGAAGCCCAGATGCCAGATTTATTTTTGTTTGTTTGCTTCTTGCACCAAAATGCTTTGTATGAGCATTTGATATTTACAAGAGCTGGTATATGTATCCCTTGTCTTCCGAGAATTAAAAACAAGCACAAACAATCATTTGACTATTAGAAATCATAAATGATCAGAAATTCCTTTTGTACTGATGCATTGATCGCACATACACAAAAAAGAATAATATGAAGCTGCAGATATAGGATCAGACATGTTGGGATCAGATATGACCAAACCAGATATTTGTTCTGATGTTTTAACATAAACAGATGTATGTTGGTTTTAGTTGTAGAAGGCAGACATACTTTTCCATCACTCTTCATCCTTCCCACCAATGCCTTTCAAAAAATAGAAGTGAAGCAGACACTGTTTTTTTTGCTCAAGCTCAACACTTGGGTTCAATCACATTTCTCGATAAGCACTCCTTACTACTAAGAGATGAAGTATCTCAAGAAGGAGAATTGTGGGCAAATTATGCAGTCCTTTAACATTTAATATTATTTTTTAATTATTAAATGAATCAAATAGTTTAATATTTCAACTGACAGATTTGATCTCTTTGTGCAGCTACTTTTTAAGTTTGAAGTCCCAAGACATTTTGCAAGGGTTAGTGTAAGATTCCCTATTTCTCATGAGATGGTATTTTCCCACCACTCCAATTTTAAAAGCCAGCCAGATTGGCTGTTGAATAATACTTCAATATCAGCAATAGAGGACAGCAGGCCACCTTTGAGCAGTGTTGGTGGCTGGGGAATTCTGGGAGTTGAAGTCCATATGTCTTATAGTTGGCATGGTTGAGAAACACTGTCTTAGAGGGTGCAGGACAGAAGACAGAACTCTGTCCTCTAATGTTACCTTACTCAAGTCCCCAACTATCTTCCACTTAAGACAAACATCTTTTACTTGGCTGAATTGTACTATAGAGCCAGGCCTAAATCTGCCTGTGTTTTTGCAGCATGTTGTATTCATAAGAACTGCTTTGCAATTTATGGGAATGCAAATAAAGCACCTCTTTCTGAATGGTTTAAAGCAGGGCTTTTCAACCAGTGGTACGGGTACCACCTTGTGGTACATTGGCACCTGGCAGGTGGTATGCTACCATCCTAGAAAAGTGGTAGCAGGGGAGGGGAATGAGCTGAACCGGTGGCAGCACCGCACAAGCCTAAGCGAGAGATGGCTGGAGCTAGGCAACTGGTGGTACTCGGATGTTGCCATATCCTAAAAGTGGTGGTACAATGGGTGAAAAGGTTGAAAAGCCCTGCACAGCTTGAGTAGCTGCTTGAGAGGTTGCTTCAGTTTTCACTGAATGTGTTCACAACATACTTTCTTCCATTTTTCCCTGCCCAGCCAAGTGGTTATATTGTATGTGCCCTCACATGCAGAGAAGCAAGAGAAACCTCCAGGTAACCATTGCAGATGTTCCAGTTGGTTTAATGATTTGAAAAGTGGTACTTCATACATTGCATAGCGTATCTTCCAAATACTTTGCATGATCCCTGACTGAAAGAACTCAAACTGGTTGAGATCCACACTCTGTTTCACACTGCATAAATGAAAATACATTCTCAATTACCCTGCTCTATCTCAGGATCAGTGTCAGATTCAGACTTGGTGAGGTCCTTGTTAAAAAGTTTGTTAAAAAGATTTCTTTAAAGTGAGCACCAAAACAGGACCTTGAGTCATCACACAAAAAATGGAAAACGTATGTATAGTTATTTAATTGCAAGATATTTAAAGAGAAAAATACAAATTATTTTCAAATGAATGCATTTATGATTACAATATTATATATTATTTGGTTGTCTTTATCTCTCATAATATTTTATACACACACACACACACGTATATGTAAAATTAGATATAGTATATCCTGGAATCAATACTTAAATGTAATTTTAAAAATAATTTATATACTGTATATGCTTATCAGGCATTAAGGAAGTGGGAGAAACAATGTAACAACTTACAACGAGTAAAACGAGCACTGCCAGTGCAAGATCTGAACTGTTGGCCCATGCTACAGCAAAGAACTATGACCGGTAAAGGGGAGAAATGCCCAATGTGTCCTTTGCAAGAATCAAAGGCGGGAGACTGGGCACATATACAATGGGAGGGGGGCGGCCATAGGACAAGAGACGCTAGGGGACCAACTTGCAGTAACGTGTGTTCAGACACAAACGAGGCAGGCAGGGAGAGTGATAACGAGAGTGGCGACGATTCCTGAATCCAGAAGCACACGGACGGATGCGAGACAACTAGAAATAATCCGGTCAACCAGGTCGGGTAGACCGGTAACTCGCTCTATGAGCAGAGTGCAAAAACAGCTGGTTTCGTAAGCAAGCTCCCAAACCTCCAGCATTTTACTCTGATGACATCGGCAGTTAGCGGACAAAAGCTAAGTTTATTAAACAGTTTGTTTACATTCATCCTGGTGTTCGACTATTTTTCTCAACATATATATTTGTTGCATAATCAGAAAATTGATACCTGAAATTTTGAGAGGCCTTACAGATTGTGGGATCCTAATTGTAACTTGTTTAGTTTATGCCTAAATCTGGCACTCATCTGTTTTGTTATATGTAACTTTTTATGGCAGCTGCCATTTTTTTCCTGTCTTTGCAGCAGCCATTTGATTGCTAGAACAGAGGCAGCTCCTTCGAGACAGAGTTGCCAGATTGAAATTTTAATTTAAAGCCAAACAGGACTTACAACTATAGTTGGGACCAGAATTGCTAAGCAAGATGTTAAATAAGTTAGGTTGAATGATGACTTTTTTTTTGCTATGGTTGTTAAGCGAATCCAGCTTCTCCCATTGATTTTACCTGTTGGAAGTGGGCTGGGAAGATTGCAAAGAGTGGTCACATGACCTGGGATGTTACAACTGTAGTAAACATATGCTGTTGTCAGGTATCTTGAGTTTTGACCTTGTGACTGGGGGGATGCTGCGACAGTCATAAGTCCCTTTTTTTCATTGCCATTGTAATTTCAAATGGTCACTAAATGAATGGTTGTAAAATGATTACCTGCACTAGAAAAAAGCCAAACAAATTTTAATATATTTTTCTTCCATTACATGAAAAAATATGGATCCAGGTTGTTACTATTCTACCCACTGAAATGAGTGGAGCGTATGATACCAACCTCGTCCAAATGTGACATTTTTAGTAGTTCTAGAGCTGCAGTGAAATTTTGGCATCATTTGCTTGAAAGCAATAGCTCTGCCCTAATTCTCAGAATAGCATCAAAAAGATTCAGCGGCAACATCTTTCTTGCCTTTCTTTTAAGAGAGGGTACAAGAGAAAAATATCCACTGCCAATCTTGTTTATTATGTAAGCAAAGGCAAAGGTTGCAATTCTGTACACAGAAAAGACAGGAAATCTGACTCTTAAAGGGGAAGCTCAGCATGGCCCCAGTTCTGCCCAAGGCTCCAACTTCTCTTCTTTACCCATTAAGAATAGTTGGTGGAACCAGGCAACTCTTGACCCTGGGATGACCTTTTTTGCAATACTTTCTTGCCCAGACTCTTGGGGCCAAAAAGCCAGGAAAAAAAATCCAAAAATCCAAATGAATTTTTGGAGATCAATCTAATTGACACCCCACCCCCACCCCAATTTCTGAAAATTTATGTTAAAAAAGCCAATTTGGCAACCTCTAATTTGAGATGAATTAATACATGTAATAGAATACAATATGTCCAATGCAATATGTGTTTTTTCACACTCAATACTTAGTTTGCAAATTGCCGGTCTCCTTATTGGGAATCCTTATTACCTGCATTTCTCAGCTTATTTTATTTTCTGGCCTTTTCTTGTATACTTCTACCTTCAATTGTTATCTTATGAAAATATTTTATATGTTGGATGTAATGCACTTATAATCCATAAACATTTATGCCAGAGTGAATTTGTTTACTAAAATTAATGAGTTTAAATGATTCTGTTCAATGCTACCTCAGTCATAAGCGCAGCAATTCTTTTTGGATATATTGTAATATAAGCTTTCAGAGGCACAAAGTCTGAAATTCTATTTGCAAAGGCCTAAAGTCGGTATATTTTAACCTTAACACAAATGACCTTCCAGAGCAAATTCCAAATTTATGGTCAGTGAGTTAAAAGTAATTTGCAAATCTTAAACAGTGTCATAAGATAATCTGAAGCTAACATACAATAGAAAATAATGTTCATTTCTTAAGGATTTATATGGACCAAATAGGGAATGGGAGTTTGGGACTTGAGGAGTATATAATATATCTCATTAAGGTATAAAGCATCTTTCTTTTGGAACTCATCAACTCACCCTCCATTATTTTTCAAATGTCCTGATAGCTTTTTTGATGGTTATTTTGGACTTCTTTGTGCTGTTTGATATAATATGTTTCCAAATGGTTGAACTATCACTTTCATTTGTTTGCCAATTGTGCACATTTCACAGTTCTTGGAGGGCCACGGGCTGCAGTGGGTGAAGAAAATATATGGAGCCACATTCAGTTTTTTTTCTCTTTGGGTTTAGAGGGTTGCCATTTTTATTTTTTTTAGGCCCAGTTCATAGTTTTGGGGAACCTTGCAATCAATATTCAGCAGTCACTGACTGTGAAAATCCTGCAGGATAAAGACCACATGTAGTGCTGAGCTATGTATGCAGATTTCTTAGGAAGTAACAAAATGAAATCTCTTCCTTGTTGTGGACAATAAGAAAGGAGCAAAGGTAAAAACAGTGTGCTGGGTCAGACAAAGCACACATCTATTTCTGTTTGTGTCAACAAGTAGCCTCATAGCTGCATTCAGAGAATTCATAAACAGAGATAAGGAAAGTCTATCCCTGGTTGCTGATTACTTCCCAGCGTCTGGCATTTAAGGTACCCTGCCTCTGATTCAGGAAATGTTAAACAGTTATCAGGATCAGCAGTTACTGATAGTACTATGCTCCATGAATTTCCCCAGACCTCCTTTAAAACTAAGTATACTGAGAGAATGACTGGCCCAAGGTCACCCAGCTGGCCTGGTGCCTAAAGTGGGATTAGAGTCCAGAGTTTCTTTGCTTCTAGTCTGATGCTTTAACTTCTACACCAAACTCCCAAAATTTAGTGGAACATCATCCTTGATAGGCTATTTGTGTGTGTGTGTGTGTGTGTGTGTGTATGTGTTCCATTGAGTCAGTATTGATTTCTGCTTGGACAAGTCCTTTCAGATTTCTTCGCAATATTGCAGAACTAGAGCTCATACCATAGTTCCAGCCTGGTTCTTTAACCATTACACTGAACTGTCTCTCTTCCAATATATTAGAGCACGGGTCCCCAACGTACGGTCCGAGGCCTGGTACTGGGCTGCGAACTGTTGGCCATTGGGCCCCGGGAATAGCTGGCGAGTCCCGGCCCACTCACGGTAGCACCGTCGCACAGGCACTAACGGTCCCATGTGCGCATGCGTGGGGACACTAGCACCGCTGCGTCACATTAGCACCAGTGGCATCTTTGTGCATGCCAGTGGTGTGAAATGGCCGTGTGCAGCCCATTTGTGCATGTGAGAGGGCATCAATGCATGCCATGGGAGCGTGCAGCCCACTTGCACATGCGTGTACCTCCAAGCGCCACTAATGGGCATGCGCCCATTTCCACATGCGCATGTCGGCTTCATGCATGCACATTTCCCTGCTGCTTCCTTTCCTTCTGGGGCGCCAAGCTGGAAAGGTTGGGGAACTCTGTGTTAGACCACTGTGATACAATGTTTTAAAATATATAAGCAACAGTTTAAAATAGCCTGGCTTCAATATGTAGATACAGGTAGTCCTCAACATATGACCACAACTGAGTCCAAAATTTCTGTTGCTAAGCAAGACAGTTGTTAAGTGAGTTTTGCCCCATTTTATGACCTTTCTTGCCACAATTGTTAAGTGAATCACTGCAGTTGTTAATAACGTGGTTGTTAAGTGAATCTGGCTTTCCCATTGACTTTGCTTGTCAGATGGTCACAAAAGGGTATAACATGACCCCAGGAAAATGCAACCATCATAAATATGAACCAGCAGCCAAACATCCAAATTTTGATCATGTGACCATGGGGAGGTTGCAACAGTTGCAAGAAAAATGAAAAATGGTCATAAGTCACTTTTTCAATGCTGTTGTAGCCTTGAACAGTCACTAAATGAATGATTCTAAGTCGAGGACTACCTGCTGGTTTCAGATGCCAGTTAAAAGCTTGGAGTTTTTTCAAGGAACTGTTGTTCTCTCTCCCTGACAAAGGTTGCTGAAAAAAAACAAGGTGTTAATTTAGTCCTTTAGTTTCTTTTCACATTTCTTACAGCTGTACACTGAAAGCTGAAATACAAGAGGCTTTCAAGTCAGCATGCGGTAACAATATTTTCATAAGTGTGATAATGGCTCCATCTAGTGGTGTAAAATAAGAAACACCAATGTGATCAGTATAGAGATTATGATTAGAATTATATAGGCAGTTTTCGATAAAACAGAATTCTGTGTTATAATTGATCTAGTGCAGACATGTCAAACTTGCAACATCACGTGACATCGCACAATGTATCAGAACCTTTTCCCCATTGCCGGCAATGGGGTGGGCATGGTTCCTCATGATGTGTCCAGCCTGCGGGCCGGCAGTTTGAAACCCGTGATCTAGTGGTTAAGGCACCAGCCTAGAAAGCAAGAAACCTTGAGCTCAAGTCCTGCTTTAGCCATGGATGCCACCTGGGTGACTTTGGGCCAGTCATTCTCTCTTAAACCAACTCACCTCACAGGGTTGTTATTATGGGGAAAATAGGAGGAAGGTGTGTGGGATATGTTCACGACCTTGAGTATTTGTTAAAAATAATAAAGGTGGAATAGAAATAATTAAGTAAATAAAAATAATTTGTGCTTTCATCCACATCTCACTTTACTGTTTTGTTGGGTTTTGATGTGTGAGCATTAACAACTGTGACTGATATAAAAGGCTCAGGAGACGGTATTTCCAGTAAATCCTGATTTTGATGATTAATTAATACAAGGAACCTTTCAATTTATGATCTCCAGAGTTGAAAGCAATTGTAAATCAGTAAGCACAATACAAACTTCATGCTTACAGCACACTCACTGATTTCAGAAAACTAAGATGAGATCCAGTTGAAAGTTTGTAGCTACCTACAAAATGACTAAGATATGCAGATGATACCACTCTAATGGCAGAAAGTGAAGAGGAACTAAAGAGCCTTTTGTTGTGGGTGAAGGAGAGTGCAAAGGTTGACTTGAAACTTAACATTAAGAAAACCAAGATCATGGCATCCGGCCCTTTCAATTCCTGGCAAATAAGGTAGTGACATATTTTATTTTCCTGGGCTCCAAGATCACCGCAGATGGGGATTGCAGCCAAGAAATTAAAAGACACTTGCTCCCGGGAAGGAAAGCCATGGCAAATCTAGACAGCGCACTAAAAAACAGAGACATCACCCTGCCAACCAAAGTGCATATAGTCAAGGCTATGGTCTTCCCAGTTGCAATGTATGGCTGTGAAAGCTGGACCATAAGAAGGGCTGAGCGCCAAAGATTTGAGGCCTTTGAACTATGCTGCTGGAGAAGACTCCTGCGAGTCCCTTGGACTGTGATCAAACCGGTCAGTCCTAGAGGAGATCAACCCTGACTGCTCTTTAGAAGGCCAGATCCTGAAGCTAAAACTCAAATACTTTGGCCACCTAATGAGAAGGAAGGACTCACTGGAGAAGAGCCTAATGCTGGGAAAGATTGAGGGCAAGAGAAGAATGGGACGACAGAGAATGAGGTGGCTGGATGGAGTCACTGAAGCAATAGGCGTGAGTCTAAACGGACTCCAGAAGATGGTAGAAGACAGGAAGGCCTGGAGGAACGTTGTCCATGGGGTCACGATGGGTCGGACACGACTTTGCAGCTAACAATAACACAAAATGACTGTGCCAACGACACAGCATATTTTTTAACCACAGAGTTGTGTGTAACTATTTCTATTTAAGTATATTCATAACTATGTTCCCCTCTGCATTTTTATCTACGATAGAAAAAAAATACGCCTTTCCCTGTCCCAATTCTGATTAACAGTCCTTTATCCTCTGATACAGAGCTTCTCCCTCTGTTATACTTCTAGATAATAGAGTATTTTTGAGTGATAGAACCAGAGAATCATAGGCCTGGAAGTGACCTTGAAAGTATTCTATTCCTACTCTGTGCTTAAGGCAGAGTCTTGTTGTTGTTGTTGTTAGTTGCGAAGTCGTGTCCGACCCATCGCGACCCTATGGACAATGTTCCTCCAGGCCTTCCTGTCCTCTACCATCTTCTGGAGTCCATCTAGGCTCACACCTACTGCTTCAGTGACTCCATCCAGCCACCTCATTCTCTGTCGTCCCCTTCTTCTATTGCCCTCAATCTTTCCCAGCATTAGGCTCTTCTCCAGTGAGTCCTTCCTTCTCATTAGGTGGCCAAAGTATTTGAGTTTTAGCTTCAGGATCTGGCCTTCTAAAGAGCAGTCAGGGTTGATCTCCTCTAGGACTGACCGGTTTGATCGCCTTGCAGTCCAAGGGACTTGCAGGAGTCTTCTCCAGCACCATAGTTCAAAGGCCTCAATTCTTTGGCGCTCAGCCTTTCTGATGGTCCAACTTTCACTGCCATACATTGCAACTGGGAAGACCATAGCCTTGACTATACGCACTTTTGTTGGCAGGGTGATGTCTCTGCTTTTTAGTGTGCTGTCTAGATTTGCCATGGCTTTCCTCCCGAGGAGCAAGCGTCTTTTAATTTCTTGGCTACAGTCCCCATCTGCAGTGATCTTGGAGCCCAGGAAAATAAAATCTGTCACTACCTCCATTTCTTCCCCATCTATTTGCCAGGAGTTGAGAGGGCCAGATGCCATGATCTTGGTTTTCTTAATGTTTAGTTTCAACCCACGTTTTGCACTCTCCTTCTTCACCTGCAACAAGAGACTCTTTAGTTCTTCTTCACTTTCTGCCATTAGAGTGGTATCATCTGCATATCTTAGGTTGTTGATGTTTCTTCCGGCAATCTTAATTCCAACATTTGATTCATCTAGCCCTGCCTTTCTCATGATGTGCTCTGCATATAGGTTAAATAGGCAAGGCGACAGTATACAGCCTTGCCGGACTCCTTTCCCAATTTTGAACCAATCAGTGGTTCCGTGTCCAGTTCTCACTGTTGCTTCTTGGCCCGCATATAGATTTCTCAAGAGACAAATAAGATGGTCTGGTATGCCCATCTCTTTAAGGACTTGCCACAGTTTGTTATGATCCACACAATCAAAGGCTTTAGCATAGTCAATGAAGCAGAAGTAGATGTTTTTCTGGAACTCTCTAGCTTTCTCCATGATCCAGCGTATGTTAGCAATTTGATCTCTAGTTCCTCTGCCTCTTCGAAATCCTGCCTGTACTTCTGGTAGTTCTCGATCCACATACTGCTGGAGTCTAGCTTGTAGAATTTTAAGCATAACTTTACTAGCGTGAGAAATGAGTGCAATGGTGCGATAGTTTGAACATTCTTTGGCACTGCCTTTCTTTGGAATTGGAATGTAAACTGATCTTTTCCAATCCTGTGGCCATTGTTGAGTTTTCCAAATTTGCTGGCAAATTGAGTGTAGCACTTTTACTGCATCGTCTTTTAAGATTTTGAATAGCTCAGCTGGAATACTGTCACCTCCACTAGCTTTGTTGTTGCTCAGCTTTTCTAAGGCCCACTTCACTTCACATTCTAGGATGTCTGGCTCGAGGTCAGTGACCACCTCATTGTGATTATCAGGGACGTTAAGCTCATTCTTGTATAGTTCTTCTGTGTAATTTTGCCACCTCTTCTTAATCTCTTCTGCCTCTGTTAGGTCCCTGCCATTTTGGTCCTTTATCATGCCCATTTTTGCATGAAACGTTCCTTTCATCTCTCCAATTTTCTTGAAAAGATCTCTGGTCCTCCCTATTCTATTGTTTTCTTCTATTTCTTTGCATTGTTCATTTAAGAAGGCATTCTTATCTCTTCTAGCTATTCTTTGGAATTCTGCATTTAATTGGGCGTATCTTTCTTTTTCTCCCTTGCCTTTCGCTTCCCTCCTTTCCTCAGCTATTTGCAAAGCTTCCTCAGACAGCCATTTTGCTTTCTTGCATTTCTTTTTCTTTGGGATGGTTTTGGTTGCTACCTGTTGTACAACGTTGCGAACCTCTGTCCATAGTTCTTCAGGCACTCTGTCTATCAGATCTAATTCCTTAAATCTATTTGTCACCTCTACTGTATATTCAACAGGGATATGATTTAATTCATACCTGACTGGCCTAGCGCTTTCCCCTACTTTCTTTAATTTAAGCCTAAACTTTGCAACAAGAAGCTCATGGTCTGAGCCACAGTCAGCTCCTGGTCTTGTTTTTACTGACTGTATAGAGCTTCTCCATCTTTGGCTGCAGAGCATATAGTCAATCCCAAATGGATGTCTACCTATTTTTGAAAAACTCTAGTGACAGAGCACTCACAACTCCAGGAGGCAAGCTAATCTGTTGATTAATTGCTCTGTCAGGAAATTTCTCCTTACTTTTAGGTTGTACCTCTCTTTGACAAGCTTCCTCTCATTATTTCTTATCTTGTTCCCTGGTGCCTAGAGAATGTCAATCCCCTCTTCTTTGTGACAACCCCTCCAGTACTGAAAGACAGTTTTTGCCCGCCCCCCCCAAATCCTTCTCTTCAATACACTAGATATACCTAGGTCCCTCAAGTGTTCATCATATAATTTAGTCTCCAGATCCTCAACATCTTTTGACCAGAACTGGACATAGTATTCCAAGTGTGGTCTCACTAGCACTGTGTAAAGTGGCACTGTCACTTCTCATTGTCTTGACACTATCCCTCTATTGATACACCCTTAGGACTGCATTGGCTTTTTTGGCAGCTGCAACACACTGCCGGCTCATATTTGCATGGTGGTCCACTAAAACACCTAGATCCCTCTCACAGTTACTACTGTTGAGCCAAGTACAAGTTATTCTATATTTATGTATTTTGTTTTTCCTGCCTAAGAACTTTACTTTTGTCACCACTGAACTGCATCTTGTTGCATAGGACCCAATGCCTTCTGGAACTTGAGCATATCTTCATGTATTGAATGGATATGTCCTTAATCTTCTGACTATTGTTAACTCCAAACCTTTATTTCTTGTTTTCTTTATTAGTTTCTAGGAATGTTACAAAAACCATGCCTGAAAGAAAAAAAAACATGAGGACAATTCTAAAACAATCCTTTTCATATACTGTAACTAAGTTCATTGTATTTACTCCTCACTGTGGACCCCCAGTAGGGTTTAGGTTCAAGTAAATATGGATGACATCATACTATTCATGTGAGATTCTCCTGTCCCAGCACCCACTTTGTCATCATAAGTTTATCACTGTGAACTTAACTCCACGTCTCAACCCTTTCATTATTCATTAACCAGGTGTTCAATATAGTTTGTCTCTTATGAAAAAAAGTCTTCTTTCAATAACAGAACACAAATCTATGTGACAAAGGCATTTACTGTATGCCAGTGGTCCCCAACCTGTGTGGCTTGGAGGCCCGGCTGTGGGGGGGAGGAGAGGGGAAGTGGGCTATGTGAGCCCGTACACACCCATGTGCAAATGCAGCCCTTGCACAAGTGGCAGGCCAGTGCAAATGTGCACAGCTTGACTTATGTGAGTGCCCACTGGCCCACCACCAATGCAAGTTGAGTGTCATGGTTCTGACAGATAGAGACAAATAAAGCAGAACTCTTATTCTAGGTTGCCATTGAGTTGCGCACATGCATGCTCTGGACAGCCACTTCTGTGGCCCAATTCCAAATAGGCCAGAGCCCAGTAGTGGGCCATGGCCTGGGGGGTTGGGGATCCTTGCTTTATGCCAGTGGTGTCTGAATCATCACAATCTAGCATGTAGGTTATATCTCATTACAAAACTTTCATTGGCAGCTTACCACTGACGGTTACCAACTTACAAAGGTTACTAATAATTGGCAGCAATTTTGTCAGCAGGTTGAATTTAATGTGCATACTAACCCTATGAGTTAAAAGAATTGCAAAGCACATAGGTTTTTTTATTTTATTTCAAATTCCATTAAAAAAATTGCCAGCATATCCAGCCCATTCCTTAACTACAAAACTAGTATTTGAAGAGCAAAATCGTTATATAAAATGAAAGCTAAGAACCCTAAAATCATTACTACATTTTGAGATCAAGCAGGCTGCATTCCCATACCAGATGAGAAAAATATGGCAAATAACTGTAAGTCCACTGTGGACTACTGAAGTGGCTTAAATTCACTATAACACGGGATCATATACAACAGCCATAGACAAAACTATGGATTTAAAAAGGAAAGAGAAAATGTAAAATAAGCAGATGTCTAATTCCCTTTCCATGTATGCATTTTTCATTCCCAAAACATAAACATATGTATTATATTTCTTCTCATATTATTCAACACACATATGTACAAGAATAGCCAACTGAAATATGCTGTGGTCATTATTTAGATTAAGCCTTTACAAACAAAACAAAAAAATATATCCATGGTACAAAAGTATCAAACAGACCTCAAGGTTGAATTCTCTCCTTCTCTAAGACCTATAAGACCATCAGCCTACATTGGATACATTTTTTTAAAAAAATTAACCAATCTCCAGTGGCTTATCTCTTATTGCGCAACACAGGAAGCCATTTCACATGCAAAGAAAGCAAAAGATGATTTCCATATCTTACAAGTGCATTCCACAGGCTGATTCTTATCTAATAAAAACCACATTTCCCAAGAGGGAGGGATCAGCAGACTTGAAGAAAACCCTTGGGAATCACCTTTAGGGAATCCTTTCACAAAACAGACTGCGCCTGTCCAGTGGGTTGTGGAACCCCAACAAGCTGTTCGGGCAGAAATAGCAACTCAGAGTGCAAAACCTTTTTTTTTTAAAGTAAACATTTTTTTAAAACAGCAGAAATTTTTGAGATTGACAAATGTTAATTTTTTGATATTATGGTTGTGTGACATCTGGCATCTGATGAAAAAAACACACTGGGTGGAATTCTGCCTTCAGAAATGTGTTACCTTGTTCAAATACAGTATCTGAACCAGCCACACAGACAAACTAATTCATCTTGAAAAGAATGCATGAATACAAAAAACAAAACTCAGTTTCACTCAATTTCTATTGGTGAAGAATTTATACAAATCTATAAATTTTAATTTTTTTAAAAAATGAAATGAGATCCATTCTTTTAAAGAATAGGAATGTTCCCTACGTATATAATGAATAAAATATCAGTTAAAAATGTAGTTTTAAGGCTGCATCCTGATTGTACTGACTGAAGAATAAATCTCACTAAACTCAGTGGTAACTGATTGTGAACATTGCACTCTTTAAAAATACATAAATGCATTTCTGAAGTCAGTTTTACTAAACTGAAATATATTCAAATTTGTAGATATATGTATTTCAATATCAGCTATATTGTTGAAATGATAAATTCAGTGAATTCATTAGAAAAAAAAAATCTACCGGTAAGTTCATGGTGCAGGCCAGTAGAATTTGCTGCACAATGAATACTGAGCTAACTTCAAGTGGACTATCAAACCAGACTAAAAAGATATTGATTTTGGAGTCATACAGAAATTTATATTACTCTTTTGATAAACAATATTCTTTTCTAGCTGTGTAAGCTTGGGGAGTTTCTTGCAGGAACTTTTTAATAGAGCCATTTTATGAGTAACTTCTCAGAAATAAATCCTATATTACACTGTGAGGCATTGCACCTAGTAAATGGTTTTAAGGTTGCATCCTTATGGATTGCTAAAAAGCATCATTAGGAAAGTGAAACAACATATTCAAGCTCTTGAGAAGACAATCAATCAATCCTAATAGTACATATGAAGTGATGGGTGGAAATCCACCACCTATGAACGTGTATATTGGACAGAGCTATATTTTTTTTTGACTGTTGAGGACTTGCTTAAGGTTGAACCTGTGGGAAGCACGTCCTGTGGGCTACTTTGGTTAAAGAAGGAGTCAGAGATTAAAATCTGTTCCTGCCTTTCATTGTTAGGAAAAGTGCCTGTTTCAGCTGTAGCCCGCCTAACAGGAGTTGGTGTCACTACTCTCTCTGTTATTAATATATTCTGTCCTTCTGACAGATTGGGGATGCTTACAGAAGCCTTTAAGTCAGAACTAGGCACCAGGACTCGCTCCCTTTCCCTCACAACAACGTATTTTGAATCTGGGAGGTCTGGGAAGACGCCAGCAGGCATTTCTAACATGTCCTGCAAACTGGAAGCAGGTGCAAGGACCCTTTCTGTCACTACCACGTTCTCCTTAAACTGAGGGTCAAGGATGACTGTTGATGGTACCGTCCCATATGATGTTTCTGTCACTACAACATTGCTACTGCTACTGCTAATCGCAGAGTCTGGGATTCGCTTCACTGGCTGCAGGTTAGACTTAGTTGTAACGGTTGACTCAGTCACTGTTTCCTCAGTCATTGTTTTTGAACCAAAGCCTTTCACAGGTTCAGATAAGTTGTAGGCAGCCCCTGATGAGTAGGTGTGTTCAGCATTCACTGCATTCTGCTGTTGGGAGTACTGCAGACCAGATTCATTCACTGCAGGACTGGTTGTATCTTTCTGGGTATGAGAGCTGAACTGCTCTGCTTTTAGGCCTGTGTGTTTGCCCATGCAGATCTCGGCCAGAGTCTTAAATTTGTCTCCCAAGTCATCCAAGAAATGTTCATCAAAGTCACCATCAATAAAGCTACAGCAGCCAACTGAGCCATGAGGGGAATCGTGTTCTTCCTCCTGGGAATAAATGAGTAGGCAATCTTTGGCAAGCAGGCCTTCATCCTCATCAGCAAAAGCATCAGCTTTCTAAAATGTGGAAGGAAAAGAATAATGAGCACACACATTTCAGAAGTTACCATTTTGGTTACCTAAAGTGCCTAGACCAGATCAGACTAGAGTTACATAATATTTTCATATTACAAAGCTGAACACTTCAACCCAGAGCTATTCTATGCAGATAAAAAGAACAAGGATCCCCACATTCATATTTTGGCAGCAGAATTCCAGGACAGTAGATTTGAAAAGGTCAGCTTTAGTCCCTTGCATAGTTACCTCATAAGCTTCTCCTCTTTTTCCCCTCAAGCAATCTTTTTAGATGTGTTAATGGTAAGACATATATTAGGTTGGTGATAGTGGCAACTTTAGGATTGAATTATACAGATAGTCCTAACTTACAACCACAATTGAGCCCAAAATTTCTGTTGTTAAGTGAGATATTTGTTAAGTGAGTCTTGCCCCATTTTACGATCTTTCTTGCCACAGTTGTTAAGTGAATCATTGCAGTTGATAAGTTAGTAACCTGGTTGTTAAGTGAATCTGGCTTCCCCATTGACTTTGCTTGTCAGAAGGTCGCAAAAGGTGATCACATGACCCTGGGACACAGCAATGGTCATAAGTATGAACCAATTGCCAAGCATTCTGAATTCTGATCACATGTTCATGGGGATGCTTCAAAGGTCGTAAGTCACTTTTCTCAGCGCCATTGTAACTTTGAATGGTCACTAAATGAACTGTTCTAAGTTGAGGACCAGCTGTTTTTAAAGTTGAATAAATCTATGTAATATCAAAATTTGATGAGTTAAAATATAACCAACAAAACATTAATTAGTAAGTCACCTTTATTTATATATGACTAAAATATTGCTGGTAATCATTATAGTGATTAATATTATTTGAAGGGGGTGGAGATAATGCTTTGAGAGCCTCCTTAAACTGGATTTTCTTCAAATGCTTTGGGCTACAACTCTGACCTGACCTAGATGGAAAGGTCAATGGGAGAGCACTAAGTACAAGATGTGTAGGATAAATAGGAAAAAGTGGTTGAAAAGATCCTGGAGTGGTTGTTGTAGAAACCTGAAGAACTGACAACTAGAAGAGTTGAGGAGAGAGTAGAACCAAGAAGAGTGGGATTCCCATGCCTACAGAAATCAAACATTTACCTTGGCCTCTATCCAGTGCTGGACAGTGTAAGAAGACTGAGAAAACCATGAATCTGGTTTTCATGTTTATGTTGATTTTCTAACTGAACTCAAAATTATCAGAACAGTGGGCAATCAAAAACCGTTTAAAGAAACTGGAGTAAGTCATGGAGGAAGAGGAGAGGGCCAGATTCAACAATGAAGAATAGCAAAAACTTCATGCCCACCTTAAGCCCTCTCAGAATTACTGTTACAGAAAATTAATTACTGGACCAAAGCTTTAGGATTTGAATGATAAGGAATTATGGTTGTAGCAAGCATGAAGGGAAAAAATTGGAAATTTGATAAGTCCTAAGAAGAGGCTTAATCAGCCTCTTTTGTAAATTTAACATAGGATAGTTATCCAGGACACTTTTTTGGTTATATCTATGTCCCTTTTGATTATTTTGAAATCAACTGGTTTCTTTTATATGTCTAATATAGCATCTTTTTTATATCATTTGAGTCACTGTCACGTTTAAATCCACTTTCAGATAAGTCTGTCTTGCCAATAAAACTGTTCCTCTTCCATACATCGTTTAAATACAGTCTATCTATAAAGGTAAAGTTAAAGGTTAAAGCACATGCATGCTAGTCGTTTCCGACTCTAGGGGCCGGTGCTCATCTCCGTTTCAAAGCCGAACAGCCAGCGTTTGTCTGAGGACAACTCTGTGGTCATGTGGCTAGCATGACTAGTTGCCAAAGGCGCACGGAACGCTGTTACCTTCCCACCGGAGTGGTCCCTATTTTTCTACTTGCATTTTTATGTGCTTTTGAACTGCTAGGTTGGCAGAAGCTGGGACGAGTAACAGGCGCTCACTCTGTTACGCGGCACTCGGGATTCGACCCGCCAAACTGCCGACCATCTGATCGACAAGCTCAGTGTCCTAACCCACTGAGCCACCACGTCCCTAGTCTATCTATAGACACCCTTAAAAATTAACTTCAAATTAACTTTAACTTTTGCTAAATTAACTTCTGTTGTTCAAAAATGTCCTTCAATATATACAATGTTAAAATATTTTGCTTCATTCTGTATTAGTAAATCAAATTGAAATGATCCTCTCCTTTAATTGTAATCTTTAGTTTCTTCTGGTGCCAATAAAGTCCAACCCTCAAAGTTTCATCCTATCATGTTTTGCTTTCTCAAATAATTCAAAACAAAAGCATTTTCCCACAGGCAATATTGTTATAATTAATCTCAAAGTCTTATTTTAAATCCAAAATTCTAATTATATGTTTTAAAACTTCTCAAACTTGTATTTAAAATATCTTTTCTAAAGATTTAAGGAAATATCTGGTTTTTTTCAGACTTGTTTGTCTAAAAGCTGCTATAAGCTAAAAAGCAGTTATCAAGCAATTTCCAAAAGTGATTAGAAAAGGAAGTATGTGAATCCAGTGTCCTTAATGGTGACCATGGGTTGAGCAAAATGGCTATTCAGCTGTAAACTCCCTGGAGACTACAGGTTTGCCGTCTTCTTGTGTGTAGCAACTGACTGAGTCAGTTGTGGGTGATCTCATGTCCTCTCCTGTCTGGTGGGGAATAATGAAGTCCCACCCTATTTGCTGGGTCTTCAATATGCTGCAATCATTGGCTCCAGTTTTAGTGGAGCTGTTTTCAGGTCACCTTTTTTTTTGAGGTCCAGAAATCTGTGATCCATTTTGGAAAGGCAATACTAATCAAACGATGCAGCAATATGTGTGATTTTGTGATAATCCACAATAACTTTTTGTTTTCTTTATATTATAGTAATAAGTTCATTAGTACCCCAGTGACTATTGGTAAATATATATAATGTAGATTTTTTCTTCTTTCTTCTTTTTCTCAGTTTGTATTTTTTTATTGGCTTTTAAATATTTATAGCTTAAATTTTTTTTAAAAGATTTTAAAAAAAATTACGCATACACAATTAACAAAACAAAGTTCCACCATTTAATTTTAAAATCTGGATAATGCTTAACCACAGCAGAAGTTAGCTGATTTGGGAGAGAAAGAACATTTTCCTTATTTTCAGAAATAAAGGCGGAGGACATCTTTTCATCCATTCAACAACTCCTTTTCTCTTTAAAAGTGTGGTTGGATCTCCTCCTAACAGACTGCCCTGTTTCCCAATTACATTGTGGAAAGCATCTTTCCAGAGCGGAACCTGTAATTGTGCTAGATCTGGGGCAGAGCACTGTTTGAAATATGTCAATATTGGAGAAATAGTGGACAACTGATATATCTTTAGGAGAAATACTGACAGTTGCAATTGCAACTAAAGTTACTGTTTTAAAGAAGAAATGAGACAAAGGGAATGGAGGCAGGATTTGTATATCAGAATTTATACATTTGTATATATCAGGATCTGTCTGTTATAGTTACGCTTATTGCTCTCTGGAGATACAAAGAACTGTGACTCTTTTGAAAATCCACGAAAATGCTCCCAACATATGCAAAAATTATGCAGAAAAAATATACTGCTCAAAAAAATAAAGGGAACAGAAAATAAGACATCCTACTATTAAATACAGTACATTGTGTTGTTTAAGTGTTCCCTTTATTTTTTTGAGCAGTATAGTTAAACTACAATGGGGAATGCCCCTTCTAGCCCTAATTATTCCCCTGTTCCATACCTCCTCAAAAGCATGCAAAGCCATGCTGAATGTTTTCAGTCCTATTCCCTACCCTGCCCCATCCTCTCCCTATCTTCCCAAACAGATTTCTTAATGAAGCCAACTGACCTCCCTAAGGAATTGGTTTAGTTCCCCAAATGGGAAGAGGACGCCCCTCCTTGAAACAATACCTACTCAAAATCTACAATGATAAATTCAACAAGATTAACAACACCCAGGTGAACATATATATCATCAAAGAGTAGAAAATGTTGATCGATAAAGTGAATTCAGAAAGTAGACTCTTACCTCACTGAAGTAACCCCGTAGGAATTCTTCATTCATGATCATGCCAGTATCCATGGCTAAAGTTCTGCCAGCTCCTAGCAGCATTGTCCCACCTGCTGTCAAGCCCGCCCGTGCGGCTGAGGCACCTGCAAATTCTGCCCCAGAAAGAAGAGCTTCTTGCTCTTGCTCTTCTTTCTGCCATCTTGTGATTGTGTTGCTGCTCATGTTCTGCTCCTTGGTCATAGAGAAGCCACTCCCTGCTGCTCCTGCTGCTGCTCCTGCTCCCACGATTCCTGCTCCACTGCCCACATACTTTTCCGATCCAGAGGAAGTAAGGAGGTTTAGGATTGCCTAACATCAAAGGCGACAATTAAAAAGTAAAGATGGGCCTGGAAGGATTAGCACTGAAAACATGACAAGAATGGCTTTGCTAGATTGCCAAGTGAATTTGCTGTTGGCATGGTTTGGTACTTGTTGCTCAGAGAAAAAAGAAAGGTTTATAATACACCAGCAGGAGATCCAGGGTTCTCCACTATGGCTGCCATGTAGGACTGTATTAGTATTTTATTATTGTATTACTAATATGTAGCAGGATTATATTACCATTATCTTTCTCATATTTCCTATTAGCTACTCCTGTTCATATCTTACGACTATCACTTTGTTGGTTGTATCTTATGATTTATGATTGTATCTTACGATTTACAATTATCACTTTATTGCTTATATGTATACTGAGAGCTTATGCACCGGAGACAAATTCCTTATGTGTCCAATCACACTTGGCCAATAAAGAATATTCTATGTTGTGTGTTCCACTCAAGCCTGTCCTAAAAGCACATGGTTTGGAGAATAGCAGGTAGAAAGAAATCTGGAGAAGCACAGCTTTTTGAAGTTACACCAGAAAAAAAAAGGGGAATCACTTTCTCGCATGCTGCTTATGTTGATCTGAAACCAATAGGACATTTTTATACTTCATGATTCAGTAGTTGATTTGACTTGATTATGTGTGATTATGGCTGCAGTCTAGATCCAGTGATTTAAATGGGACTTACTAAGTCATCACATTTATGACTGCAGGCTTGGGAAATTCACATTGCTCTAAATCAGTACGTTTTTCAATCTTGGCAATCTTAAGATGCTGGCTGGGGAATTCTGGGAGTTGAAGTCTATACATCTTCAAGATGCCAGGTTTGAAAAACACTGCCCTGGATGAATTAATCCTTTAATTTCCTCTTCACGTTCCCAAGGAATGGGAAACTGAAGTAAGGGAAAGAAAAGGCAAAATACAATATACCTTATTCTCAGGTGCTGCTCCTTCACTGTTCCAGTTACGCAACATTTCTTCACTGTTGTCAGGTATAGCTACAAATCCTTTTCCACCGCCTGATCCAAAGCCACAGGCCAGCAGTAAGAGAGGCACGACTGCAAAAGGACACAGCACAACAGTGAGCAACAAAGATCAAATGCTAGGGGAAAAAATATTGAAAATATCTGCACGTGCAATCTGATCCATCTCAAACGTTTCACAATCAGAACAAAATTATTAAAAATTTCCAGGAGAGATGAGTTACTTACACAATGATAAACAGGCACTTTTCCAGTTCAGCTCTGATCTTTCTTTTTTTACCAACTCAACAGTTTTTAACATTCCAATAAGGACAGAGCATCCACCACTATTGTCAGAAAGAAACCTCTCTCTCTCTTTTTATCTTCCTTGTTTTTTTAGTCAGTTTTATACAGTATATTCAGGTTTGTGCACATCCCAGAATGGCAAAATACTGACACAGAATGTGTTGCTAGGTGTAAAAACAAGCACCTCGAAACTTTTCAAAAAAGCAAGCAAATATATCTATATTTGGTAGTAGCAAGATAAGGTCAGGCCTGAGTGTGTATATACATGTATACGTACAAATATTCTGCTCTAATTTGACCTTTTTACTCCATGTTTGGAAGCTTCTTAGCTGCCAGTCAGGTTTTCTTAAAAAAGAAAGCTAAGGAGAATTTGACCAACAATCAAAGTGAAAGAGGAACACCAGCTCCTAAACAGACAGGAATAACAAGGAAAAAAAACCACAACACTCTAACATTTTAATGCCTTTTTAAATGTTCCATTTCATATTACATGCAACAAATAAAAAGATGGATTTCTTAAAATCTGTTTCAGTAGGAATTAATTATGGTTGGATAACTTTACAGTCTTTCTTTTCAAATGAAGCGAAATGTTTGCAAGCTCTCATATGAAGGGAGTCTTCGTATCAGAGTCCTGCTTATGTTGATCAGAGGTCACCAACCTTTTCATGCTGGCAGCCCGGAGGGAAAGGGAGCGGGTGGGAAATTTGTGCGTCCATGCACGCACATGTGTGTGCAAACAGGGCTGTGTGCACACGCACTGCCTCTGCTAGTGCCACATGCATGTGCAAACAGACCGTGCAACCTGCGCCCGCTAGCAGCCCTGTTTGTGCATGAGCGCAAGCACTAGCCACTGCTGCTGCTAGCCCCGTGCACATGTGCAAATGGGTCTGCAGGCTCTAGCATGAGTGGGGATGAGCGCACGCACACATGTGTGCATGCTGGCCAACCTGTCCCACAACCTGGTGGCTAGTAGCCCGCGGCACGGCAGTGGGCTGCGGACCATAGATTGGAGACCCCTGCTCTAGATGAAGGTGTCCAACCTTGCCAACTTTACGGCCTGTGGACTTTAATTCCCAGAATTCCCCAGCCAGCCCTATTGGCTGGGAAATTCTGGGAGTTAAAAGTCCGCAGGTCTTAAAGGTGCCAAGGTTGTACAACCCTGTTCTAGACATCATGAAATAACATCAAAAACTTACGGAGTAGCAGCAAAAATGCCAAGATCATCAGTGCAACTGCAGAAGGTCCCAGAAAGAGAGAGGAGCTGATAATTCTTTCTTGGCAACCAGTGCCATCCTTGCAATTACAAACGTCCACCTCCAGAACTTGTTGGTCAGGGCAGCTGAGGCCTTGGTTATCTTTCACTAAAATAGGAATTTTGTATATGCCAGGTGTCACATCTTGAAGTATAAGCTGAGCTGTGGACCCTTTGCAGGGAAGGAGAAAAACAAACATAAGTGTTCAGCAATGTAGCAGAGAAAGGAATGAAATCAGAAGTCTTGCTACTTTTGGGGTGACCAATCTGATAGCTAAAGCAGTCTTCCCCAACCTGTCATACTTTAATCCTCAGGTTTCCTAGTCATTAACAGGAACTCTGGAGCTGACCTGTGCTTCTAAAGCACACCCAAGTTAGGAGAGGCTACTCTAAAAGAAAGCATTCTTATTAGGAGACAACATTTCTAGATTCTGTAACTACTGCAGAGTGTTTTGGAAAACTGCACATTCTGTACAAAGCAACAATTTTCTGGATCATTGGCATGTTACTTGGTAATTCCACCTCTACAATATATTCAATCCATTCAAGGCAATTCAGTTAATCATGAATAGAAAACATTTCCTAGCTGTGGAGTTTGTAGGTTTTGAGCCGCCCTCCTAAACCTACTTCCATTTTATTTTGCAACTGGTGCTAAACATGTTGCCCACTTTCATTCATATTTACCAGAAACAATCCCTCCACTTGGATGCAATTGAATCTAGTCTAATCTACAATGAAGCAGCACCATTAATATTTCTCCCCTGACTCTGACTGCCAATTCTTTGGAGCAGAAAGGAAATCAGGAACATTTCTTAGTCCACTTTTGTAGAAGAAAAGTTATACTGCAGAGGTACAGCTCTGCTGCTCTTTGGCGTGAGATCTGGTTATCCAAATCAAAACAACAGATGGATTCACACATTGTATTTAGCTATGCTTTACTGAAGAAACCATACACGGCTATATTCAAACAATATGCTAAATCAAAAATGGTGGTTTATAAATCACAGTTGCTGGTTGTTTTTATATAATGTCTTAAATTGAAACCAAAGCAACCTTTATTTAGGATTAGTACAATGCAAGCATCAGAATAAAAAGAGGTAGCAGTTTATCACTGGACAAATGTCTGTCTCAATTGTTCAATATAAGATGTTTTAGGCTCAGCAACATGGAAGTTCAATTTGCTAAAGTTACTTGCAACCACATTGGTTATGACAGCTCATACGATACTAACCAGGTCACAACTGGTCAGATAGTTCTTTACTGAGCTAGAATTTTAATAGTGCTCGCTCTCTCTCTCACCTCAAAACGGTGAGGCAGCAAACTACCATCTATTAATGGAATGTTTGCCATGGATTATGTTCATGCACTGCTAATTTAGCATCCTTCATGAGATTTACAAATTACAATAATTGGGTTCATGTGTGTCAGCTAAGCTAAAACCAATCTAACCACATGACTGCTCAGCATGATATGAAACCAAGCCACAAGCTCTGTTCTCTTAAAGTCTGTAGCTTCCGAGCTGCTCCAATCTCGATAAATGTGGCACGACTCACACTTACCATCTACCTGACCAATTTCCCATTTGTCTGACATTCTTTCAGGTTCATCAATGACCATGAAAGTGAAAGGACCAGCATTTGGATGTCTATCTCGATCTTCAACAGTGACATTAATATACTTTGCATCAGTACAGACAGTTGTTTTTGGAGTCACAAGAATTGGGCAGTGATCATTCTTGTCTTCAATCTGAATAACGATAGTACCAGTAGCTGTTTTTGGAGGGTAGTCTGTAAAGCACAGAAGGAACAAATATCTACTGTTATGCAAAGTTTTGATTAATTAGAAACTTGTTTGCATTTTAAAGCATATATAAGATTTTAAATGTGAACCAAGTGTTTGAATTATGAGTAGTTTATAATTCATTAGATTACATAGTTAAATTGAATGTAAAAAAAATTCATACCCATGAAAATTTTGGAGGTCACTGCTATATAGGTAGTCATTGACCTATGACTTTAAAGGAGCCTACAAGTGGTGACAACTATTAATGACCTTTGCTTAACATTCTTAATGGTGAATGACTGCTGGGTTGCTTCAGCCAGTTTGAAACAGGGTTGTAATGAGCTTTGATGGGGGGGGTGTAACTTTGAATGGCCGTTAATGGCTAGGGTCTTTGTTAGTTAATCAGGCAATTATTCAAAAATCCAGAGCCTTATATTGGATTGTGGTTGGTGTTAAATTTGTAGCTCTCACTGTAACAATGCACCAGCTTTACTACAGCCTCTGCTCCCTGCATCCACTTAGTACTAAGAATGCGCCAGATATTCCATATGACATAAAAGGTGTATGATTGCATTATGAATTTATTCAAAGGGAAAAGTAACTTGTGCTCTAATAAGCAGAATGTTGTGATTCTGATTCTGTGCATGATGTGATGGACTAGTCTGCTGTTGTTTTCAAGGAAGGTATTCAGATGATAATGCAGTGGCAGATGACCAATGGACTTCAAATCTGCTTTGGTTATAAGGCCCTAGTTATTCTTCCAGCATCCTTGCCTCTTTTGTGGAAATTGGACGGCTACCATGGGGTGGGGGTGGGACACAATTTAAGAAAAATAGTCAGATGCAGCACATATGGAGAATGAGATTTATACTTTTCAAAACCATTTTCTGTACCTATTTAAAATCTGCACATTCACCAAGAATGGAAAGAAAGCTCTTAAAAAGAAATGGAAAGCTTAAAGAAATCTCATACTGAAAATCACTCCAGGCACTGATTTCTCTACCGGTAGCTGGAAAAGAAAATTACCTTACATTAAATCTCTTCTCTGGTTTTGAGTCTAAGGTAACCAGGTTAAAGTAAATGACTCAAAACTAATTTGTTCTGAATTACTGCAACCTAATCTTGATACAGAAATGATCAGTTTTCTGGTTTAGCATGACAAGATGTTTAGATGTTGTATAATCTCATTTGTTTATCTAAACAGGATACCAGATCATTAGTTTGGCTGTGGTTTGATGAAATTAAGACAAACACCAATTTCTTCAGAGTAGGAATATTGGTTCTCTCCCTCTGCTTTCTCTATTCCACTTCCTGGCATTTTGCCAAAACCTTTTGCCCCCCCCCCCCAAAAAAAAAAAAAAGAGAAAGTAAGGCAGGGTACTATAGATCATTAAAAAGTATAGTCTCCACCAGATCTTACAACTCTTGGTAATTAACAACCATTATAAAGTACAACGAAAATATTCACTACGTACCAGTAGTTATGGCCAAAATTGTTGCAGTGTAAGTACCATTGATGACATAGGGTGATTCATAGTCTGGGACTTTAAGTAGCCTGATTTCAGCTGTTTTAGCATTTACTATCAACCAGTTTGCAATATCATTTCCTTTGGCATACCTGTGTAAATTTTAAACATATGTGAAAATAAGCATACAAACCTGAGATTACGCATACATATGGAAAAATATACTTCTTAGGAGACATACAAACTTTTTAAACATCTACTTACCATAGTTAATAACACCCAAATAATTGTTAATAAATAGCAGTCAAATTTCAATACATTTATTCTTGTGTATTTCTAGTTGTGCCCTGTTCAAATTTCTAGCCAATCAACAAAGGGACATAGTGAGGACAGTTTAATGGGAAAAGCAATCAGAAGTTGGCCCAAGAAATAATTTCTGAGTTCTTTTGCATTAACTCTAGTTTATTCAACAATGTGCAAACTCATGCTTTAAGATGACATGTGAACAATAACTTTTTCAGTATTTATTAATCATATTTATATGGCTGCCTATCTCACAGGAAGGATGAGTAATGTTGGAACATGACAGTAGTGAAACTATGTCTGGCATATTGAAAGCACGTAGGCACAGAATGTTCTCCTTCTACGGTAACTGTTGATTGTTGTGGACCACCCAGAGTCATTGGAAGTTGAATGGCATATAGGTATACTTATAAATAAATAAATAAATAAATCTTACGTGATGCGTTCTGCTATTTTTTGAGTGTCTTCATCATAAGCTTGAAAGCTTCCAATAATCTGGTTTATTTTCATTGTTTCACTTGTCTTAATCATTAAAGTGTGGGGCTTAAATATGGGGCCTTCCCTCACATTTTCCACATTAATTTTGACAGAAACTGGTTTTACTTGGGAAACTTGATTAATAATTGATTTGTGATATGCTGCTTTGTTAGAAACTGTTATCTTCAGGTCCATTGTCTGCAATTCTTCATAATTTATTTCCTGCAGAGAGAATAAAAAAGACATAATTTAGAATGTAATTGCAATTAACCCACTTGTATATCCTTCTGGACTTTTGGTGGAAGTTTACTATTGCAACTTCAATATTATTTGATATGAAACACCCTTGCAAATCCATTCAAAGAGTCTGGTCAATATAAAAAGTGCAGAAAAGATTCTTGAGTTTTCACGTCACTGTATCAAATGGAGATCAAGGCACAGAAGAGAACAAAGCATAACTAGACCTTATGTTAAAAAACAGACACATCAAGCAATTGATTTAGGAACCTCTGTTTACCTTTATTCATAGGCATAAATAAACTATGAAAACAGGGGATGAAACAGTTCTGGACTGCTTGTTAAATGGCTCAGCTTGACAATGGTTATAAAAAAACTGATGTTATGAATTGTAATGTAATTTGTGGAACAGAAAATGTACTATTTAAATTATTATGAAATATGAGAATCTGAACTAATAAATGCTCTTTGAGGATATGTGTTGTAGGTGGGCATACAGAATACAACTATTTTATGGGCAAAACATTCCTACCACACTATAAAATCTCATAATAATGGAAACAGGGGCAGAGATGTGGTTAAAATGAGATTATAGCAATCTATGCACAATACTCGTACAGAACACATTAGTTTGCCCACTGTGCTGTGTGCCCCCATTGTCCTCTTCTTTTGCTGGGTACCACCACTGGATTGAGGTCAATGTGGCAAGCATACTGCCTCTCCCCATCCACTAACCTTAATCAGAGTAAGAATTCCTTGGTTGGTTTGTGAATCTGTTTCTATATGGAAGTAGCCTCCATCATTGCCAGACACAATCACAAAGTTTGCCAGCCAGTTATCAGTAAATTGTTCATCTCCATCAAAGACGTCCAAGCGCATGATTTCCACATTAGCTATATTTTCTTTTACACTTCCTTCATACTGTAAATAAAGAAGCCTTTTTATAATAATACATCTTTCTGATCATAACTGAAAAAACCCACCCAAATAATAGCAAGCACACTTTTTACTCACCACAGGCTTGTTAAGCTTAGGGATATTGTCATTAACATCCAGAATCTTGATCTGTAGGGTAGTCACTTGACCATTCCCATGTTCTTTTCCATTAAGGTCTTTTGCTTCCACAACCAAGGAATAACTACTATGCAGCTGCGGAGCAGTCAAACAGCACGAAAGTTAGTGTATTATATATGATGTAAACATTCCCTTGAGTGTATATGTTAACAGCACAAAAGTATCGTCAAAGCATATATATAGGAAAGCCGCCTGACAGGAATACACGCGGGAACTTTGACAGCTGTCAAAGTTCCCCGTACTGCGCAGGCGCCTCCACTGACAGCTCGCGGCTGTCAAACTCCGGACCGTGAAGAAGACTGAGCTGTCAAAGCGTCCGCCACACTGCGCAGGCGCAGCCACTGACAGCTCGCGGCTGTCAAAACACCACACCACGAGGAAGCCGGAGCTGTCAACAGAAGACGACGCCGATTGGTCCCTGCCTGACACGGCGCCAAAATAAGTACATCTGATTGGTCCTCGCTACCAGCTGCCGGCTATAAAAGCCGGACAAGTTATTCTCTGTTTGTCTTGCTCTAATAAACTTGTTGTTAAACTAGCCTGTCGTCCCGAGCGGTCCTTCGGCTACTTCACTGGCGACGAAGGTGGGATCGCTCCGGAGCTGAAGTCACGGCCGAGGAAGAGAGTTCCCGGCAAGAGCTGACACGGAAGTTTTAACTTCCATCGGAGCAACCCAGGACCGGACGACATGGCAAACTTCGGCCGTGTGAGGGAGTTTGATACCCGCCATCCCGAGAGATGGCAATCACACCTCGGCCAAGTTGAAGGATTTCTTCTCGTCAGTAAGATCACTGACGACCGAGCAAAGGCCGCCGCCCTGCTGTACATCAGCGGGCCCCCGGTGTACGACGCAGCCGTCGGGCTGTTCAGCCCAGTGCCCATCACGGAAGTCTCCTACGCGGACCTGGTGGACCAGCTGAACAAGTATTACATGCCGGCTCGCTCGGAACTGTACTGGCGGGTGCAATTCGCACAAAAGAAACAACGGCAGGACGAGCCCGCCAACGAGTTCATCGCTGGGGTCAGACACGCCGCGCGGAACTGCTGCTTCCCCGACCTGGAAGACCGCATCAGAGATCAGGTGGTGATCGGTCTGAGGGACGAGAAGCTACAAAAAAAACTGACGTCCAAACCCGACATGAATCTGGCTGAGCTGACCAGGGAGATCATGGCATACGAACACAGCCACAAAAAGAAGCCGACGAACACGACCCCAGAGTCCCCGGCGACCGTCTACCAGGAAAGCGCAACCTTCAGCGACAGCGGAGAGTCGGTAGATTTCACCGATGGAGAAGCCCTACAGCGCAGGATGGAGCACCGACAGCCGAGGAGGGGAAAAACGTCGGACCGCCGAGGATCCAGGGACCCTCCACCGCCACCCCCACGTTACGTGCAACGAGCCGCCTGTGCCAGCTGCGGGGGCAACCATGCCCGTGGAAACTGCCGCTTTAGGAACGCAAAATGCCACAACTGCGGGAAGACTGGCCACATCAAGCCGGTGTGCCGCAGCAAGGGCCGGGACAACGTCAATGAGGTGGAGGCAAACCCCCCAGGTAGGCCAGCTGCCCAGGCCAACAGGGAAACCCCACCGGGCAACCGGGTTGAGACAATCGATAGGGTAAACTGCATAAGTTCCAAGGTTAAGGTCTGGGTCAGAATTCAGGGGGTGCCTTGCCACATGGAGGTGGATTCAGGGTCAGCGGTCTCCTTAATTTCGCTAACTACTTATCAGGAGATCTGTCAGAAAGGCCGAAGACAAATTCCCCTGAAACAAACTCTGGTTCACCTTGCAGACTTCCAGAAGACCCCTATTCCGTTGGAAGGGAAAGCCAAGGTCCTTGTACAGTATAAGGGGTTCAAAGGCACCCTAGAGGTTTTAGTTACGCCAGGGAACCGTACCAACTTGATAGGGCTTAACTGGTTCACTCCACTAGGCATCGCCTTATCAGGGGTTAATACCATTCAAACACCCAGCCTGGAAGCCGTTTGCGAAAAGTACGCCGACGTTTTCGAGGGCACTTTAGGGAAATATACAGGTCCCCCCATTTCCCTGCAATTAAATCCAGCAATCCAACCAATTAAAATAAGAGCTAGGAGGGTACCTTTTGCCCTCAAAGAAAAAATTGAAAACGAGCTTGACCGACTCGTGAGTCTAGGGGTGCTAGAGCCAACAGATGGGGGAACCTGGGAGACCCCTATTGTCACCCCAATCAAACCTAATGGCGAAGTGAGAGTATGCGCTGACTATAAGGCGACAGTCAACCTAGCCCTCAGCCCCCATGCTTACCCGGTGCCAGCGGTAAGGGACGTATTTGCTTCCATCCGCTCTGGCACCATTTTCGCCAAGCTTGACCTCTCGCAGGCGTATTTACAGCTGCCTGTCACAGACGACACCGCGGAAGCGCAAACTATTGTCACCCACCGCGGTGCTTTTAAAGTTAAGAGGCTTCAGTTCGGCATATCTGCAGCCCCGGGTATCTTCCAGGGTATCATGGAAAAGACCCTGAAAGGAATACCCGGGGTCTGCCCCTATTTCGACGATGTTCTCATCGCCGGAGAAAATGAAGCTAGTTTAGCTGACAGGCTGTCAGCTGTGCTGAGCCGGCTCAGAGAAGCCGGTCTCAAACTTAAGCGGGAAAAGTGCTCCATTGGAGTCACTTCTACAGAATTCCTAGGGTATAAAATCGATAGCCAGGGCATCCACCCCACCTCTGAGAAACTAAGGGCTATTCAAACCGCACCCAGCCCTAGGAATAAGCAAGAGCTTCAATCCTTTTTGGGACTGTTAAACTTTTACCATGCTTTCATTCCCCACAAAGCCACTATTGCAGAGCCTCTCCATAGACTCCTCGACAAGGGTACAACTTGGTCCTGGACCAAGGAACATGAAAATAGTTTCCAATCGTTAAAAAAGATCATCTGTCAAAGCTCAACCATCACCCTTTTCAGAGAAGACACCCCAATATGCATCGCTTGCGATGCCTCTCCCTACGGAATTGGGGCAGTCTTAAGTCACCTATTCGAGGACGGCACACAAAGACCCATAGCCTTCTATTCTCGCACTCTGACCAAAGCTGAAAGAAACTATGCACAAATTGACAGGGAAGCCCTAGCGATAGTAGCAGGGGTCAAAAAATTTCATGATTATCTGTATGGAAGACCATTTACGATATTTACAGATCACAAACCCCTGCTAGGCATATTTACTTGGAATAAAATTACACCACAAATTCTCTCCCCGAGAATCTTAAGATGGTCAACGTTCTTAGCAGCCTATTCTTATCAACTAATACATAAACCAGGTAAGGAATTGGGACATGCTGACTGCCTCAGCAGACTGCCCATACAAACCAGGGACTCAGATCCAGCCCCAGCCAGCCTAATTTTAGCAATCTCTCAGCTTCCAGAATGCCCCTTGACGGCAAACATTATAGCTAATAATTCAGCAAAAGATAAAATACTTGCCAGAGTCCTCAAATGGGCCACAACAGGGTGGCCAGCTCAAAACCCACAACCCCAATTCCAACCTTATTATAACAGGAAAAACGAGATTTCAACACATAGAGGATGCCTGCTATGGGGAAATAGGGTCATCATACCAGAGAAAAACATAGACCAAACATTACACATATTACATGAGGGGCACCCTGGAATTGTAAAAATGAAGGCAATGGCTAGAAGTTATGTATGGTGGCCTGGCATAGATAAACAAATTGAAAAGTATGTGGGTGGGTGTTATACCTGTCAGGAGACCAGGAGCGAACCCCCCCAGGCACCGATCCATAAATGGGAGACTACAAGGAACCCTTGGTCACGTATACATATAGATTTTGCAGGACCTATCCAGGGCCAAAGTTTCTTAATAGCAGTAGACAGCTATTCCAAATGGCTGGAAGTCACGCCCCTTAGAAAAACAACGTCCGCAGGCACTATTCAAGCCTTAAGAAAAATATTCGCAACGCACGGCCTACCTGACACCATAGTTTCCGACAATGGACCTCAATTCACCTCTCGTGAATTTCAGATCTTCGCTACGAAGAATTGTATTAGGCTGGTCACGTCGGCGCCGTTCCACCCGTCGTCGAACGGAATGGCTGAAATTATGGTACGATCCACGAAAGAAGCATTAAAAAAATTCGTTAAAGGGAACTGGCAGAGGCGACTCAGCCAGTTCCTTTTGTCACAACACACAATGCCATGCTCCACAACGGGCAAATCACCGGCGGAATTAAGATGGGGGAGGAGGCTAATAACACGTCTCGACAGACTGCACCCCGACACATACCCAGAAGAAAAACAGCACCCCCACCCCGGCCGCACACTCAAACCTGGTCAATTAATATGGGCAAGATCATACACAGATAAAAACAAGTGGGTTCAAGGGACAGTAATAAAACAAACAGGGCCCATCTCATACCTCATAGCTACGCAGGCACAGGGCAACATACGCCGCCATATTGACCAGCTCAGACCCAGACAACCGCCACACAATTCCGAGCAACCAACCAACGCCGACTTACAACCCCCTCCGGAAATGCTGCCTATCCCAAACCAGGAAGTTGAACACCAAAACGAAGAACCAGAACCAGACCATCCACCACCCCTTCGCCGATCATCCAGGAATCGAAGACCACCCACCTACCTAAAGGACTATCAGTGGGCAGGGTCAAACATCCAAGAGGAAAGAAACGCACCAGGGGAGGGGTAAGGGGTGTATTATATATGATGTAAACATTCCCTTGAGTGTATATGTTAACAGCACAAAAGTATCGTCAAAGCATATATATAGGAAAGCCGCCTGACAGGAATACACGCGGGAACTTTGACAGCTGTCAAAGTTCCCCGTACTGCGCAGGCGCCTCCACTGACAGCTCGCGGCTGTCAAACTCCGGACCGTGAAGAAGACTGAGCTGTCAAAGCGTCCGCCACACTGCGCAGGCGCAGCCACTGACAGCTCGCGGCTGTCAAAACACCACACCACGAGGAAGCCGGAGCTGTCAACAGAAGACGACGCCGATTGGTCCCTGCCTGACACGGCGCCAAAATAAGTACATCTGATTGGTCCTCGCTACCAGCTGCCGGCTATAAAAGCCGGACAAGTTATTCTCTGTTTGTCTTGCTCTAATAAACTTGTTGTTAAACTAGCCTGTCGTCCCGAGCGGTCCTTCGGCTACTTCAGTTAGGATATAGAAAAACAGTGTCTAAGTGAAGGTCAAATGCCACCACCAATAACTGGAAAAGAATTGTGCCCCAACCTGGGGAACCTTAAAGAGAGAGTGGGGACCTAATACCACCCCAGAGATTGCTGAATTACAACTACCAGTATCTCTAACTTCTGGCCACATTTGCAGGCCACAGATTTGTCACTCTTTTTTTGAAAGCTCATGGTAGGAAGTGCAGAAACTTAACACCTCCTTCTTGCTGCCAGAAGACACAGAGAAAATCATGTGCCTGTGAGTGGAGGTAAGCAAAGTATTCTGAACTAGTGAAAAGCAGAAGACAGGAAAGCAGAAGGTCAGAGAAACAAAGAAGCAAAGGTGTAAGCCATTCACACATTGTGATCCTCATCAAAAGGACATTTTCTCTTTCTAACACTCTGAAATAATAAAAAAAGGCTCACAACCATATTCAGACTTTGCAGTAGTGTCACCATATAAGCCCTACCATAAAGACTGCATCTCCACTATGTATATATATTTCATAAACATTCAGTATACTCATAACAGCCTAGGTCTAGCCAAAATGAAACAAGGTTTTGGAAAAATATATATTAGATTTTGCATATGTGTTTATGCATATATACCATAAATATGTATTTTATTTATTTGGTTTACACACTAAGGACTTTCAGCCAACTCATAGCCTAGATATTCAGCTAAAATCTACTGCAGGTCTCATGGGGAAGAATCCTGTTTCAGATACTTATGCTGAGCTTCAAAGTTGACGTTCAAAGATCAATTGAATTTGGATCACTACATAAATATCAAAGAAATCCTCTTAAAATTGGTTTGACTAAGTGAATCCTATCCAACTTAGCTTTTATTAATTATTATGTTTTACTAAGTTAACTACTTGCCAGTCTTTCATGAGCTGTTATTATGGCAATCCTTAACTTACGGCCATAGTTGAGCCCAAAATTTCTGTTGCTAAGCAGGCAGTTATTATGTGAGTGGTGCCCCATTTTTGCCACAATTGTTAAGTAAGTCACTGCAATTGTTAAGTGAATCATGCAGTCATTAAGTGAATCTGTCACAGCTTCACGTTAAGTGAATTGTCACAACTGTCACTATCACTTTTTAAAGCACTGTTGTAACTTGGAACGGTCACTTAACAAATGGTTGTAAGTTGAGGACTACCAGTAAATATGATGAATTGGCTTATTAACAGTTTCTATATCTTTTAATTATTTATTTGTAAACTGAAGGTAAGATAGTGAGTGACATTTAGCTTACTGAAAATGACCAAGAAAGCAGCTGCAATTTCTCCTTTTACATGCAGCATACTCAACCTCCTGAAAAACTGTTCCTTAGAACTGGAAGGTCATCTGGGCCAGCAAGAGGAGAAGAGGATTGACAGAGATTGGTTGCCCCTCTCTTGTTTCATAAAGGAATTTTCATGAAATCTTAGTATCTTCCATACTTCTACTAAATCAGTAAGAAACTAGATAAATAAGAAACCATTACAAGAATATTGAGAGAGAGAGAAAATACCTCTCTGTCAAGCTGGAATGATGCTGTCCGAACTTCACCTGTTGCTTTGTTAATGACAAATGCATTAGGATCATCAGGTTCTTGTGAAATAATCTTAAAAGCAATTTGGGAGTTGGGTGTATTGGGCTCATCTGCGTCAGTTGCATTTATCTTCAGCACAAGAGTACCTAAAAAAGAGTAAGCATTTTGCAAGGGTATATCAAATGGCAATGACCAAAAGCACACATTTTCTTCCTGACCGCTATAACTGTCCTGCTTTTAATACCATAGCCACACACCATTCTTGAAGGCACAGGGGAGCAAACTCATCCAAAAGTAATCTCAGCTTCTGAATACTGGAATTGTACAGGTAATAGAATAAAGCTGGAAGGGACCTTGAGGGTCTTCTAGTCCAGTCCCCCGCTCAAGCAGGAGAACCTATACCATCTCAGACAAGTGACTGTCCAGTCCCTTCTTAAAAACAAGCTGTTCCATTGGTTAATTGTCCTCACTGTTAGGAATTTCCTCCTTAATTCCAGGTTGCTTCTCTCTTTGATTAGTTTCCAACCATTGTTTCTTGTCCTGCCCTCTGGTGCTTTGGTGAATAATGTGACCCCCTCTTCTTTGTGGCTGCCTCTCAAATACTGGAATACTGGTATCATGTCATCCCTATTTCTTCATTTCTTTAGACTAGCCAAACCCAAGTCCTGCAGCCGTTCTTCATATGTTTCAGTCTCCAGGCTTTTGATTATCTTACTTGCTCTTCTCTGAACTTTTTCCAAGGTCTCAACATCTTTTTTGAGGTATGGTGACCAAAACTGGTTGCAGTATTCCAGATGTGGTCTCACTAGGGTTTTATAAAGTGGTACTAATACTTTGTGTGATCTTGATTCTATGCCTCTGTTTATGTAACGCAGGATTGTATTAGCTTTTTTGGCTGCTGCTGCACACTGCTGGCTCATAGTCAAGTGATCGTCCACTAGGACTCCAAGGTCCCTCTCAAAGTTACTGTTTTTGAGCCTGGTCTCACCTAATCTGTACTTATATCTTTGATTTTTCCTGCCTAAATGTAAAACTTTGCTTTTCTCCACATTAAAACTCATTTTGTTGTTCAAGTTTGTCAAGATCTTTTTGAATCCTGAGTTTGTCTTCTGCGGTGTTGGCTATCACTGCCAATTTAGTGTCATCGGCAAATTTGATGTGTTCCCCCTCTATTCCCTCATCTAAGTCATTGATGAAGATATTGAAGAGTACTGGGCCTAAGACAGAGCCTTGTGATACCCCACTGCTTACTTCTCTCCATGTGGTTGTAGTAGCATTGAGGACTACTCGTTGAGTACGGTTTGTCAGCCAGCTACAAATCCATCTGATGGCGATGTTGTCTATTTCACCTTTTTCTAGTTTTCCAAGCAGTAGATTGTGGTCTACTTTGTCAAATGCCCTACTGAAATCTAAGTATACTATGTCCACAGTATTTTGCTGGTCTACTAATTGGCCACTTTATCAAAGAATGAAATAAGATTGGTTTGGCATGATCTGTTTTTAAGAAACCTATCCTGGCTACCAGTTATAACTTTGTTTGCTTCTAGTTGTTCGCAGATCTGTTTTTTGATTATATTTTCCAGGATCTTCCCAAGTATTGATCTTAGACTGATTGGTCTGTAGTTTCCTGGGTCTGTTTTTTTTTCCTTTCTTGAAGATGGGAATCACATCAGCCCTTTTCTAATCCTCAGGTACTTCCCCGGTGCTCGAGGATTTTTGAAAGATATGGCGCAATGGTTCTGAGATAACATGTGCCAGTTCCTTCAGAACTCTGGGATGTAATCTGTCGGTTCCTGGTGATTTATATTTGTCAAGGTTGGATAGGTGTTCTCTTACCATATTCTTGCTTATTTTACTTTTTGTTTCTAGTTTGTCTTTTGCAGTACTTTTTTGGTATGTTGTGGTATAATTTCTTTTTGCATAAAGACTGATGCAATCTTTGATTTATGACAATTGAGCCAAAAATTTCTGTTGCTAAGTGACACCCCCCTCATTTTACAACTTTTCTTGCCATAGGTATTAAGTGAATAAGTGCAGTTGTTAAGTTAGTGACATGATTGTTAATCTGGCTTCCCCATTGACTTTACTTGTCGAAGCCACAAAAGTGATTATATGAATCCAGGATATTGCAACCATCATAAATATGAGTCAGTTGCCAAGCATCTGATTTTTTTTTTAATCCCATTTATATCCCGCCCTTCTCCGAAGACTCAGGGCGGCTTACAATTTTAAAGCACAAATCAATGTGCTTAGCAATAGCCTTCATTCTATGTACATGCCTGCTTATTAGGGCTTTCACCCCACCCCAAGTGGCATTATTACAAAGTCAGCTTATTGCCCCCAACAATCTGGGTCCTCATTTTACCTACCTCGGAAGGAGGGAAGGCTGAGTCAACCTTGAGCCTGGTGGGATGCGAACCTGCACTAATTGCAGGCAGCTGGTGTTACTTAAGGAGGCATTAGCCCACTGCTCCACCAAGGCTCTTTTGATCATGTGACCATGGGCATAAGTGTGAAAAATGGTTATAAGTCACTAAATGATCTATTGTAAGTTGAGGACTCCTGTATTGGTGTGATGCATGCTATTGCAAGTTCCTAAATGAAAAGCAGATTATATAAACCCAAACAAATATTCAGTGGCAGAATAGGCACACTAGATACATGGAAAGGGAAGGTATATTTATGTCATCCCAATAATAGAGGAGGTGCTGCTAAAAGCATCACCATAAAAACTTATCCTAAGCAGCAATTTATCTCGCCCCCTATCTTTAGTCTGTTATGGTTCTACCCAAATGCACCACAAGATTTTGCCTTTTTAATTACTACATAGTAAGGAGAACAAGGTTAAAGGGTAAAGTACATGTAGTCTCTATTCCGTACTATATTGAAATTGTCATAATACTAAAAATAAGATTTTTTGGTTTTTAGACCTTATATTTTGGCTTTTAATAAAGCACTTTCTCAACTATTTAATTATGTTTTCTAATGCCTCACCCAAATACGGTAATACTATAAAATAAAAGTCTGTGATATTTCTGCAATACTGTAATCAATAAAATACTTGTTTGTGACAAGGGCACAAGAGGCAATAGGAAGGAAGGAATGGATTCAAAATAACTGTACAGGGAAAAGAGTATGAATGCTGAGTCAGATTGAAAATGTAAATAAAAGTCTAGAACGTACCCACTTCACACAATTCTTCAACAGAACCCATGAAAACTGTTTGTGAAAACACTGGGCTATTGTCATTTACATCCAGAACTTGAATCCGCAGATCCAGTGGCCTTTCCAGATTTTCACCTTTTTGATTCAGTGCATAGCCTCTCAGCTGAAATAATAGTAACGTGAAGTCCACATGATTAATTTCATTCAATTGATTCAATTAACAGGAAAATAAAAATAACAATTATCACTGAATTATACTACTCACTCTTTTCCATTGGCACATTTAGAAAAATAAATTCCTATAGATACAGTAAAAATCAAGAGCCGATAACTGATATGAATCTATGTACCAAAAAGAGACAGAGTTTCATCTGCTTACATGTAACATTGGTGTTTGTTCCCGATCAACTATTCCAGTTATGTTCAATTCTCCAGTTTTCCCATTAATCACAAACAAATGATACGGTGGTTCTGTGACTCCTTGGCCAGAAATGGTGTAAGTAATAATTACTCCTGGCTCAACATCTTTGTCAGACCGAATCTATATGGAATAGGAGAAAAGAAAAAAAATATTTTTGTGTGTCTCTGAAATTTAAAACAAATATGTTTTAATGTTTAAAAAAGATGAAGTTTTATGTTATTTTAGTTTTCTTAATAATTAAGTAAAGATGTGCAAAACCTTTTAGTCTGGGACTATAACATTGAGAAACTCTAGAAAAACTCTGTTTTTTCTCTGGACCATTCCAATCTATCTGCTTCAAGGTTGGTCCAGCAATTTCCTGAATGTAAATCTCCTGGAAGAACTGGTTTGCATTGTTCTGGATGTGGCCTGTTTAAGTTACTGAATCAATGAATCATACAAATCACAAAAATGACTTAATTCTGTAACCAAGTCAAGTGTTTGAATGAACCAACCTTCATAAACTTAAAAGTAGACAAAGTTTTAAGTGGTAGGCAGAAATTTTAAACCATATTAAATAGATCTAATCAGCAAAGTCGCAACTCATCCTCCAGCAGATGGATCACTGTTTGCCCACAAAACTAAATGGAGAAAGGAAAGAATCTCATGGAACCATCTTTGCGCATGTGCAGAACAGTGTCACAAATGAAACAAAATAGTATAAATTTGTCTGTGTGTACTGATGTTCTCTTCTGTCCACTGTCCAGGATCTAGCTAATTATAATTACATTTCTGATTCTCATTTGGTAGGCAAAAGTCTTTTTAGTTAATCCTCAATTTTGTCTAGTAGGTGTGAGTAAGGCGAATATATTAAGTCCCATTCATAAGATCACTGTATTATAATTTAGCTCTACTAAATAATAATTGTGGCCATTTCATTTCCCCCCCAGGAATAAATCAGAATTATATAACTGATAATATGATTGTTTTACTCAATCTGACACCTTCTATCCTTGATAGGATTGCAACTCCAGCTCAAGTTGAGGAAAGCTATTAAGGACAAAATAAAAGACATATTTGTTTCCAAGCCTGACTTACCTTAGCAATTGGGTTCTTATTGGAATTATCACGTTCTTCCCAGATCCTGGCAGGTGGAACAATCCATTCTCGCTTTTGCCTGATTAGGCTTTTCTGATGGAATACTTGCTCATGCCTTCCGCCAAGAATCTATGAGGAAATCCAGTTTTATTTGCAGCATTGCAAGTTTTCTTACTACCATACTGTCAAATCAAAATCGTGAAGCTTGCTATTTTAAATGCACATTCTTATTTTTCATATAAATAATGGGATTCATAACAGAAAACACATGGTATACTTCAATATAAGCAACAACACAATATTTGCATTATAAGAATTGACATTGTTTCTAATACAGTATGTATATTCTGAAAAACCATAAGCACTTACAGGAAGGAAAAAAATATTATCGATCCTATGCACTATTCATCTTTCAACAAGGAAATTGTAAAAATTTTTGTTCTATTCTATGGTTTCTACATTTTACATTACTTTCTATATATCATATATGCACTTTACAAGTGTTGGAAATGAATTATTTATAAAAGTTTCTCTAAACCTTTAAAAACCTCCTTAGTAATGTACATAAGATGTGCAGAAAACCCCTTAAAATTGATAGTTACTTACCTCTAAATGAAGTCCATTTCCAAAGACTACATAACTCTGCAATAAAAAGATATAGCAATTAAAAATATAACTAATCTTCCAATATAAACCACTAGGAAAATTAACACTGAGCAATCTTTTAGCATCAGTGAAATTCAGTTAAAATAGTACACATTACTCCACCCAGACAATATTAAGCATATTTAAGCTATTTTTTAAAATAATAAAATGGATGCACATTTAAAACCAAATCAACAGTAGGTTTTCACATTTAATATGGTCAGAAAATGAAAGTAGACTGTGAAATTTCATAGATGCGAGTACAAATGAAACCTGAAAACAGTGAAATCAGCATTAATGGGTTAGGATAGTTTTGCATTTTAGATAAGCGCTGACAGAAGAGAGAAAGCAAATATAACTTTTCAAATATGTTCCAGGGATGTAGTAATGCCCTTTCCTCTTGAAACAAATCTTGAAATTGATTAATTACAATACCTAAGAAAATTTCGCCACCTCTATTATTTAAATAGTGGCTTACCTCATGTAGTCAAGGACCATGTAGCCTTGAACTTCCCATGGTAGTCTTATAAGTCAAATAACCACAATTAAGCTATCATTAACAGAAGATGATCCAGAAATTTCAGTATGGTATATACTCAGCATACCTTTAAAAAACAATTTGGTTTAATTTGTTTTTTAGTTAAGATCTAAGCTTTTTATTAAAAAAATACTGGTTTTTTCCCCTTCTGATACGCCCATCTTATGTAGACTTAATATTTCAGATATTGGCAAACAAGAATGCATTTGGAGTTTCAATTTGAGAAACCACATGGTTTTATAAATTGTGAACAGAAAACAGTATTGTGCTAGGGAAACTAAAAGTGTGCACAATGATAATCTGGCAAATTGCCTGCCATTAATATGAAATGTAATTATTGTAATGTAAAGTTAATTATTGTCTTTCAAGTCTTGGGAAATTCTCCAAAAAGTTTCTAGTCTAGGGAAGGTTTCTATTTTAGGGTGGATTTCTTTGGTTTTAGTGATAAATGCATTTTCTTTTCCCATGTCAAAGCCTGTCCTACCCTGACATGATTCATATCTCTGTCAGAAGGATGAAGTTATAAATCAAAGTTTCCTCAAGAAACTTTGTAGTGACATGGAACTGCTCTGTATGTGTGGCACAGTTGTTATACATAAATAGAACATTATGAATTTCTTTACAATCTCTCTGATATTGAAACACATTAATTAGACTTAGGATCTAAATCTATAGCTGTTTTTCTCAATCTTAGTGGCTTTAAGATATACTGACTTCAATTCCCCAAAATTACTATCTGGAGAATTCTGGGACTTGAAGTTGTCCATCTTGAAGTTGTTGAGAAACTCTAGAGCAAGCAAGTTATTTCATGCTATCAAACATGAGACTCTGTATTAAAAATAGCAATTTATCACCTGAATCAATTTTCCTTGATAATGTCCAGTTTAAAATATATTGGAACAAGGCCAGCTGTTAAATATCAAATTCTCCTTCAGCCATCACAACTCCCTCTCTCTAGAATGTTCAGACCGACACCCAAATCCTCTTTGCTTTTACAGTCAAGTTCTGAACAAGGGAAAAATACTTAAGTAGACGCAGTGAACATGTATTTCTTTGTGAGTATTAAAGTGAATAACTTCAGGCCAATAAGAAACTGTCATTTGTTTTGTCCTGCCTCTTAAACCAGCAGTCCCCATCCCTTCTGGCTCCATGGACCGGCAGTGGTGGGGGGCAGCAGGGGAGAGATGGTTTCACGTGCGCATATGCTGATTGTACAAATGGGGCTTTGCACGCTCATGCGCTTACCTGCAGCTTTGGCAGCCTGGTTCCCAACAGACTGCAGCCTGGTGCTGGGCCACGGACTGGGGGTTGGGGACCCCTGCTTTTAACTGTTATTGGCTTTCAGAAGATAGACCCCCCCTACTTAACAGCAATACAAGGATTGTTGCAGGAAAAAAAGCTAAAGTTCCTCACATCCAAATGTATTAATATTCTGCATGCCCTCAGCTGGTATTATTTGCTTAGAAAGATATAGGGGTCAATATAGTTTCAGTCATGCCAACCAAGAACCACGACTTCAGGCTCCTTCAAAACAACCAGCAAGGTGGAGGCCATTTTGAACTGGGGATACTTCATTCCAGGGTACAGCTGAATGATAGAGGTGGTTTTCTTCTGGGGTCCTGATAGATGGCATTGCTTAAATGAAGGAACCTGGAACACACCCTGCCAAATAAATTGGCTAGGCAGATACTGCAGGAAAGATGCTCTCGAAAATGAATACATTATTTAGGCTTTCCAATCAAATAAAAAACAGCAATGTATATAAGAACTCATTCTCCTAATACTCCAGGTCCTTCTACTTAGGGTTTGATGTGCATTTTGCTAAGCATTCACCCAGCTTGTGCCTTTTGGACTTATAGAAGTCCGGTTTTGTCCACTATTTCCAGGGCTTCCATACATGATTTTTCTGACCACTGCCATGCTTTGGAGGTTATTAGCATGCCAATTATAAAACTATGGATTTATTTTGAGCTCTGTGTTGATTACACCAAGTCCAGATTTTGATATTGGAATAAGAAGAGCAGAAATAACTTTCTCTGTGTTGTAAATATAGTTCTAATCCTCTATGAGAATAGCATCCTCCTATTTGAAGATGTGATCCTCCCATTTAAGGGAAAGTAGAGATAAGAATGTACTTTCCTCTTGTTAATACATCTTAGTTATATTCAATTCTGAACCTTAAGTATGTAATGAATCATGTAGCAATCCATCGCTGAACCCAATGAACTCCCTATAGTTGATGTTGCAACTAAAATTCCTTTGGGCATGCAGACTATTACATTGGGACTGAACACTCAATATTTCTATAAGCCACCAGGTTGGAAAAGGGTGATATCATTACTTTTGCAATGCATGAAAGTCACAGACCTTACTTAACTCGGTCAACTGATTCACCACAAATTCCTTTTAAACTAACTTTCTTCAGTGTGGTTTTCTTCAAACAGTGTGTGAGAACTCAGTTTTCATTGGTTAGAAGCCATCAGGTTGAGGAAGTTTGTCTAGAATGTAGACCTGAAAAGCCGCATTTTATCAAAGAATAGTGGGAAAGATTCAGGTTTCTGTATGTGCTGCTGTTACCTAGTGGCCATTCAGAGTTCTGCCAACAATTTAGAGACCACCTGCCTTAAGTGGCTTACAAATAAAGTAAATACTTTATGGAGGTACATTTAAAAAACATGGGATGACTGTAAAAAAATCAATAAATTGCATAGATGAACAAATATAAGGAACTCCACAACCAAATACAGTATGCTTTACAGCACGAGTATGAACACTATTTAAAAAAATATAACAAGCAGAAATACCCACCACTCCTTTGAAGCTTAGGGAGAATTCTAACCCTTCACCAAGGCAACATATATTACCATAATTAAAAATAAGGAAAATGATCACGTATGTAAGACAGCCTCTTTCAAAAGAAAGGTAAGAAGAACAACATCGAATTGTATTGGTGTATCTCTGCAAATACATTCATTGGCTAGAAGTTATGCCTAAAAACAATAGAATGAAAATTTAAGTTGATTCAATTAATGACTAAAATTAATTTCCTGAAATAGCCTATTCTGAAAACTGATGCCACATCTACTTACAGACACAAACCATTTTCTTTTCACAAAATATTTACTTATGTGTGTCTCAAACACACTTACATAGAGAAAACAATGATCCAGAAATCCAGGCCAATGATCCATCAACCTATGCATGGTTTCTCTGTGGCAAGGCCCTTGAACTCAATGGTTCTTACTTTGAAGTAGCATGCTTATGCTGCTGAGATGGTGTTCTGATCTGTTTAGCCCAATTTCCTTTATGTAAGGTGGGATACTTGAAGTCCTTGTTATGCTCGGCAACTTCCTCTTCAGTTTGAAGCAAGGTAACACACTGCAAGGTGCAATCATTTTTATTCTGCGGTCACCTTGTTTATAATGTCTCTAGATGTGTCTGCATAAAGACTGTTTTTATGTCTCTTCCAGAGTGTGTATTTCCACGAACAGCCTCCAATGAACAGTGGAAGCTGTTCAGTGCAGATACTCATTCTGAGGGTCTCCTCAGGGTGCCGCCGGTTAAAGACTGCCAGCGGGTAACACCCAGGGGTAGGGCCTTCTCAGTGGGTGCGCCTGCCCTGTGGAACCAGCTGCCTGCGGAGCTTAGGACTGCCCCCAACCTCCGTTCATTCCGCCGGGACCTGAAGACCTGGCTCTTCGAGCTCTCTGGCCCAGGCTAAGAATATTTTTAATTTTAATTTTAACTGGGTTTTAATTTTCTCAGGGTTCTATTTAATCTCTTTTAATTTGTTTTAACGTTTGTATTGACTGTTTTTTAAATGCCCTGTAAACCGCCCTGAGTCCTTCAGGAAAGGGCGGTATATAAATCTAAATAAAATAAAATAAATAAATAAATTCTATATTATCCGCTGCGACAAAAAGCAGGCAAAATAAAAATAAACTGGTAAGCTTCTGAGACTGGTAGAACTTGTTTGACCATAGTTCCTAAGTGAACAGGATTCCAGGAAACTAATTCATGTTTGCAGGTGTTTTCATTTAAGTCTGAATAGATCTTTACAATGGGCAGTCATTGCCATTAAAAGATTCAAAATATCTCCAAGCATTCCCCAAGATAGGAATATCTCTGTAATTCTAGATAATTACTCCTGTACTGTAGTTCTGAATTTGAAAAAATTGCTTAAGCTGCATTCCTCCATATGCTTGTTTTGGAAATAGGAAAGTGCTGTTTAAGTCAAAGAGAATAAGCATGTAGATCAGTTTGTAAACTGCCTATGGCAACTATATGCATTATTTAATAGCAGTGAAAAGATGTCACGAATGGAAAACATAATACCAAAAAAAAAAGCAAAACAAAACAAAATTAATATAGGGAAACGGAGACCAAAAGGAAATCATACATTTGCACCCTCAGTTTAAAATTCTCTACTCGTCACACCATTTGTTTTTTTCTAATTCAGTTGATTATGAATACAGTTTGTAATAAAAGGGGAAAAAACATGCTTTGCTTATTTATATGCAGTGATAAGCTTTAGTGTGGATTTTACAAGAAAAATCTGGGGCTCAAGCATGAGCCGAAGATGTATATTTAATTTAAGGTGGAGTCCCATTCCTTCAGGAGTATTATGGAAAAGTGTTCTTTATCCAAAACAAAATTAATCATCCTCAGATCTAACAAGGCTGGCAGGACAACATAATGAAACTGGCAACCTTTTGAACTCAGGGAAGAAAAACTAGACTTCTGTTTTTTGTTTTCCAATTTCTAACATGCAAAAAAGAAGTTAAAATGTTTCAAAATTCCCAACCAAGAGTTTCTTTATTATATTGGGTGTTGAAAAGTAGCAACCAGGCAGGGCCTCAAATCCTGAGATATTCTAGAAATGAAAGATGTTGATCAGCAATCAATGTATGAAGAATTGGTGAATCTAAAAGAAGTTTTCTACTAGCCTCTCTACCTATTCAGGAATGAAAAAAAAAAGCTTGATAAAGGCATTGGGGCAAATGAATTTTGTACCAGAGAAATAATGGGCTTAACACTTATGCCATTTTCCCATTAAAATCCTACTCATTCTCTTTTTTCTCCTATTTTTTTTTACCCTTTTAGGGAAAAAAAATAAAGTTAGCTCTAGATTTTCCCCCCAACAAGATTAAAAGCAGCTTATAAAGAGGAAGGATTTTCAATGACAAAAAGCTACAATCGAGAAATACATAGTTTATCTTTTAAGTAAAAACCCTCCATAGATATTACATTTGCTTATAAAAAAACATGCAAGGAAGACAAGAATTAACGAGATGTTTCTATCCTCCTATCACCATTTCCACGGCTCTTGCATCTCAAGATGAAGAAAGAAGCCTCTTCTATATGTAGAAGGCTCCCTGTGTTAACGCTCAGTCTAGATTTCAACATTATCCAAAATACTTTCACAGCTGGTTCCTCATTTCAGATATTACTCTAAATTAAAAAGAATAAGGAAACCAAGATGGGAGTATATGTGCACGATGATCACTCTACCTCTTCACACATTAATGCTGAAGTTGGACTGAAAATATCTGAATAGGACTCAAATCAGTTGCATTTCGGGACTTTCAGAGGTCTTCTGAAACTTAGCATCCATCTGGTCTAATATTTATTTTATGAAGGTAGCTAGCTAGATGCTTTGAGTTAGTCCACTAATGCTTTTGTTGCCTCTCACATACCCTTCAGAAATACTGCTAATGCATTTATTTAGCTGCCATGACCAAAATCCCCGATAGAGCTGATTCTCCATTAATTCAACTGATTCACTTTAAATTCCTTTTAAGGGAAAAGTTGACATCATACCCCATAGTAGTGCATTCCAAAAATTCTATGTTGTGTAGAGAAGCATTCCTTTCTGTTGCTCCTGAATTTACTACGTCAGTTTCATGGAAAGAGTGAAAATTCTAGTAATGTGAGGATGAGCGATAGTAATGGTAAGAAGCCATCTTTCTCCATATTGTTCTCCATGATTTTATATACGCCTTCCAGAGTTACTGAGAATTAGGTGGCATGCAAATTGAATCAATTATTAGCTTCCTTGATCTGCTTGATTCACTGTATTGGATTATATCCTATTATTTTCGGTATACCTCTGCTAACATACTAAGAATTTTGTAGACTGTCTTGAAGGATATCAGAATTAGGCAAGCACTTTACTACGAGGTTCTTCTCAGACTTTTTTCTTAGTACATTGAATCTCTCCTCACAAAGGAGGAGGTTTCCAACTGCCTTTTTCTAAATCTTTTGTTGTTCCTGTTGTTTTGGGACTCTCTGGAAATAATTTTTTGAATTTTATTTGTAATCCTCTTAACTTCTCCATTAAATTTGCTTATTTTGCTCACAAACAGTGCAATTCTATGTATTTAGTTAAGTTATAGGTAAAGGTAAAGGTTCCCCCGCACATGCGTGCTAGTCGTTTCCGACTCTAGGGGCCGGTGCTCATCTCCGTTTCAAAGCCGAAGAGCCAGCGCTTGTCCAAGGACGTCTCCATGGTCATGTGGCCGGCATGACTAGACGCCAAAGGCGCACGGAACGCTGTTACCTTCCCTATTTTTCTACTTGCATTTTTACGTGCTTTTGAACTGCTAGGTTGGCAGAAGCTGGGACGAGTAACAGGCGCTCACTCTGCTACGCGGCACTCGGGATTCGACCCACCAAACTGCCGACCTTCTGATCGACAAGCTCAGCATCCTAACCCACTGAGCTGTCTAATTCATCATTGTGACTTTGAGTATCTTACAAGTTAAAAACAGAACAATGGGAAAAAGCCTCATAACTAGTAATCAAGTATTCACAATGAAATCTCAGTGGGAAATCCTCATAAGCTAAGTGGATATAAGATTGGATGCTTTCAGTGAGCTAACTGAAAATTTACTTGACTCCTTTCAGAGTCTGAAACAATAAACAATAATATTCCTTTGGTCAAATTTTGGTCTTTATATTTAAATTTAAAGTGTTCACTTTTCAACTTGGCAACTTTACATTTTAGAAATTAAATTTCTGCAGTAGAATTTAACAAAGAATTATTCTTTTTTCATTGCTGTTTCATAAACTGTTGTAATTGCAGATCTTCATGGTGGCATTAAAATATAAGGAAGGAAGGAAAATGATGGTTGATAAAATTTCTCTTCAAGGATCTCCTCCTGTGCAGTGCCCATGAGTAAAAGTAAGCCTGCAATAGCTTTCTTTGATCTTTCCCAACTTTTTTTTAAAAAAAGAAAGATAATTTTTGGCTAGAAGGGCAGGCAGAAAGGGTCAGAGAGAGAAAAAAGGAGGGGGGAATCATTAATTGTTGATTTGCCACATATCTTTGTCTTTCCTAACAGTAATTTTTAGTGCCCTGGACACTTTATAAAATTTAAAATGGTCACGGAAATGTGGGAAACACTTTACTATCACTTTGAGCCCATTTAAAGATTGAAGCCTTATATCCTGCAAGGATTTCAGTAAAAGAGACCACACTCAAATTAATTTCATCTAATATATGCCAGAGGATAACTTAACAAATAGTGCTTGCAATATAATATTGTTCACAACAAACCCTGTAATTACCACAATCATTTTAAAGATTTCAGGAGAAATCTGGGTGTAGCTTTGATATGCACCAACTTGTCAAATTAGACCCTTAAAATGACAAGTGTGTGTATGTGTGTGGGGGGGAGGGGGGAAAGAAGAGGTCAAAGAATGTTAATCTAAGCCAGTGTGGGAAATCCGGAAGTGAAAGTCCACATATTTTAAAAATTGCCAAAGTTGAGAAACACTTGATCTAAGCTAATCTTTCTGGGACAGCCTCATCCAGATATGCTGGGCATGAAGGCCAAGGTTCTAGAAGCTGAAGTCCAAAATCTGAATGGCATTCAATGGGGGAAGGTTGATCAAAACAAAGCTGAAGGAAGCGTAATATTTCTTTGAAAATGCCTGCTGTTTGAAAGATGGGAAAATGCTACTTGTCAATTTCAAGTCAATTGTATAAATGAAGTGTTATGTCTGCCTGCACCTTATCACGGAAAGTTTTGTCACCAATTACCTTTACAATTTGGCAAAAACTATTACTCTAACAGGTTTTATTGGCTGCCATCCCATGCAGAACTCTCTTAATCGCAACAGCAGCCCTGCCAGACCAGCATCTTGCTCCCCCCACCCCAGCGGGTGAATAGAAACCTTCAAAAGCTGCCAAGAGGAAGCAAAAACAGCTTTCCTGTGTGTGTGTGTGTGTGTGTGTGTGTGTCCCTTAATCAATTTATCAATATTATTTCATTCCAATTGTCACATTCTACCTATCCCCCTTCCAATATTAGTCTTTGGCATACTTTGCATATTTTTTCCCCTTCATATGTAATGTTCCCCTCCCCCCAATGTGACTGATTACTTGTTTGCAGTTGACCACATCCAATAGGACCAAGCAAGAGATTACTTATCACACCTCTGTCTAGGACTATTGGGGTGTATGGGATCTACTACTCCAATAACCATGCCTTAGAGGATTCTGGGAATTCTTTCCCAGCCATCTAGACTAGTGGACAGCCTTTGTAGAAAGGGGAATTCTAGCAGGCAATTCAAAGGCTGGAAATCTGGTGGCCAATCTCTCTCGCCATCCCCCGAGCAAGGAGTAACATTTCTCTGGAGCAGTGTTTTTCAATCTCAGAAACTTTTTAAGTTCTGAGAACTTCAACTCCCAGAATTCCCCAACCAATATGTTGTTAGCTGGGGAAATCTGGGATTAAAGTCCACATATCTTAAAAGTTGTTGAGGTCGAGAAACAGAGCTCTAGAACTTCCTAGGTTAAGACCTGCCTTCTTATTGAAACGTCAGTTCATCTGCTAAAGCAAAACTCTTAGAATGTCAGCAGAACTTGAAAATATAAGCAAAAGCTTCCAGATTTCCCCTACAAACCAACCACTGAATAAGGCAGTCGAGATGGAAGGTCAGGCTGCTTCCAAGAAAGCTCACACCATATATATATATATATCTAAAATGGCAGCCTAAACAAGTTTCTCGCAATACCAAATACCTCCAGATCTTCGCCAGAGTTTCTTTCTCCCCCGAAAGGCACTTTTTTTTTTTTTTAAAAAAAACATTGCTCTTTCCACACCGCCCTAAGCGTGATTAGCATCTCGAGTGAACCTCCTGAGGTTCCGGCGCTGGGTTGGCAGGGCGTGGCGCGGCTGTTCGGCTGAAAGAGGAGCCTCTGTTCCGGCCGGCGCCCCATTCGCCCGGAGCGGAGAGAGCGCCCTCGTTCCGGCGGTTCCGTTCCCCAAAGCAGGCTCTCCCTACCGACCCCTTTTTCTTTCCTTGGCGGGCATCTCGGGCATCGCCCCTTCCCAAGAGCCCCAACGAGTCGAACCGTCGGGAGCAACAGGTGGTCTTCCAAACTCACCAAGAGTATCCACAGGCCGGGCCCTGCCATGCCGAAGTATCCAGCCATGGTCCAGCCCCCCACTCCGTCCTGAACTCCGGATCGGCGGCAGCAGCAGCAGCAGCCCTTTCCGCTCACCTCTCCGGAAGGGAAATAGGGACTCCGCTTGGAGCGCCTGGACTCTTGGTGGCGGCTTAACCCAACCCCTTTCCCGCTGGTGGGGAGTAATGAAAACAGGGCTGGCTATCAGCGGCGCGGTGGGGGGGGGAGGAGGAGGAGGAGGAGGAGGAAGAGGAACGGCCTAAGGGCGGAGAATACCGGTCTGGAAAGGCACACCAGGTGGGTGCGGGAGCCCCGCCCGCCCTTTGACTCGGGTTTCTGCGGGACTGGGGGAAGGACGGAGAAAAGTGGTGGGGGTGGTGAGGGAGGGAAGGAGAGGGAGTAGCTGTTGACATTTGCCTTTTAGGATGAAGGGCTGCATTTGGAGTAAGGCAGCGTTGTCCAACCTTAGGAACTTGAAGATGCGTGGACTTCAACTCCCAGAATTCCCCAGCCAGCATAGCTGGCTGGGGAATTCTGGGAGTTGAAGTCCACGCATCTTCAAGTTCCTAAGGTTGGAAAACGCTGGAGTAAGGCGCCCCTTTTCTGGAGGCAAAGTGCGAGGCTGCTCCTACCAGCTTCGACGCAAGCCGAGTTCCTTTTGCCTCTTTGCTGCCTGGAGGCGGCCAACTCACCCTCTTCCTCGCTTGATCCGGCTCTACTCTTGTCCCGGCGGAATTCCTGATCGCTTTCCAGTTCGATAGGGAGTTTGGAGCCGTCTTATTGCTTTACCTAGCTTTTATCCGCTCTCCACGAAGTGACTCTCCTACTCGTCTCTTATCACTGGAGGTTTTTTTAAGAAGGGACTGGACAGTCACTTGTCTGGAATGGTATAGGATCGCCTGCTTGAGCAGGGGGCTGGACTGGAAGACCCCCCCCCCAAGGTCCCTTCCAGCTCTATCCTGAGTCTGAGTCTGTTGTCGGTCGATCCCATCGAAAGCAATGTGCCCAGAGGGTTCTGACCCGGACACGCAGCTCGCTCCTCTGACTTCTGTCCTGAACCCAAACAGTCTAACGCAAACCGGGAAAGCGGAGAGAGGAAAGAGAATTATAAAAGAGTTTTTACAACTCGGCAGCTTCTTTTTCAGATTATAGACGTCCTCTTGGTAAACTATGGTTTGTAGTATCGGTCGCGGCTTGCAAAGATTAACACTTGTAGGCAACAGCCAGATTGTTTACTTTCCCTTAGTGGGTTGATACTTCATAAGAGCAAGAACGATTAGTTTACCTGCAATCCTTTAAAAATTCCATTTAAGCTTGTGGTTGTCATAAACTCAGGGCTGGATTAAGATGCTTCCGCGGGTCAAAAGAGAGGCACTTTCGACAGTGATAGGAGAACGGCAGACGCTTGTGGAAGTAATTTCTTTTGACGGCAAAGTGTAAGGACCCCGTCGCTGCTTTGGATTTGCTGTTAATAAATTCCCTCGAATGAATTGTGAGTGGAAGATGCTTCTCTTTTCCTTAATGTTAAAAGTTTTCCTTCCGTAATTGCTTTTTATCTCTTGATAGTGACACTTCCTTTGCTAAATGGTGTTTTCTCTGCTTAGTTAATGGTTTTCCCCCAAGGTGTAACTCAGACCAGTTTCTGTAGGAAAGCCGTTTCAGCCTATTGACCAAGGTTAACGCCTGCCTAGTTTCAACACAATCATGTATTCCTAATAGATCTTAAGTTCATCCAGTAAGGCATGTTTTGAGAAGGGAGAACATAACAGAGTAACAGAATTGGAAGGGACATTGGTGGTCTTCTAGTCCAACCCCCTGCTCAACAGGAGACTGTAGTGTATACCATTCCAGACAAGTTGCTGTCCAGTCTCTTCTTAAAAGCCTCCAGTGATGGAGCACTCACGACTTCTGAAGGCAAGCTATTCCACTGGTTAATTGTTCTCATTGTTAGGAAATTTCTCTTTAGTTCTAGGTTGCTTCTTTCCTTGATTAGTTGATCAAGTGATCATGATCAAAGTAGATCTAAAAACAAGGGAGAGATTTACAAAGATACAGTTTTTTAAAAAATGCAGTCTAGACTATGGCTTTTGTTCCTTTTTGCCTGACACTGGTGATAAAATCTCGGGTCCAAAAAGGTTTTGCCCATCATACAAATCAAAGAGTACATTCAAAATATATACATTGATGACCATTATATTGATGGCAAATAAATTTGTACACGCAGGTTTTGCAAACTTTTATTAATCAACAATTCAAAAAAACCTTGAAGTTTACATTCTATACTAAGTCACAAAGGGCTAGAGTATCTGAGGTGCAAAAATTCAGTTGATGGATCATGGCGCAAAGGCATACAAATAATGTGAAGTCTATTGCCATCTAGAAATTATTTGGGATTATATAGCCTAGATATAGTAATCCTAGTTAACCCTAGGTTTAGAACATATATTACATTAAGCCAAAACCATGCAAATCACAATGGTGTAATGGAATTTTTGAACCCATTTGTAAACCACATAATTATTTTATAAACACGGGTTTTGTGGGTGGATTTTAAACTGGGAATTGTGTGCAAATCTAGCCATTTGTGATTAACCATGATTATGTAAACTGTGTTTGACTGGTTAAAACCCTGAAGTGAGACACTGCTTTTCAGTAGTGGTGCTAAATTTTTTATATTTTGTTACAGATTGTACTACACACACACACACACACACATATTTTGAACAACTGTACAAAGTTTTTCTTTGCAGCATCCATCCTTAAAACTTAGAAACAATATATTTATTGGATGAAAAATCAGAAACAAGCTGTAACCTGCCAAGCAATTATTTCTGTCAACAGGACTTGCTTAGACTTGCTATGATGTTTCCAATGTGGATTCTTTTTAAGGGTGTAGCAGTACCCTGGTTCTTGGACAAGAGGTTTTAAATGAGAGAGAAAGAAAAAACAGTGGTGCTAGTTCTTCCAACTGGAAACATACAAAAACATAATTTTTTTTCTTATGAATGGAAAGGTTTGGATCAGTTTGTTTTATTATCGATACTGTGCTTCTAAATTCCTGCTCCCAGATCAGTATCCAGCTTCTGTCCCTGCTGTCTTCCTCACTATGACTCAAGACTATGGATGATGAAAAAGATTTAGAAAGAGAACCACGTGGTGTTGCAATTTAATGAAGAGGGTAGAATCTTGCAGAGAATTGCGACCAAGGGTTCTAAGTGTGAAGTGGAGAGCTGATCAAATGCCTTTTGGGGAACACTGTCTTCCACCAGGGAACACTGCTTACTAACATGACCATGAATGAATGTATATTAAAGTCATTGCGGCAAAATTACAATGTCATCTACTGTAGATCAGGTTGCCCAATATTCTTGGAGAGATGGAATGAAATATTATTTTGACAAGAGAGTGGGAGTCATATTTGACTGACAGGCCTTTGGTGGGGCTCCATTTGTTATTTGCGGATGACAAATTGCAATATCATCCTGGTAGTCTAGACAGAACTACTAGACAAGAGAAATACAAATAGCTATTGGCCTGCTTTTTATTTTATTTATTTATTTTATTTTAATTCCATTTATATCCTGCCCTTCTCCGAAGACTCAGGGCGGCTTACAAGCTTAGCAGTAGCCTTCATTCTATGTATATGCCTGCTTATTAGGGCTTTCACACCCCCAAGCGGCATTATTACAAAGTCAGCTTATTGCCCCCAACAATCTGGGTCCTCATTTTACCTACCTCGGAAGGATGGAAGGCTGAGTCAACTTTGAGCCTGGTGGGATGCGAACCTGCACTAATTGCAGGCAGCTGGTGTTACTTAAGGAGGCATTAGCCCACTGCTCCACCAATATATCTATGTATCTATGTACATACTTACCTATATGTCTTTAAAGTCAAGCTTAGTTCCTAATAATTAAGATTTATTTGATAATGGCTATGGGCTCATGGCAGTGTATATGGAACTACCCTCTACTTTTTTCCCCTATAACAACTTTGTCGGTTATATTGGGCTGAAAAAAACTGCTCCAAAATCACCCAGTGGGCTTTCAGGGCTGAAAGTAGACTCAAACCTCATTTCCCCAATTTTAGTCAAACTCTTGGCTGTTAGATGTGATTGATGCCAATATTTCAGCCCACTTCTTGGATTGGTGGAAGTTCAAGGGAATTTAAGGAAACATCATCTGATCCTGTAAATTTCCCTATGTGAAAAAAATTGCTCCAATATGTAGGTTTCAGGGAAGTCTAGTTTTACTTCTGAAAACCAATCCAAATCATCCCAGAACTACTGTAAGTCTAATTCACGGATTTGTCAACTCCAGAAATTGTCTGTAGATTTAAAGGCCACTGAGGAGGGAGGTGTCCCCTACCTTGATCTATGCATTTCATTTTACTCCTTGCCTATATCTCATCTTGAAACTGTGCCATATGAGGACATGTAACACCAGGATTGCTTCTACATTTCATTTGCTTTTGTTCTTTTCAAATGTTTGTTGATGCTTTCTAAAAATGAATTCTAAAATGTATTTAAAAATAAGTGTAAACATATCTATGTCCTTGCACTTTAATGATTCAGTGATAAGAATCATTTGCACAATGATTGAGCCTAATTTTCCAGTATCTATTGCCTCTCAACTAAAGGCTTGATGGTGATGTCATGCAGCTGAATATTGAAGTAGCAATTCTTGTGAAACTTTCTCAGACTTCATTCACAAATTCCATTCCCAGGTTGAGCTGACTAAGCCAAAGAAAACACATTAATCATGCACAGGCCTGTATATACAATTAACTCATTTACAAGTTTGGGAAGACTCTACCTTGACTGAGTCATTTATTATTTAATTCTGCTCAGTTTGAAATCAGGGATTACTTTGGGATAAAGTTCTAACCGACTATATTTTGAAAGTTCTGCCTTCCTAGCTGATTAATATTTTTGGTCATTTTATATTGTTCCTCTTTTAACTACACTTAAATACATTTAATTCTGCTTGCATTGTTTTACTGTTTCTTTGAGTCCTGAAAGCATATGCACATGTCTTTATTTTCTCTGCAAAACAATGAAAATATTCATACCATGATCGACTGACAGTATTATAATAACAATAAAGCATGGAGAAAAAACATTTCTGGAGGTGAGGACGTCACAGATATTTGCCATTAAAGGACATATACAATAATGCCACTCAAGAGGGAAGATCTAGCAGGCATATACATAGAATGAAGGCTATTGCTAAGCACATTGGTTTGTGCTTAAATTGTAAGCCGCCCTGAGTCTTCGGAGAAGGGCGGGATATAAATGGGATTAAAATAATAAATAAAATAATAATAAAGTTTTTGACCCATATGGATCCACTGGAGAAAACATTGAAAGGCAGTTTCAAAGGTAAAAATAGTGTTGTCTTTTAAATAGTACACAGGAAAGATATCTAATGAATAACAAAACAAAGTTGAAAAGCACCCTAAAATAAAACTAAGAATATTAACAAAATGATATATAATCCATTCCTCTGCTCAGTTCTAATACTGAAGACACCAAAATTAAGCTAATGGCCCTTGAATTTTGGAGGCACAGTTTTCTTGAGTGGTGGGGATAGGTTTGGGATGCCACAGTAATGTGAGTCAGGCCTTATAGGAGGTCTGCAGATTGCCTGGTCCTGTAAAAAAGTGAAGATTGAAAGCTTGCTACTATATATGAATCCCTTAATGAAAATAATGCAGCTATAAAGCATGCATAAAATATTGACATTATTTGGACTGGTGATGCTTCATTATTTCTATAAAGTTATGATATATATAATTTGTGAATGCTACATATGAATTACAATGAAGAACCCAGGTGGCGTAGTGGTTAGAATGTAGTATTGCAGGCAAATTCTTGTCTGCAGCCTGCAGTTCAATCCTAATGAGGCTCAAGGTTGACTCAGCCTTCCACCCTTCTGAAGTTGATAAAATGAGGACCAGATTGTTGGGGGCAATATTCTGACATTGTCAACCACCCAGAGAGTACTGTAAAGTGCTATGGGGTGGTATAAGAGCCTTGGTGGAGCAGTGGGCTAATGCCTCCTTAAGTAACACCAGCTGCCTGCAATTAGTGCAGGTTCGCATCCCACCAGGCTCAAGGTTGACTCAGCCTTCCATCCTTCCGAGGTAGGTAAAATGAGGACCCAGATTGTTGGGGGCAATTAAGCTGACTTTGTAATAATGCCGCTTGGTGTGTGTGTGAAAGCCCTAATAAGCAGGCATATACATAGAATGAAGGCTACTGCTAAGCTTGTAAGCCGCCCTGAGTCTTCGGAGAAGGGCGGGATATAAATGGAATTAAAATAAAAATAAAAATAAAATATATATATAAGTCTAAGTGCTATTACTACTGCTAGGATGAATTACCAGCCAAACAATTCCAATTCAGTGTATTTCAGTTGGGCTGGATCTAGTTACCATCTGAAGTTGGAAGATAGTTCAGCAAATTTGGAGAGCCCTAGGGAAAAGCTGTCATTACGTTTTAATAGAATAGGTTTATATGGATTAGCAAATACTATTCCATCAGAATCCTAGGTCGGCTGAAATCACTAAATATGCAAATTTATTTCATCATATTATTTCCTAATTCCTCTGTGTGTAATCAGTGAATTCATTAATTTATTACTGGAAATTACAGCTAAAATTTACTCAAGAAAAATGTCTATCTCTGTTGCTACACTTCTGTGTGAGCCCTATGCAAATCCCGAATGTAAGTAGTAAAGGGTAGGTGCCTTCTTTATCCATACTTTTAGTTAGTCTTCTCCCACTTTAAAGAGATCAATACTGAAGTAGAAAAGTTCGATCTTGAAGTAACTTTTTTTTTTGCAGGATCAGTCAGTGTTTGGAGACTTCCTGGGAGGTATCAGTTGCTTGGTGATATGGTATTTTGACTAATCCTTCATGTAAGTCTTTTGTGTATGGTTTGAATTGGGTGCTTGACTGGATGGTAGATTGAATCATTTGCACTGATTTCTTGATAACTCCTTTATTTGAGTGCCAGAATTCCAGGAATTCTCTGGCTCTTCTGATGTTTCTCTGGTCAACACTTTGTATATTTTCCCAGTGAAATGTGTGATTCATTCTGTGGAGGCGAGTGACTTTAGGCCCTTGTGATTTTGGATCGTTGTTGCAGGTGTGTATTCTGTGATTCTTCAGTATAAATGGTGCCCTGTCCTATCTAGCACTGCCTGCAACCCAGACAGTTGAACCTCTGTGTGATGTTGGCAATTTATGATGAGATTGTAGTCTCTGGCTTATACAGGATTCTTTCTAGAGTTTTGCAGGGTGTGACGCCTGGTGGCTTGGAAAGTCTTTTAGTCTTGTTTTGTTTCCTGGTGTATTTTTTTGATGAATTGCTGAGGTGGAGATGGGCTTGTTCTTACTGGATGTGCTGTGATGGTAGTTGAGTTCTATTTTTATAAGAACTGGTGAGCTGCAAAGTGTTTTTGCTCGGTTGATGATGGTTCTTACACAGCTGATCTCTTTTATTTGTGTATTAGTTGCTATAGAAGTTTAAGATTCAGTCTGGGTAGGTGGACTTCTGTAAACTTGAGTTTGCAACTTACCATCATTTAATTTAATGATGAGCTTATCTAGAAATGAATGTTTGTTCCCTTTCTACATCTCTATGGGAAATATGATTCCCGAACAGGTATTGAATACGGTATTTGAAATACACTTTTTTTGTTTTCTTTTTAGGATGAAAAATAGTAATTAACTGATTTGTGCTTGGGATTAGATCTTAGGAAGAGCAAAGGTTTCTGGGTGTTGCATAATAAGGCCGGCATCATTTCCATCCACTAGTTAGCTGATTCTTTCCCAGAAGCTGTATTCAAATTCCACACAATCTATAAATGCTGCAAATAAATCCTCATTTCTGAGAAAGCTTCCCTGGAATAGGGACAAAACATCTGCAAAAAGACACAATTTTGGTATATCTTTTTATGCCCAGAGGATCCCTACTGAAAGTATGTACAATGAAATACAATAAAGTTTGGCTATTCTAACCCCAGGAGATCCTGGTTCTCTGTGAAGATCATCTCTTCAGTTTCATAGGAATGAATGTCACAGTACATAATTTCCAAATCCATGAAATTATTGTCATATTTATATCCTGCCCTTCCTCTAATGTGCTCCAGACAGCATTTTAAAATACTCTGGAAAATTATGGATTGCATCTTAGGGACAATATATATTGGGTTGTGTTCACTGGCAACTGGCATCAAGTAGCGAAAGAAAGTGGGATGGAATCCCAACTTCCTTCACATACAGAATACATAAATAAGATTGCTATGCAAGAAGAAGCAAGAGGGTCACCCATCCCATTCTGTCTATGGAAGCTGAACAGATTGGCAGTTAGATGCTGTTGCATGTCTTTGAATATCTGAGATATCTGCTTTTATTTTGCTGAGCGATTGGGCCAATGCTGGACACACATAACATTTATGGAGGGTTTCATCTGGCTTTTTCCTGTATAAGAATGATTCTGAAATGTTGTTAGCTCAGCTCAGTTTTGAGTCACGTAAATAGCCACGCCCTACCTAGCTGCGGTGCAGTGTCATTGAAGCAAGGACTGAGAGTTATATTTTTTTAAAAAAGAGAGACCATTATCTGATATTTAGGATTGAATCACTTAGCTTTTTGTAGCAGGCATGTGAGATAAAAGCTTGACATTTCACATTGAAATCCTTACCAGTCTTCCTTGTTCATTGCTGCTAAAGACTGATGGCAGATGCTTCCTTCTAGATGACCTATGTTCCTTCAGAGGGAACATGCTTGCAATTGTAACCTATTTTAGTGGATTTTCCAACGGATTGTATTGTTAGTTTCGTTTAAGAAATATTTATGCAACACTATTTTGAAAAACAACAACAAAGGAATTAGGATATTTTGCTTAATTGTTAATAGAAAATCAAGAAGGTCAGTATGACTCAACGGCATATTTTAAAAAAAAATGCTATTTAGCTAGACTGGACTGACTATCAAGTGATTGGCATGAAGATTAAGTACTGTAAAAGCAACCTTGTTGTCTCTTATGGCCTTCAGATTTCAGACACATCATGTTCAGTAGTAAATAAACATTTAAAGAGTAAAGAGAAATTTGCCCAGACATTTTATTCATATTATATTACATCTTCAAATTTAAGCTTGTGTGCAAATTTATTGTAAATCCCACAACTGTGACATTTCATTCCCAGAGAAAACATTCTTTCTTAAAGGCAATCACACCCAAAACCAGCGATGGGAGGTTATGGTTAGAAAGGATTTAGACATCTTTACTTGAATGACAGATTTGTTTGTTTTGGAAAACAAAAAAGCCTACATTTTTTTCAATATTAAATTTGTAAAGAGAGTCAGGGCCGTTAAAGACAATTATTTCCTAGAAGGATACTCGTTAAAAAATGTTTTAATTGGAGTTATTTGCATCCAACATGAATTCAAACATAAAATTTGTTTTCAGAAGAATAAAAATAATTAAAAAATGACTGCAAATACAGCCTTGTAATATTATGATGTCGTAATATTTTAACTCATTAGACATGTTATAAGAAGTACACCTATAAGGCTTGTGTTGATGCTTTTTATAAAATATAAATGTGAAATATATTTGTAAAAGGCCATTTATCAATAGACTTTGTGATTCCTCCTGTGGAGAAACATTTGCGATGATTTTAGTTTACAAGGTCAAATAATACAGTTTTCTTTTTTCAGCCCCCAGCGTTGCAGCAGTTCTTTATATTGTTCAACATATTGTCATGGGTACAGTTAAATAATATTCCCTTTAACAGAGGAATTCAAATGACTACTTAATAGCATTGGCTTTACCCTTTATTCAGTAGTGGGATTCAGCTGGTTTGCACCACTTTGGCAGAACAGGTAGCTAATTTTTTGTTGCCCAGGCCCAGAATGGACTTCTGGAAGTGACATCCACATAGAGAACCGGTTGTTCACGTATTTGAATCCCACCACTGCCTGTATTACAATAATCGAATCAAACTTGAACAGCAAAGTTCGTAAGGGGAGCAAGGGGTGGGTTAGACAACATAAACAGCGTTATAGCATTGCAACACCAGCTCTGTCCCTTTTCTCCACACATGGAAGTGTCATGCTTGGCTGCCTGAGCTCAAGAATGAAACAGAGATTTTAATTAAAAGATGGGTGTTAATTTTCTACAGGCATAAAACTTTTCATACTTGAACTATGCAAAAATACAGTAGTGACTGGGGTGATTTCTGCATATAGCAAAATAGGTGTGGCATTAAATACATAATGGGCAGTGTTTCATTAAATGATTACAAGACATGATCGGTTTAGTAATTAGGGGAAGTACCGGTAAGTGACAGTTATCTTGAATTTGAAACTATGATTTCCAGGATCATTTGGGAAAGAATTACAATATAAACATGCACAATTGGAATATTTTGCAAGGTTTCAAGTTGCTTTGGGCAGATTTTAAAAAAAGATATAAAGACAAATTAAAGGTACAGATCCATTGTCATATTTTTGTATGTAGGAAAAAGAGCTGAAGGGGAAGTTTTCTGCAAAAGAAAAATCAAGTGTGGATACTAATAAAGTTGCTAGATACATTAAAAATTGCTATTGTATTTACATCTTATTTAGTATCTTTGGGAAGATCAACATGCATGTTAAATTGGGAAGAAAATTAAACACCAGGAATAGAGACAAAACCCCATATCCTTACTTTTCTATAGAATTCTATACCAAAACTAACAGTGTACATAAAAAGGTAAAAGGGATAGTTTACCATAATCTGGTGGGGAAAAATTCCCTGTATTTACATTGTAGTGTATATATTGGAGCTATTTTTAGTTTACATATGGTACATACGGTAACTAAAATGTAAAGGTCAGGTTCTAAAGAACTGTGTTATTTTTTCATGCCAAACATGATTATGAGTTTTATTAGAATTAAATTATTAAAAACTGATGGGAAGTCATCTGAAGTCTTTTATTTGAGAATGGAATCATCATTTGTTTTAAAATTTTCATAATCGTGTATCAATAGAGAATGACTAGCAATAGTGCATGGTGATTTTTTTATTGAAAAATGAATAGATCTATATTTCTACCACTTGTTTGTCAATTCTAAGTCTAAAATAGCTTTTTGGATTCTGAATAATGAAGCAATATTTTATTTTAATAGCTTAGCATTTGGGATTTAAACATGTAGAGATCTTGTGTCTTTATTTTCTTGGGAGAAAAATATTTTGGTATTCAAATTTCTGTTTACACATATAGCACCTTTATCTCTGTATAATCAGAGAAAGGTGGTTGTTGCTGTTTTTTGCTATATGATTGAAATGGAAATTTAAATGAAATTTCACAAATACTTTCACAATACATGATACACTGCCTAAATCTGTTAACAACCTGTATATTTCTATTGTTACAGCAGAATATTGTCATTCTTAAGGACTGCTATACTGATTGTAATTCACACAGGATCTTATTCAGAGATAAAGAATTAATATATGCCATTTTTTTCTGATGACACTTTTTTGTCTGGTTGCTTATGTTGACTAACTGCTTTAAGATGAAACTAAACTATGCTGAATTTGGAACAGTTTCTGTGCAACTGCTTTAAAATACAGTAAGGAATTCCAGAATATTACAGTTCCTAATCACTTTGTGCACAGTTGCATTCCCTTACCATGATGTTAATAAGTACAAAGAGGAAGTGACATGTTGGTCCAAATATTGCTCAACAGATATATACAAAAGGCCCTGTTAGTGATTCCTCCATTATGTACACTATCATGTCTCCAAAGGCAATATATCAGCATTTTCTTAAGTTGGCAGCGCTCCTATATTTTGGCTTATGACATTAGGAGATTCTGTTTCAGACAAGAATCATTTTTCTCTGATTTTTTGATTTGCTACCTATAAATAATAAAAACATTATTTAGCAGCAAATCTAAAAAACAAAAAGGGGTGGGGGAAACATGTAATCGCAAGTGATCTTTACTAATTAGAATACTGTATAGTGCTGTATTTTGTTACCCTTCTTCGAGTTGTACCAGGAGAAGCTGTTCCAATTGTTTGACTAAGAAGATTATCAGAAGCCAACAATGAATTAGGACCACCACTTAGATTCCCAAGGCCACCACTCGCTCCTGTTCCAGACACAACTCTTTCAGTTACAAACACATTACGGGCATTTGATATGTCAGAAGGGAGGGTCATATTGCCATGTACGCTAGCAGCAGGTCGAATTACTCTTTCGGTCACAACTACATTTGATCCTTCGGTCAGATTGGGAATGCTCAAAGAAGCTGGTAACCTTGAATTAGGAGCAATTACTCTTTCTGTGACCACAACATTTGACCCACCTGGTAGGTCGGGAATATCTATCATGCCATGAATGTCGGTGACCGGAGCAGGAGCCAGCACTCTTTCTCTGACCACAACATTTGATCCACTCAGAGAATCAACATTAAGTGTGGGGGGTTTCATTGTTGAGCCTGAAGTATATGTTTCTGTTACAACTACGTTACCATGGAGCATAGGATCAGGTATTGGCCTTGGAGGTTGTACATTGGAAGTGGTTGTGTAAGTATTTTCTGTAACTACGGTGGTACCACCAACAGCAGAAGGTTGAGGCATAGATGAAGATGTGTTAACAACAATCGTGGTTCCAGGTGGTGGCAGATTTACCTCAATATCAGGATTGGGCAGAGACATATTGGGATCTGGGAAGGGCTCAATCTCTCTTCCCAAGCAGATCTCTGCCAAGGTCTTAAACTTAGGACCCAGTGTATCCAAATAGGAATTGTCCAGATCATCCCCAATAAAACTGCAACAGCCAATGGAACCAGCAGGAGTGCCTATGCCTTCATGATCATATATTAGGAGACAATCATTTGCAGGTCTGCCTTCATCTTCATCAGCATAGGCAAATGCTTTCTAAAAACGAATAAGCAAGAGAAAATTAGCATTGTTTATCATTAACATGAGAAAAAATATCAAAATATTCTCCAAAAAGGTAAGTACTTAAAAGCTGGGTGATTAACTTGAATTTCAGTTTACCAGCTGCTTCAAATTGAATCCAAACTGCTGCATAGTCCCATTCCACAACATGAATAATTTATATTTATTCCATACATAATTTATTCCATACTGTGGGGAGGCAGTTCAAATTTTGCACCAAGGAATATCAAATACTCTAAGTTATGAACACTTTGCACCATTACTTGGCATAATATACTTTAGGTTTGTGTTCATAAATATGAACATAACCCTAAGCAAATATTCCTAATAATGACTTATTACCATTCTCCATATTTTGCTAGGTACAGTATAATGGTTTACCTCAGAGAAGTAGCTGTCTAGGAAAGCCATATTCACACCACTTTCTCGGTATTCTTTTATTCCTCCATATGTATCTTTCCGTCCCATTGTCCCATAGCCAGTTGTTGTCCCATAACCAAGTGTAGTTCCATAGCCTTTTGCTGCTCCAAGTCCTGTTGTTTCTTCAACTCCTGAACTCACCATTCCTCCATCACCATATTTAGTTGCATAGATATCTGATAATGATTATTTATTTATTTATTTTATTCAAAACAAAATAAAAGAACAATACAATCACCTGTTCTCAAAGTCTGGGAAAATAACTAGTTTTTCAGTAGCTTATTGAATAATGTAAGGGTGGTAGCCAAACAACTCACTGAGGGGAGATCATTCTAAAAGGCAGGAATTGAAACAGAATAGGTACAATTCCTGGGTCTTGCAAGATGATATTGTTTAATTGAGGGGACTTGCAGCATGCCTACTCTGCTGGACCCAATCACATGGGAAAAGATGATAGAGATACACAGTTTCTCAGGTAGCCTGGCCATATGCCTTGGAAAGTTGTAAAGGCTATAACCAGCAGCTTGAATTGTTTTCTGAAGCCTAGTAGTAACTAGTGCAACTTGCAAAGCAGCAAAGTGATGCACATATAATACTGCCTCATTGCCTGTGTTGTCACATTCTAGACTGGTTGTAGCTTCTGGATGGTCTTCAATAACAACCCCAAAAGTTCTTATTAATCACAGCTTTCACCTGTTCTTTGAGAACTGAGAGTTCAAGAGGATTGCACACATCTTAAATGGATAATTAGGGTTAGGGTTAGGAACATCTGGAACATCAGAAACGAAGAGTCAGCAATGGGGGCACAAATAGACATAAAAACTCAGCCTTGGTAGGATTGAGCCTGAGGCTGTTCTTCCCCATCCAGGTCTAAAGCCTCCAAAAATGGGGTCACTAACTCAACCAACCAGGGGTCAAGATATACAACATCATCTGCATGCATGTTACATATTGATGATGATGGAAGATGATCTCATCTAGCATTTTCATGTGAACAGAAGGGGAAGTGTCAAGCTCTGTGGCATCCAACATGTAAGGGCCTGTAAGCAAGTTTTCTTTCTACCTGTCAATACCGGTTGAAATCAACCACAGAAAATAGAGGAGAACCATCATAAAACAATGGCTATGGTGATATTTATAATGTTGATGATGACACATAATAGATTCAAAGAACAGCAGTGATCAATTCACTAATCAATTAATCAATGCAAAGCTGACCGTAAAACAATTGAGGCCCAATTTCTATTGATATGGTGTGAATATTACAGTCACTCTTATGCTCCTATACAGATACTCTTTGTGTAACAATTTTTGTAACTATGTGGATTTTTCATGGGCCCATAGAGATTCCATTTCCATAAATGATAAGAATTAGATGTAGAATAATAAGAACACATTCACTCCTCCACTTTACTGCTATTTCTATCCCCATCAATTATCAGAATTTGCCAGTTAAATGTTACTTTATTTACCTGAAGAATCTGCAAACTCCCCTTTACTTGCAGCAGTTACTGGTGCACAGATATTTGACACATCCTGGAAAGAAAGCCCAAGCTAAGTTATTAAATATACTTTTTAATAAGTAACATAAATGTAATATAGAGATTATTTTGCTATGATTAGGGGAACTGTTAATGTAATGGAAAGTAATAGTGCAATTGGTAGAAACAAGGCCTTAGATTTGTGTGGAAGTATGTCTTAGTTTGATTATAGAATCTATTACAGTTCCTTGTGACAGTACTGTCAATGGATCCATCTGGTTTGGTATCAGCACATAAGTGATCTTGGCTTGTTTTGGAAGCAATCAGTGTTTGGACCTGATTAGTTACTGGGATGGGAGGCCATTGCGGCAAAACATCCTGGAATAAGGTAACAGCAAACCACTACTGTAGACTTACCAACATCCCCCTCTCCCCCTCGGATGGTTGTGTTCACAGAGTCACGTTGGGGAAGTAGAAAATAAAATAAATGCCATTGACAGAGATATACAGAATCTGTTACCTAAGGCAAAAGGGACTAAATATTTTTCAGGTCCAGAATGAGATAACATTCAGAAGAAGCTTAGTCAGATGCTTCCCTAATTCACTGGACTATAAGAAGGAAGTACAGCAGAATCGGACTTTCAAAATTCTGTTATTTATACTAATCTGAACAAAAGTAATGTCACTCTTCTTGTGGGGTTGATTTCCTGTTCTGAACTTCCTAGCACAGTTGAACTCAATGGCAACTTTTCCTTTGGCTGAAAAAATTGGGTACCTGCTGAGGTCCATTGCTAATAATCTCTTCTAGGCTTCTTTTGTTGCTGATTCTGCCTATTCATCTGTCTTTTCTGAGAGTATGTCAATGATTAAGCAATGGGAAGCAAAGGCAGCCTGTGCTTTTCTTTCCTAACAAGGTACAGATTGGCCTCCTAGGTCATGAAGAAAATGGAGAACTACTGATGGATAGTGGCAAAGAGGCTCCCTAATCTAAGATGGGATAAAGATTTTCTGTAGTCAACTCCTAGCCCTTGGTCTTGGTGGTTGGGAATCTGGTGGGAACTCGGCCTAATGCATCTGGAGGGAACCAGTTGGTTGATGCTGAAATAATATGTATCTGCATGCAGACATTTGGGAATATGCACATGTCTCTGTGTGTTTCAGTGAAGAACTAACCCGGTCTTCAGGCTGTGCTCCTTCAATTCCCCAGGAATGGATAGCTCCTTCTGTGCATTCAGGCACAGGCTCAAATCCAGATCCCACTCCACCAGCCTGTCTGGATCCCAGATAACCGGAACAATCACACTGTGACATCAGAATTGGTACCACTGATAAACCAAAACAAAACAAAAAGTTATCAGTAGACTAAATATTTGATTTATATATAAATAGAGGCACACAATAATATGGGGCCAGTCTATTTCTAGTCTACAGTGTCTACTAAAGCCATATACCGTAATCATTTCTGGAGATTTTTGTTCCAGGTACCTTTACAGGTTGAACTGTGCTGAGTGAATGTTGGGCACAGTTATCAAAGCTGTCCCCCCACCCCCACAACATTGGAAACCTTTTCCTGGACAGGCACACCTGGCATCTACATTACTGCTTTTTGGTGCTAGACACACACTTCTTAAATTTTAATTGCTTCAGTGCCATGTATTAATCTTTCTATATCTGTTATCTAAAGCTTTTAAAGTCCTTTTTAGTGATCATTGTCATTATTTAATGTGGTATTTGGGTAGTTTAACAGACATATTCTTGGGGAAAATTTGCTTTGAAAATCAAAATAAATAAATGAACAAACATTTTTCAGGATACTAGCAAACACTTTTGAAACCTAATATTATCAGCATGTGTATTTCCATTCAGCAGATGATGCATCTCAAGATGGACATCATGAGCAGAATACTTTTTAACTGAGGGGGTTTTTTGCACGCAGAAATTGAGACCAAGTTCATAGCAACTTTCTAGTGTTGTCAATGTACTTTACTATTCAATCTTTAAGGCAAAATTTGAGGATGCAAAAAGAATTGTTTTCAATTATTCCTTCTCAATTAATGGGAATCAAAAGGCATATTTCACAGAACCATTATATACTGACCAAAATGTTTTATAGAAGTCAAAAATCATATTATATAGAAAACATTTTTAAAAGGAATAAATCTATCCTTATAGAATACTTACACACAAATATTAATCCTCCAAGAAGCATCAGGCCAATGGCAGCAGCACTAAGAGAAGTTTCTCCACCATTTTGCCTTGCTCCTCCTACGTCAATAGCATGTCCACTAATTCCATGTGTGTCATCAATGCCACCTCCACCACCACCACCTCCACCACCATCAATACTACCTCCACCTGTTCCCCAGCCAGTGCCACCTGTTCCCCAGCCAGTGCCACTTGTTCCTCCTCCACCTGCTCCTCCACCACCCGCTCCTCCTCCACCTGCTCCTCCTCCACCTGCTCCTCCACCACCTGCTCCTCCACCACCTGCTCCACCACCACCTGCTCCACCACCACCTGCTCCACCACCACCTGCTCCTCCGCCACCCGCTCCTCCACCGGCTCCACCACCACCAATAATTATAACTTTGACTCTCTTGGTAGCCATTTTGACACACATTCCATTTTGATCACAGTGACAGGCCTGCAAAGGAATTACCAGTGGCCTTTGACAGCTTTTGCCACTGTTGTCAATCACTTTGACTTGGACCTCATAAATTATGAACTCTATGTTGTTAGTGAACAGAGCTGCTGAAGTACCTGGAGGGAGAAATAAGGGAAAGGACTACATTAAGAACTCTGCTTTGAAATCCCTATAATCAAAGTTCATTCTCTTAAATAATTATTATGAATTTGACTATGAAAATTCAATGAACAAAAAGTCTCTAACAGGATAGGCATAATATATATGTATATGTGTGTGTGTGTGTTCATGTATGTATACACACACACATACAAGTATTTCTCGATTTACAACCAAAATTGAGACCAGAATTTCTGTTGTAAATCATGATGGTAAGTCGAGTCATACTTAGTTTTATAACAATTTACATGGTCATTAAGCGAATCCAAGTTCTCCAATGGGAATTTTTTTGCAGAAATTAGCAAAAAAGGTCACAAATCATTATTATGTAACTGCAGGAAGCTGCAACTGATTGTAAATACAAGCCAATTGTCAAATGCCTGAATCGCAATCATGTGACTGCAAGGGTGGTGCAGCAGCCTTGGTGGAGCAGTGGGCTAATGCCTCCTTAAGTAACACCAGCTGCCTGCAATTAGTGCAGGTTCGCATACCACCAGGCTCAAGGTTGACTCAGCCTTCCATCCTTCCGAGGTAGGTAAAATGAGGACCCAGATTGTTGGGGGCAATTAAGCTGACTTTGTAATAATGCCGCTTGGGGTGTGTGTGAAAGCCCTAATAAGCAGGCATATACATAGAATGAAGGCTACTGCTAAGTTTGTAAGCCGCCCTGAGTCTTCGGAGAAGGGCGGGATATAAATGGAATTAAAATAAAAAAAATAAAAACAGTTATACAGTAGGTGTGAGTACAGATCACAAATCATTTTCCCAAGGCTGTCATAACTTTGACCATCATTAAACCATGAGCCATACATCGAGGACTCTGTGTTATAAGTTTGTATCTGGTTTGATCACAGTGATGGCCTTCAACTTTATACATTTTTCTCTTCTTCTTCTCCCCTTTTCAGCCCTGCAAGGTGGGTAAAGGCAGGCTTACAAGCTCAAGGTTGAGTCAGCCTTCCCTCTTTCCAATGTTGGTAAAATGAGGACCTAGATTGTTGGAGGCTATATGCTGACTCTGTAAACCGCTTAGAGAGGGCTGTAAATCACTGTGAAGTGATATATAAGTCAGAATGATATTGCTATTTGATAAAACTTACTTTGTTTCTCCTCCTCCTCCTCCTCCTCATTTTCATACTGCTGACTTTTTCCCTTCCTTCCTAAAAATAACTCTAGACTAAGAGAAATGGTATGCCACTGCCCTGTAGTGCTGGGATTTGTATATGATTGGTGGATTAATCTTTGAAATTCAGATAGATCAGACATGTCAAACACAAGGCCTGGGGCTGGATCCGGCCTGCGAAGTGGTTTCATGTGGCCCGCAAAGCCATCCTGGAAACAGTGAGGGAACGGCCCCCACTGCCTTGGCCCTGGCCCAGAGACCCTCCTTCTGCCAGAGACCCTCAGATCTGTCCCATTCCTGCCCAGGCCCCCATAGGCACCCTTGATGCGAACGATGTAGAGCTGGCCATGCCCACCCAGTAGGCCATACGCACGCTAGCCACACCCACCCAGTAGGCCATACCCACCCGGCCCCCTGAGGGCTAGCCATATCCACCCTGGCCATACCCACCCGGCCCCCTGAGGGCAATCACAATGCTGATGCGGCCTTCAATCAAATTGAGTTTGACACCCCTGAGATAGATCAATAATTCAAGGCAATAAACTGTATCAGTTAAAATATCCCCAAAGTTATTTCTTTCTTTGGGTTTCCTTGTATTTATTTACATATTGCATATTGGAAAAATATAGTTTGACAAAAAATTCAGAAAGAAGAAAGGGGAGGGGGACTGTAGTGCAGTTGTCTGAAATGAACATTTGACCACAGGACTTCTTTAAAAAGCCCAAGCCGCCACCAACAGATTCTTGTGTGCAACCATTGGTTGCACATATAGTATTCCACATTTGAGAAGAATGTTAGACACTCCTCAGCAAGAATAGATATAAAGGGAGGGTTGAGTGGGGAAGAAGAGCATATTTATTAAGATGAAAAAACCCTGAACATGTAATTTCACTCACCATTTACTACTTTGATATCCCATGAGCTGTCTTGAGGCTGAGTGACAATACTAAATTTAAAGGGTGGTCCATATGGAGAATCATCTGGATCTTTAGCTGTGATCACCACGTTTGGATTGTCCATACATACTCTCCTGATCTCCTCAGTCACAATGGGACAGTTATCATTAACATCTTGAATAGTAAGCATAATAGTGCCAGTGGCTGTCGTGTAAGGGCTGTCTGCAATAAATAATACCCATGAAGGAGAATAAAATCAAATGTCATCACACAACAATTTATGTTGCACAAGTACAATTAACTGAATGCATAAATAAGATCCCAAGGATCATCTGGAAAAGTTAATTTGAGCAGATAAGGAAACGATGGGAAGAAAAGAGACAGTTTTTAATAGCTGAATGGCATGTATAATTTTAAATGCATCTTGCAAAATGAAGGCTAATTTAAAAGATTCTCAATTCAATTACAACATCTGTGGATAACACTAAAACATGTAAGAGTAGTATCCAGAGTTTGTCAGATCTCTAAATACATAGCAAAGACAAGATTAAAAAGTGTGGGCAGAAGTGGTGGTTCTCAGTACAAATTTTGTTTGCATCCCTGTGCAGCTGAACAGCAAATTGTTAGCAATGCAGTTTCATGGCTGGCTGAGGAATTCTGGGAGTTGAAGTCCACACATCTGAAAGTTGCCAAGTTTGATCAACATTGCTATAGAGATTTAAAACAACCAGCAAAATGTTTGTTCATGATGTTTACTTTATTTCATTTAAAAGTTACATAGAGCACTTTCCCACTTAGTCAAAACAGCTAGGGTTATAAATATTTGGAATAATAATTCCATATTTCTAAGTGTGTACTGCTTATGAGCAATAATGAATATTAAAAAAATTCCATGTTCTTACCTCTCATAATAGCAAGCACCTCTGCTGTGTATACCCCTTTGACTACATAATTTGATTCTCGATCAATAGTTTTCTTAAAAGTGATGACAGCTGTTTGAGGATTGATCTGCAACCAGGCAGCAGGATCACGGCCCATCTCATATCTGTGTTTTGAACAATGGAAATGCTTAGAATGAATTATGAATGGTAAAATAGTGACAGATATTAAACCTTTGCTAATGCACACTGTCCAATTTGATTGACTCATTCATTTGTACATAAAAGATTTCTGACATTTGCAGATCTAATAATTTCTGAGGTTGCTAGCCATTTTTTTCTTGAAATAGCATAGGAATAAAATGTATCCCCTTTTTCCCTCTGTCAAAGTACCAGCTAATAATCACACTGAAGCATTTCACACTCGACTATTGCAAGCAGTTTTCGGAAATACAGAATATTCTAATGTACACTATTTTTTTTGTCACAAAGTCTGGAGAAGTTTGCAACTCTTGTCAAGGCTGAATATCAATTCTGGATTCACTGGCTGAATTTTGCCATGAGACTTTGAGCCCCATACTAGTCAGGTATGATTTAGCTTAGAATCTTTAATGAAATATAATACTTGAGGTTGATTTATGGTGAATATCCTGTTTTGGGGATTTGAGAAATAAAAGTTCTAAATATATACAATACATTTAAACCAAAACCATATGAAAGCGCAATTTATTGAGGGAAGACAAAATTGAAGTAGAGAAAAGTCTGCTTAAGGGGATGACTTTCGGTATTCTAAGCAATTAGTTATCCCTTCCAATTTGATTTAGCTGAATACATAAGTTTCAGGCCAAAAGCTATCTTACCGAATATTTTTAGCAACTTTTCCAGTATCCTGATCAATGGCTTGGAATGTCCCAACAGTATAAGTGAGTATAGTTTCACTTGTTAAGCTCTCAGATGCAGTGACGGTCAGCGTAGATGGACGAAAAGCTGGTCCTTCAATTACATTAGTTATCTGTACCACAATTGGGGTTCCAATAGGTTGATAAAGAGAAGCCACTGAAGAGTGGAAAGGGGCAACATTTCGCACACCAATATTAATGTTTATGGTTGAAAATTGTTCATAATCAAATTCCTAAAATAAAGAAATGGCATACATCAACTTTTTATTTGAATTATATTTGTGTGTGTGTGTTTGTGTGTGCACACAAACACATAAAACCTATCTCTTAATAGTATATCCAGATATATAGAACATAATCTTTAATCATGTAGAATGACAGATCTTCCAAGAATAGGAAGAAATCATTTCTGAAATAGAGCCAGCCATTCAAAAACTTCTAACTACAAATAAAGAGGAAATCAGATTGGAGATTCTGCTGAATATTAAAAAAAATGATGTTAATGAAATCAAATACCACCAAGAAACAAATTAACTCCATTAGGAATATGAAGCCAAATATATATATATATATATATATATATATATATATATATATATATATATATATATATATATATATATATATATATATATATATATATATATATATATATATATATATATATATATATATATATATATATATATATATATATATATATATATATATATATATATATATATATATATATATATATATATATATACCGTATATACTTGAGTATAAGCCGAATTTTCCAGCCCACTTTTTGGGCTGAAAAATTCCACTTCGGCTTATACTCCAGTCAACAAAAAAACTTACCGAGGACTTGTGCGCGGCCGAGGCTTTGGTGCTTCCGGGATCGCGCGCACCTCTCCCAAGCCACCGCCGTCCGGAGACCTGCCGAAGTTTGGGGAGGTTTGGGGAGGTGCGCGCGCACCTCCCCAAACCTCCCCAAACTTCGGCAGGTCTCCGGACGGCGGCGGCTTGGGAGAGGTGCGCGCGATCCTGGAAGCACCGAAGCCTCGGCCGCGCGCAAGTCCTCGGTAAGCTCCGGGCGGGCACTTGCTTCGCGTCTCCTGAGGGAAGGGGGGGCGACTGGAGCGGGCGTGTTTCCTCGCCTGCTGGGCGCCGCGATTTGCCCGGGGAACGCGCGGGCCCCGAATGGCAGCGTGGAGCGAGGAAGCGGACAGCCAGGGCTTCCCCGAGAGCCGCGGCCACACAGGGTATTCCTGTGTATTCAGGCTTGCAAAATGGCGGATCGAGCCTCTGCTGGCGGCAGAGGCTTGCAGAGCGCGGATCCAGCCTCCGCCGGCGGCGGAGGCTTGCAGAACGGCGGATCGGCTTATACTCGAGTCAATAACTTTTTCCAGTTTTTGGGGGTGAAATTGGGGGTCTCGGCTTATACTCGAGTCGGCTTATACTCAAGTATATACGGTATATATATGTTGGTTTATTTATTTATTTCCTCAGCCTGAGCAGAATTGCCTTAAGCCATTTTAAAAACAAATCAGCATGAGTACAGGACAATAGTAGCTTAAATGCTAAGTATTATAAATGTGTATATTTACAGAATTTAATATGTAAATAAAGTCATCAGAAATCTTGATCATTCTTAACACCTTCCTCTTCCACTGTGATGCCTATGCCTTGTTGCCAACTTGCAAACAGCTGATTGTTGTGCTGGCTGCAGTGACCCAACTCTATAACTGCTGCTAGCCTTTTTCTCATCTTCAATAGTCTCCCCCCCCTCAACTGACTGCATCTAGGGCAGACCTCCACTACCTCTGCCTCATCCTGCCCTTGGTAAGTTATACATACTTGTATCACAATAAATAAGATTTAACAACCAATTTAGCTGCTTTTGGTTTATATACGAGGCATACAATGATATAGTTCAGGAAAGACTGCAGAAGTAGGCTAAATAATTTCCATTTAATAACAAAAAATCTCTACGGAGACATTCTTATGGGCACTACTATCATAAACAAAATGCGAGGGAAGATGACTGATTATCACACACTCAAAATCAAAATGTAAGTTTAAAAAATAATAAAAGAAAATTTGAAATTCATACCTTTACAACACTCAGGATACCTTCATTAGTCGTTCTGTCTATTGTGATCTCAAAGTTGTGGTTTTCATTTCCAGAGATAAAGAAAAATTCTGCAAACCAGTTATCTGTAAATTCTTGATCTGCATCAAATACCTGTATCCTCAGCAGCTCCTGACTCAGTGAATTTTCTAGAATGGATACTGAAAACTAGAAGAGAAAGAACATCCCAGTTGGCAGTGAAGACATGCATTAGATTCCCGTCAGTTTGAAAGAAATTTGGCATACTACTGTCACTGTGATTTCAAATGCTACAAATAGTATCCACTCCTTTTATTATAAGATATTATGATATTAAAGGTAGTTGTACCTCATGCTTACTTATTGGGTAATGTACAAAAATTGTGGATAAACATGGAAAAAGTGTTTTTAATCTGGAGAAAGGAAAACTTTTTTTAATTTTTTTAATCCTGAGGATAGCTTGACTCGATTCAAACATACACTTAAACATAGGAGCTTAATGCTGGGTCAGACTACAGAGTGTCACCTTGCCACTGCAAAAATTACATATAATTTATTTTAGATGTTTGCTCATGTTGCCTACATTGGATGGAATGACCCTCCAAGATCATACAACTTCATACATGAAGGGTTACTCACTGTAGAGTCTATACTGTAGACTCAAAACAGAGTTAGCAGCATGACCTCATTCATGGCATCTGTATTCGAATAGAGTGAATAAGTGCAATGAACTCAAAGATCATCCTTAGTTTACTATAACAATCCTACCTGCTCACTTTTCTATTTCCATCATACCTGGTAGAGCATAGTAGTTTCCTCTCTTCATTTTTCTCTTTGTTTTTAGTGGGCAGTAGCTATATTATCACTCATGATGACAACACAACTTTCCAAGCTACATTGTAATTCTTATCTAGTTCCTATGAATTGCTAAATGAATTGCTAAAACTATGGGCTATACTATAAATTGGATGCTCTTCAGTTTGTAAGAGCAATATGTTGTTATGAACAAGCAACTTCAATGTCAGGAAGAGGAATCTAGCCTTCAATTGTATGTTTTGTGTTCTCTGAATAATTTATTTTAGTGAAAAAGTTCATTCATTATATGGTGATGTGGAAATAGCACTGCAGGCCTAGGTATACTTGTGATCAAATTACTTGTCCTATGTATTTTTTCATCAGAACATCATTTTACACATGGTTGCACAACAATGAAAATAGATTTTCAATGGGTGTTAATTCACCAGTGAGATGTAGTCAATCCCATTTGTTTTAGAGGTCAGATCATATTTTATATAATTTATGATTCTTGTAAAAATTATTTTCATGCCATTAACACTGATTTATGTTAGCCTCATTTTTTTTTAAAAAAACTTATCTTTAATGCATGAAGAAATCCTAAAATTTTAAGCCACAGACTTTGGTCTAAGAGGTTGTCGGCTTACCTGGTTTGTTTCTGAATCCTTAGCCAACACTGCATTATTAAATATTTTACCTTTAGGAAAATTTGAATCAAGTTCTTAAATTATTCTCTCTCCTTTGGAAAGAAAAGATTAACTATGTGGATCAAATATATATCCATTTCTTCCTGGAGTTCCAAAGGCATAAAAATCCATCTCTATATTGATCTTATTTCTAATTCTCAAAGATGATTAGAGAATGTAGAAATAATTTCTATCTTGATGATTATTCAATCATAATATCTCCTACTATTGCTTATGGAAGGAACTAGGATGACATAATGGCCCTGAAAGTGGTTAGGAAGTAATGGATAGAAAAGTGTTGCCAAGTGGTAGCTGGGAGAAAGATTGAAAGATTGAAACATAATATTGCATAAGAAGGATATGCAATATTAAAACTACTCCTTTTCCGGAATGGATCTGTTGATATCTACTGCAGTGAGTGAGTGAGTGAGTAAGAATAATTGTAAAATCAAGAATTACCAGACTGAAACAAAACTAATGATGGATCGTATTAGCTATCAGTAAGCTTACCGAGTTCTGTGAAAGAGTAGGAAAATTGTCATTCACATCCTGAACTTTAACCTGACACAAACATTCTGATGATATTCCATCTGGCCCTCCATTTCTGTCTGAGGCTTTGACAACAAGAGTATATTGACTTTGTTCCTAGAGAAAATATGGAGGAGAAGAAACAGAAGAGGGAATAATATGACAAATGCTTTAAAATCACTTAAGTAATAAAGAACATTGGTCTGATCTAGAGCTTTTTAATTTTATGAAATATGGATTTTATTTTATATTTTGGAATATGCATATTTCATATATACTGTACATATATATCTTCTTCTTTGCTCTTTCACTGAAATAATTGTTTAGAATAAATGCAGTGCACTAATAAGATTTACTACTAAATTAGCAAGCACTGGATTACTGCGTTAGAAATAATCAGTGTCTCCCCCACTTTATTTGTTTATTCAGTTTATGTGGTTGCCCATCTCACATACATGACTCTGGGTAGCTCACACAATAAAATAAAAAAAATGATTAAAATAAAAAACATTAAAACAAATTAAAACCATAAACCATAATCTGGGAGATACAATGCATACAATTACTAGTGGTATAATATAGGATCCATGCAGCCATCAGATTTCCCCAGGCATAATGATAAAAATGTATTTTAAAAGCCTTCTGAAAAGCCAGTAGGACAGGGACTGATGTAATTTTAGGGGGAACAATGTTCCAAATGAGGGATGCTGTGGCAGAAAAGGCCATCCTCCAGTGTGCTGTCAGATGATGTTCCTTAGTACACAGGACCCATATCATGTCTCTCCTGCCAGTTCTGATGGGATGGAAGGAGAGGTGGCCTCTTAAATAACCTGGCCTATGCCATGTAGAGGTTTAAAGTTTAAAACCTTGAACTGAATGCAGAAACAAATTGGCAACCAATACAGCTAGTGGAGCCAAGGAGTAACAAATACTGTCCACACTGCTGCATTTTACATCAGCTATAGCTTCTGAATTGTTTCCCATCCAAACACCTATTGCCTCCAGACACCAGGGCAGGAAATCAACAGTATCACTTAGTTTGCCAGAGCTGAACATGCATACTGATGATACCCTCACCATGTAGCTATGCATGATTTTGCTCTGTGGCTTCATGTACGTTACACAGGAGTGGAAATAGTACCAAGTCCCATGGGAATCCACAGAGTGGGGGCCAAGGGCTGGACCTCTTTCAACCCTGACTAAAACTAGCTGGATCAGCGCAATACAGTGCCACCCACTCCCAACCCCTGGAATCTGTCTAGAAAGATACCATGGTCAGTGGTCCTGAAGATCACTGAGAAGCTGAGAAGAGCAAATCTGTTTTTTTCTTAGTCATTTTCATGGCATACATATTGCTTGCAGCTGTTACTGGGTTTCCAGAAATCTCGCTTCTTTTCAACACAAGTATTTATTTTGAATGAATACTTACTGTATTGATTTTATGAATGATTTTATTTTTAACATATTTTGAAAGCATTTATTTAATAAACTTATATAGCTGCCTAGCCATCAGAAGAAACTCTGGGTAGTGAATAGAACAAAAATACAGAAACCTAAAGAAAACAATAAATACTACTGAGGCCCTGATGAAAATCATATTCATCGATCTACCACCACCCCATGCCAGTTCCATCAATATCCCAGCCACAAAATATTCTGTTTTCCCAACAATAGTTCTCTGTAAAAGGCATTTCTGTTTTGTGTTTACCTCTCTATCAAGAGCTTTTGCAATGTGAAGTTCTCCATTCTCTGTGTTCAAGATAAACAGTAATGGGCCTGAAGGACTCTGGCTTTCAATCTTGTAGGCAATTTTGGAATTTAAATTATTTGGCTCATCAGCATCTGTAGCAGTTATTTTCATTACAAATGTATCTGGAAGGAAGGAAAAGACAAAAGGGGGGGAAAGCTTCAGATATTAAGATATTAAAACCATAGAGCGCCATCATTTGTGAAATCTCTAATTTAAGATGCTTATAAAGAAGAAAAAGGAGTGCACTTTTTCATACTAGGAAGGCACGTTCATGGAAGTTTATGAATCATTTTCTACTGATCTGCTACCAAGGATGTACCCCATGAAAAAGTAAAGATTTTTTCCAAACTATTTAAACAAACAGCTTGAGTTAATTGTAATGTAATGCTTTGCTTTTTAGATTATACAGGTCTTTTACCTAGCAATTATTTCAATTATCTCGGAACAAATATTGCATTTTTTGCTTGCCTATACAGCAATATTAAGTGATAATGATCATAGGTGGGTGGTGGGTGGGCAGCTAAGTAAGGAAACAGATACCAACAAAGGAGAATATTTGTAGCTCAGGGTTGAAACGAAGGGTCCTTGGTGCTCTCTGAGCTTGGTTGTTTTCTTGCAGACATTTAATTACCCAAACTATAATAAATGGTATAAATATTATTATACAAAACCTGTGAATTACACCCCAATGTCAGACACTGGGTGCAACATCTCGTTACATATGATTATTCTGACATAATCTCAATTTGCTGCTGACAGATGCCATAGCAGGTTAGGCCCTCTTAGGCCCTAAATGTTTTGGTGGATAAGTGGAGCGCTGACTATACTAGTTGTATAGTCAGTGCTCCACCTGTCTACCAAAACCTTATAATAGTTCATTTAGTGATCGTTTAAAGTTACAACATCACTGAAAAAATTGACTTATGACCATTTTTCACCCTTATGACCATTGCAGTATCCTCATGGTCATGTGACCAAAATTTGGATGCTTGGCAATTGGTTCATATTTATGACAATTGCAGTGTCCCCAGACCTTTTGCGACCTTCTGACAAGTAAAGTCAATGGGGAAGCCAGATTCACTTAACAACCGGTTTATTAACAACAATTGCAATGATTCATTTAACAACTGTGGCAAGAAAAGTTGTAAAAATGGAGCAAAACTCACTTAAAAAATGTCTCGATTAGCAACATAAATTTTGGGCTCAATTATGGTTGTACGTTGAGGACTACCTCTATATTCCACTGTGGATTAATAAAAAAATTGATAAATATATCAAATGTGATCAAGAATAAGCCAGGGAACCATAAACAGGCCACACTGATGTGTGTATTAATCACAGTGGAAAAATGTGACTTACTGTTATCAACTCAATTGTTATTTATTCCCTGACCAGGATAGCATATCTTGATATCGTGCTTTATTATTTGTTTATCTTCAAGATATATCCTTAGCAGAAAAAGAAAGCCTCCATTTTTCAGTTTTCAAAGTGAAACATTTAAGAGCAGTGGCACAAATGCCAATGTGTTCAATATGGGAGAATTAAACTCCAATTAATTTCTCTCTTGACAAAAATGGAACCCATGGCACAATCCGGTGCAACTTCCTAAGTGCCATTAAATTAATGAAGACTTTACTCTGAAGGAAGATACTGCTGCATTCATATACATGTTTTCCAGAAATTAGTAATTATACAGGTTTCAAATGATACATGTAACCATACATACTGGCTACTATTCTGGGCAGGGAGCAATAATAACAATAATAACAATTAATAATAATAATAATAATAATAATAATAATAATAATAATAACAACAACAACAACAACAACAACAACAACAATAATAATAATAATAATAATAATAAGTTGGAAGGGACCTTGGAGGTCATCTAGTCCAACCCCCTGCTCAGGCAGGAAACCCTATACCATTTCAGGCAAATGAAGGTACTTACTCTCCATGCTGCTTTCTATTATTGACCCTGAGAACATGTGTTGTGTAAATATTGGTGGATTGTCATTTATATCCAGAACGCGAACACGAAGATCAAGAGGTGTTTCTACTGATTTTCCAGTCATAACATTTATAGCATGACAGTGAATCTGAATTAAGGTATTAAAAAAAGATAAACAGCTTTATTCAAAAGGACAATAAAGTAGTGAAAATACTTTCAATAGTGAGCTAAAGAAACTTCATTACATATTGCAAGAATTCAGGTCATCTTTGACCTAATTACAAAATGATTTCTGACTTTTCTCATAGCTAAGAGTGATAAATATAACCATAGCAACTCATATAAAAATTGAAGCAAGAGAATAATTTTTTTAAAATTATACCAACCATCCAAGAAAAGCACCCCAATTTTATATTAAAAACCATCAACATTCTAGAAAGATGTATAATTTTAATTTTAATTCTAAAACTGAAAGTGGAACCTCATTAAAAAGGCTAATTTTTAGAAGTTGTTACGAGCTGCTGTAAAGGCATATTTACATGTTTTTAATATTTTATCACTGGGGCTTGTTAGTTTAATCTTTTTTTAACATTTGTATCATTGTGTTTTATTGTTGTTAGCCGCCCTGAGTCCTTCGGGAGATAGGGTGGCATATAAGTCCCAATAATAAATAAATAAATAAATAAATATTTTTTGGAGTCTTAACAAACATGCTTAAAATGTCAAGGGGTCTCAGGAGATCACCTTCTATACGGGAGGTGAGTGACCATCGTTTAGATACTGTAATCATAAACCATAACAGGTAAAGATCTGTTTTGCCACTATTACTTACCACAAACATTGGAGTCTCCTCTCGATCTACTATTTTTGTTATATTAATTTCACCAGTCTTCTGGTTAATGACAAATACTCCCACAGGATGTTGATCAATGCCTACTCCACTTATTTTATATATAATTGGCTGCGTGCTTTCACAATCTGATCGGATCTGTTTTAGAAAGAAAAATTTAAAAATATTGCAGTCTTTTATTATTGTTTTTTACTTTAAATAATGTGATAAACTAGGTTTGGTATGGCTCAGTAGGAACCATACTTAAGATGTCTGATAACTGACACCATCTGAGAGGCCTGGATAGGTGCAATTCATTAGGTGGTAGCTTTAATTTAATTTAAATAACTTCTGATTTGTTTAGTTGACCCAGATCAAAAAATGAGTGTTGTCCTTGATAGGGCAAAGTAACAGTTTTCCTCTTCCTTATGGACTTGGAAAGAGTGATCCCCTGATTGGAAAAAAATTCCTAAGTAAAGACCCCAGAAAGACTAGGGGAGAAGGGAGTTAAAAGTGGCGAGAAACTACAAGAGGGGGAAGGAATTTAAGGAATATAAAAGAATACCTAAAAATGGAACTCAGACTGACTTAAAGAAAAACTGCTTAACCCCCAGGACATGGAAAATCTTTTTAGATTCAATTTTCAGGGGAAATAACTTAAAGAGAACTTTTAAAAAATTTTTGAAAAAAACTTTTTAAACCCAGATATAGACATTTCTGTCCCACTTTCTTTTCAGGGATAAACATCAAAGTCCTCTTTGATTAAGCCACAAAGTAGCTAGAGTAATTAGACTGAGTATATTGATTTTATCTGGAATTCTTGTGTGTGATTATTGGGTCCATTTGTTTTTGTAACATGCCCCTTTCCTCAACTCCTTTTTATAATTATGCATTTGTCTTCCTTAGTAGTTCTAAATAGAAATGAAAACCTTCCCAATATGCAAAACTACATGGTTCCATATTTAGCCCTTATGCTTTAGATTGTAACAAATTTAGTTCTATATCCCTGGCCTTTGGGCAGGAAAATCCAAAGCATTTTTTTTCCATTTTTTAGACTTGGGAGAAGCCCCAAGTATAAAGACTAAGAACTCCTCAGCTGGATAGATTAAGGTGGGATATATGTGTTAGAAAAGTTTAGTGGCAACCTGTTGTAATTATCTCATATTGTAGAAGTCTTGGGAGAAAACTTTTGTTAAGATAGTTTTAAATGGTTGTTTCTCACTGATTTAGAGTTTTTTCAGATTTCAGTTTTTATGTGAAAACAGTAAATAAAAATCAGGGGAATGGTATGCTTTAGCATAACTTAATTAATATAATAATACATATTCCAGTGCTGAGTCTAGCTAGCACTACCAATTTGGTATTGACTAAGGAAAAAATATTGACGAGTAAAGAAAATAAATTCTGTGCCCAGCAGGATCTATGGAAGAATCTTTTTTACATAATATTTTTATTTCTAAAAAAGTTACAGTAAATATAAACAGTGCAATAAAATTCAGTGCATACATGTAAGGATTGGAAAGGAAAACAAGAAAAACTATTCATAAAATCAGATATTAATAATTCCTTTATATTCCTCCCATACATTAATATATTCATCTGGCAAAAAACAAGTATGGCTCCCCTGCTTAACATAACATGTAAAATCAGACCAAATATTTGAGAAACCTGTAACTTTAGTTTGACAGCATGCAAGTGAAAAATGTAGCTTAATTTTTAGCTAGGGCAATATGCAGAATCTTTTTATACACATATTCCTAGTACTCCAAAACGATTGTGTATTTCATCTCTTCCCTCATTTTTGCGGGGGAAGCACAGAAAGAGAAGACAGTATAGTAAAATTGGTAGGGATAACAGCCAGTTTAATATTTGAACTCTACATAAAACTCAATTGATGAGACAGAATAATTGCATAATAAAAACCTGGTCTGGAAATTCCCTTAGCCAAGTTGTTGCTTTTGTTTTTTGCAACTGCTTGAATTTTACCTATATAAAATGCTTGGAACTTACTCTTGCAATTGGGTTTCGTTTTGAATTATCTTCTCCTTCCCTACACGCAGCAGCAAATTTAATCCATTCTCGTTTCTGCCTCCGATGGGATTTCCATCTCTCCACTCCTTTTTCATTCCATTCTTTTACCTTGAATAAAGGACACACCAATATTATTAGACCAACTAAATGGCATCACAGGGATGTAATAGTACATTTACAATACGAAATAGAATAGATTAGCTGCACATTATCTGTTGCTTTTTGCTTAAGAAGAAGCTCTTCACTAGTTTTCTAACTTCACAGAATATTTCCAGATATTCAGATGTTTTAAGTGGAATGGCCTAATCCTAGGAAGCTGTAAACTGGGAAAGAAACACCACCAGAATAGGTTCTCTGTTAATGTGAGAATTTGATTCAGAGGGCCATATTATCTCAAGAGACAGAGCAGTGGGTCACTGGGAAGACTGATGGCTCCAGGCCAGGACCCTGAAGGAGGCAGAGGAAGAACATGTGTGAAAATAAGAACGTATGCTGGGAATGCTTTTCCTATGGTTATCAAAGGCTCAAGCAATAAGGAGGGCTGAGTCTCGCATACTGATTTACAATAAATAGTGTTTTTCTAGCAAATCTCAATTAGATTTGTATTGTAGACATTACTAGCAAATGAACTAAAATGATTATTACCTTAACATGAAAAGTACCAATGCTGAAATCCAGGGACACCTGGAAAAGAAACAAGGACAAAGTAAGCACAATGGTCTCATTAACTCTGACTCTTTAGATAGTTGAAATACATGGAGAAGAAGAAAAAAAGAATCCTATTGCACAAGATCATAATGTAGAAACTAGTTTCATGTATATTTCTTTCCTTGCAACACTGTTTTATCTTTGAATTAGAGGTTCCTTCAGTTTTAATTAGCACATATCTCACTTTTTGGGGGGGCCAAATGACCCACATTTAAGTTTACTTCCACTCATCTCTGATTATTGGCAATATTGGTTGAGGCTGGTTCCATAACATTCAGAGCATCATGAGTATCCCACTCTTAGTTTCAACAAATCTGATGGAAAAAACCCCCAAACTGATAAAACAAAGTTTGATTTTATTTTAAAATATAATAAATCCTAAAACTCAAAAGTGACAGTATGTCAATAATTTTAGATAGAACACAAGGAAGTTATGCCTCTTATAAATAGATAGCTTCAATTACACGCATAATTAAAATGTCTGATAAAAATCCCTACCTTGTAGGATTAAGTCTAGCAACTTAAAGACAAAGAAGAAAAAAAAGCAAGTGTACAAGTTCTATAAATTTTGGTATGAATGTTGCTCCTTCACCAAATGATTGTTGACACTAAGGTTTAGACATTTGCTTTAAAAATTTGAAATCCATGATTCTTGGGATAGTAAGCTGTATGGTTTATACTACTCTATTTTCAACAAATACTGCAATCATGCCTTTGCAAAAAATATTCAATTGTAATTTTGTTCCATATGTAAAGGAGAACATGGGCACTTTCTATGTCTTAAGGCTTCTGGAATGACAAGCCACTCCCAAGATATGAGGATTTTCAAGATGATTTTTCCCATAGCACCAAAAATCTGGGTGTGTCTGTAGAAGCATAAGATATGTGTGAACTTCATTTTGGTTCAGGTGAAGACTGAAATTTTGATTCATGATGCACTATTCCAATATTTCTGGCTTCCGGCTTGTTTTATATATTTTAATATTTGTATTACTTATTTGTTTTATTTTAAGTTATAGAATATATATAGGTTGAGCATTGTCTTTAGATGGAGAGCTTGTCAAATGATGTAGATATGTTTTAAAAGAAAAATAAAAGACAAAGCAGTTTGGGTGTATATGTATGGAGACTTCTCTAGAGCTACACCTTCCCCATGAAATTTGCATTCAGATTATAAACACACACACAATTATACAATACATAATACAATATAGGACAATTATATTACTCTACAACACAACATGAAGTTCATACAGTGAAGCTTACTGACAGTCTTGTCACAAAGCCTGATGCTAAGAGGGAATAGTTAGGGGGAGATATCTTTGTGCTAGGGAGCATTAGAACTTGGATCTCTCTATTCTTAATCTAGCACTTTAACTATTAAACAATACTGGTTCTCCAAGGGACCATAAGGGACTCAAAAAAGAAAAAGAAAGAGGAATTGCACATGAGAATGAAGCAAAATTATTTTCTATCAGTTACATAATATTTATTTTAGCATAATGACAGCATAGTTATTTGAGCATTGATGTGAACAGAGAGGTTACAGCATATGAGATGGTTTTAACTGTTTTAAATCTTAAATTTGTACACAGTCCAAAGTGTGCTTGAATTGCAATGGCAAACAAAACTTATATTCATGCATCTGGTTGTGCTTATGATTTTTTTTAAAAAAGTAATTGGAATATTTTGTCCAATTAAATTAAATTAGCAGCTGTGAAGTAATATTTAAATATTTAAATTTAAATAGCAAAAAATGATATATTAAAATTTCTTTTGATGTTGTAGTTTCTCCTATAATAAATTTTAGATGGTATGTTTCCCAGGACAGGAACCTGTCTTGCATCTTGAACTTGTTATATCAAAAGCCATGTATTTGATAGAATCAGTTCTTCCTACTGGGGAGCTAACCCTGCCAGAGAAAATAACCATTTTAGCTAGAAATTAAAGAAAGAAGTCCATTCCTGGTGTCCTAGAGTTGACACTAAACCCAGTTCTAAACATAGGTACCATCAATGTAAGAGAATATTTGTAATTCAAGGTTGAACTGTGGGGTCCTTGGTGCTCTCTGAGTTTGGTTGGTTTCTTGTAGACATTTCATTACCAAACTAGATAACATCATCAGTGCTAAAAGGGAAAGTCCATGCTATAAGTCCCTTTTAGCATTGTTGTTATTTGGTGATGAAATGTCTGCAGGAAACCAACCAAACTCAGAGAGCACCAAGGCCCTCACATATGGTACAATTTGGGACCTAGCTGTAACTAGGAATGCAGGGTTGATAAGTCAGTTTGACCAAACCGAGTTGAAAGCATCACATTCCTTAAGGATACAAATCTTTAATTGTATAATAATGCTGTCCTCACAAACTTAGAGAAGTGCAAGGGGGTATTGGCCATCACTTGTCCAAAAATATTTTAAAACAAGAGATTTAACTTCCAATCTCTACTTGTTATTTAAATCTTTCAGGTCCTTTTGCGAAAAATCATAATGTTAATTATTTATTATGTATTAATAGTTTTTTTCAGCTAATAGCAAAGAAAAGATTACAAAGCCCCTCCCATACTATTTGAAGAGATGGAAAGGCCTGGTGGTTGGCAAGTACTAAAGATAATGGTTTTCAAAAACAGCAGCTCCAAAGAAATTTTTTCACACTCAGGCATGTTTTATGAGAGAAGAAATAAAAAAGGAAGAGCTTGTTCTTGTTCAGAAGAGTGTAACTAATGCTAAAGAAGCACTTGTTTTTTTCAATGTGCTTATTATGGCTTTGCCTCACCTCCCCATGATAAAGTTATTGATTATAAATCCATAGCACTTTTTTTAGGTCCAATGATATGGGTGGTTCCTAGAACTGCAAACTTAGATATGTGCATACTGAGTAGGGTTTTTCCCCCGAACCAGTTTAAAACCATTTTGTGTTCCCATGAGATCAGCAGTATTGAAGAGCTGAGATTATTTATTTCTGGCTCAACAGCTGTGTAATTAAAATTACTGCTGAGCTAAGAATTTTTTTTTAATGCTCTGCCTTCCTTTGCCTAGTGGAAGGAACTGTTGCCTTACTCCTTTTCCCACCTTTTAATGTTCAACTCCTGTAAGGAAACTCTTCCTTTGATGGTTTTTGCCCAATTCATGACAAGAGTTTTGCTGGTTTTCCCCTTACCTGCAGAATTTAGGAGCTAACATGTAAAATTTCGGGCTGTTTTCTGTTCTTTTCTTTCTTTTGGCCATCTTGCAGGAATGGTGGGATTTTTGTTGCTGTAGGAACTCAGGGTGAAGTAGTTATGGTCTTGTTGTCAGTATATCAAGTGGGCAGCAGGAAAAGCAATTATGGGTGGTCTTTATATTGCTGCTGAAGGTTTGGGGAGATGAAATAGTGGATGCATGATATTACCCCTGGATAGGACAAACATCAAGTTCCAGTCTGCTTACCGTATTCAGTTGCAAACAGGAAAATTCTATCCCTCACTTCCCAATAGCAAGTTTCAATTCAATGAAAGTCACTTTGCTTTATAAAGTATTTCAAAGCAGAAGACAATTTGGGACAAATCCAAATAGGAAATTTTGATGTACTTTTTTAGTTCCAGGATAGACAAGAGCAGGTGTGTGCTTATATTGTGTCTTTCCCTGGACAGTTCTTCCTCTATCTACTCCACCATCTTTCTGATTTCCTATATTTCAACTAAACCCAGAAGAAGATTTCACAAGAGAGCTTCTTCCACTGGACTTTTAAAATTTATTTATTTATCCAATTTATTGGCTGCCCATTTCACCATGGGGTAAATAGAAGGCCTTATTCAATTTTTACAGGGAAATCTTGATTTTGAGAAATCACTGATGAATTTCTCCTTCAGAAGAAATTCAGAGAATATATATTCAACCAATTTCTCTGCTAAAACATTTGGAAGAGAAGAAAACCATCTGGGCAGTGGTGGGATTCAACCAGTTCGCACCACTTTGGCAGAACCGGCAGCTAATTTTTTGTTGTCTAGGCCCAGAATGGACTTCCAGAAGCGGCATCCATACAGAGAACCGGTTGCTCACATATTTGAATCCCACCACTGCATCTGGGCCTATCCTAGTTGCATTATGCTGACTTCTCCTTTGAAAAGTAAGGATATTGTTACTGATTATTTCATACCAGTTTGACTTCAATTGCTAAGGCTACAGTGGATTCCCCAAAGCCTGCTCCTCTGGGAATTCGTCACAGCTTAATTCAGGGTGTGGTGGGTGGTGAATGTTTATGTAGGACATGCTTACATACCTCCTAATGACAGGTATACGTCCTGACTTTCATTCTATATCAGCTGCAGGGAAAAAACCCTCAATCCTAGATACCCTATTGTATGACTCATAATAAGATATGTCTGACTTTTCTCGCCTGCAGTTGCTATGGAATCAAGATCTTGTTATACTTCATTAAGAGACATGCAAACAGGGCTTCAAATGCAGTGATGCCATATGGGGATAACTTTTGTGTCTGGTATACATCAAACTATATTCTCAATCTCTGCCATAATAAATAGTTTGTAGGCTATTCATTGATGGTTTTCCTTAAGAGAATAGGAGAATTGGCTGAGGATCTGTTAGAACTGCAAATCCTCAGATAATTCTTTTATTCTCTTAATACTTGCTAAAAATTCTATCATGTCCTTTCATATAAAAATAGAGTGACAAAGCATTCTATGGCAGTAGATATTAATAACTACAGTATAACATTTATCATTGTGAATGGAACATTCCTAGTAAGCCTGTAGAGAATAACTTTTGAATTGAAATATTTTAGGACACAATAATTGTATAAATTTTTGTACTGAGAAATTTTGCCATTATTTACTAGAATAAATAGTAACAGCATCAAAACACAAGAGTGTTCATGAAGGGCCTTCAGATAGGTTTAAATAAGATTTGTACAAAAGAACTTAATGATGCCTTCTGCTCTTCATTAGAAGAGAAGCACTAAGTACAATAGATATGTTTTGTGTTTGTTATGTGATACCTGTTAAGAAACTATTTACCTGAAGGAAAAATTAAGAAGAGACAAGCAGATACATTGGTCCTTCTCAGCTATAATTTTTTGTTAAAGAAAAGAGAAGATGTGTCATTCCCAAATTAAAAGATGTTAATATTGCTTCTTGCCATTAGAAAACTGTTAGCGTGAGGTGAATGTATGTGTATTTTTGTCTTTCTGTCTTTCTGTAAGCAATATATAGCTACACATTCCACATATTGTACGGAAGCATGTATAATTCACCCTTTGTTTTATTGGATAAGTTGTTTTATTGGAGAGTTGATTCTTAATTAAGCAGTCTGAAACCAAAAACCATAATTTCTGAGCACTGACTGAAAGCATATATGATGCAATCTGTGATTGATTTTTCTAATAATTGCATGGGAGAAATGTTGCTTGATAAATTATACTCTGATCTTAATATTTGATATTTTCATTTGTTCCAGTAATGGTTTAAAGTATGCATTTTATACAGTGTTTTTTTTTCTAAAAAAAAGGGTGCCAGAACTCAGAGGTGCTGTCACTGGGAGTGATGCCTGTGTCTTGCTATGGCATTGCTGCCCGTCCTTTGCACCCCTGCCACTGCGGCTCAGAGCCACATGCTGTGGGGATTCCTCTCCCCACGGCTGCTGTCGGGATTCCCCTCCCCGCAGTTGCCATGCCATGGCCCGTGCTGAGCCCCCACCCGGAGCTGCTCCGAACCCCGACCCAGAGCTGTGTTCCTTGTGGCAGTGGTCTCCGGCGCCAAACAGCCTCTTTCCAACCACATCCAGAAAAATTTGTAACAAACATTGGAATTCTCAAGGCCATGTTTGGTATTTCCCAGCAATCTGTTACTGGAAGGAAAATGCAATCTCTGCTGCGTTACTGATCCCAGAGAAGCATTTGCATGTATGCAGGTATCATTAGGGTGCCATAGTTATGGATGAGAAATATTGGTTGCAAAGCTGGCATTTCTGGATGTAATACTGATATTTTGGACTTATTTTTGGTTTTTTGCATGTTTGATATTTTTAAAAAGGCATATGCTACTGACTACACTTATGCACATATGTAACATCTTTTGCTAGGATACATGATCACTGCTTGTCCAGAATGTGAAAAGTGAAAGATTGTGACTAAACAAAATTTTAATGTACAGATAATACCACCAGAAATTATTTTAGTCTTTTTAATAAATGTGGTTATTGATGTTAAGCTCACCATGGAAAACATTATATATTGTTATGTATATACTAGGTTAATTATTTAAAGACTGAAGTGCAACATAACTAGATTCTAAATAATCTATTTTTCAAAACACACAACAGTCCAAACAGTAAAAGTAAAGTCCAAATTAAGAATATTTCATTCTTAAGAATTGTTTAATTTAAAGTGGTTTAGTTGTAATAGATGGTTATAGATTCAAAATAGTTTTCAAGAGTGTACAAAAGATACTATTTTTTTCTAGCATCAGCTAAATTAGACATATTACACTGAGAAAAATGTTTCTCATTTCTTTCCTGTTACCTTTATTGATTTCATTGCAGAGATGTTAACATAGGAAATAGATTATTTTGTTATCTAATCTTATCTTTCAAAAGACAGAAGCAGATGAAAAATGTGAGGTTCTTTCCTGTTGGCTTTTTTGAATTAGCTGTTTTAGATTCTAAAAGTTTAGTTCCTAAAGAAGTAACCTTGTAAATAATTTTAATGTCCTCCTCTAGTGCAGGGTAGGCAACCTTGGCTCTTTTATGACTCAAGGACTTCAACTCTCAGAATTCCTGAGCCAGCATGGCTCAGCTTGGAAACCTCTCTCTTTCCCCTCAGCGTGGCTGGCTCAGGATTTCTGGGAGTTGAAGTCCACGAGTCATAAAAAAGAGCCAAGATTGCCTACTCCTAAAGCCAATAGAGGGAGCCTTTTTTTGTGCAAAAAAGGGTGCCGGAACGCCGTTCTGAGCGTTCTATGAGAAAAAAAGCCCTGATTTTATATACGACAAAACTAATAGCTATGTATAGTTTTATCACAGTTCTGATGAGGCACAATCAATTGCTCAAGCTTTTGTCAACAACAGTATAATTCATTCAAGGAAATGCTGTAAAAGATAGCTGGGAATGCAGCATAAAATAACTGGGAAAGAAATTCTCTAGAAACCAACTGCTGTTTGCAGTGAGAGGTCCAAGGTCCTCTTCCAAAGTCCAAGCATGCAGACTATTGTTTCTTATAGTTAAAAAACGGAAAGCCAATTAACACAGATATTTCTTTGGGCTGCTCACCTCTTCTGGGTATAGTGATTTCTTTAAGATTTCTATGGCATAGGGTTAAGAAGAATACACAATCAAAAAGATAAGTCGGTTGACAAAATTCTCAAGAGTAATTCAATGATTGATCTAAGTCAGTATATGAAATTAAAGTTGGAATCTCAGTTAGTAGCCTTATTAGTAGCAAATGTTAATAACTTTTGCCAGCTGAAACAGATAGTTTGGGACAAATGAATCCAGCCTTAGAATGGAATATTGCAGCTATCAAATATCATCTTTAATTGTCGAACTAGCTGCTGTGTCTGCAGGAGCCCCACAAAAATCAAGCTGTCAGGGTGACTATGTCTTCAAAGCCCCATCACTTCTTTACATGTGGCAACACATATAGAGAAAGGGAGGGGCTTTGATTCCTGTCTTACCTTTTTTGAGAGCCTCTCCTGGAACTGAGAAGGAATGGTTAATCTCTCTGATCCTTTTTTAAACAGAAAATCTGACTGTAATTCAATTTTTACTCTGGTGCTAGACAGAACATGTTTGTTTTTGGGTAATCAGAAAAGATGTACGTAAAACATTTTAAATTAGCAAAAACAAAGATTAATTCTCCATGATACACCAAGAAAAAAAACCTGAAGGTAAATTGTATTGCATTCCTTAATGCCAACAGTGGTCGTCTGAAGTTATTGAGGTTTTAAATTCCATTCTTCATCTGATCTTATTTGGGCTACATGTGTAAAAACAGAATAAGAAGTGGCCTTCAGCTTTGACCTCTTTGTGCGGTAAGTATGGGTGTATTTGTTTATAAATATCAGGACCAAATCATGAGCATTTGTTCAAGATGAAAATATTGTAAATGAGAGTTGCCTCAGTTCCCTAACTTTAGCATGCTGCTTTGCAATTTCAGCTTCAAAGCCAACTGCAAACAGGAATTAATTCACTGTGGTTCTTGCCAAAGCAATATTATATGCAATTATGAAATACTCCCTACTCCACCTACTTGCAACCAAATGACTGAACATGCCCTTAATTCCAGATCTGTTCCCTTTCCCAGTGCTGTTCATTCTAGGAGTTGGGTCTGCTCCCTTTGAAGATAAGCAGAATGTTGCTGTGAACAAAGCTGGATATTTGAGCACATTATGCTATTAGTCATCATTGTGTCATTGTAGTATGCAGTTGTATCAGCAGTTTGGACTAGGTATTTGATTCCTGAGCCAACACTCCAACTGTACAAGATTAGATCTTTCTTTCTTTTATTAAATTATCTCCAGAATTCTATAATTCTGCCATCAACTACCAGGCAGTAATGTCTTCAAACATAAATAATATTAAATATTCAAATTCCCACCAAAAAGACCCTCAGCTTGCATCACTGTCTTTGACTTATTTACTTAGAAATAAGGCCCTTAAAGTTTATTCCCAGATAAGTAGGATTGTATCAAAAGCTAATCAAAGTAGGGCAGTTGGCTACATTGAAAAAATGGCAGTGTTAAAACACTTCTAATATTGTCACCAAACCCCAATGGGAATGTCTCTATAAAATCACCAGGAATTAAGGTTGCCTTCAGTTCCTTTAACTTTAATTTTTAAATTTATCTTTAAGTAGGATTACAACATCAGTGTGTATTCGTGTGTGTGTGTGTGTGTGTGTGTGTGTGTGTGTGTGAGAGAGAGAGAGAGAGAGAGAGAGAGAGAATTTTGATAGTATATTGTACTATATTGCTAATTTGATCATAAACTGATTGAATGTGATCCAAGTTAGGAGCTCTCTGAATGAATACAGGGCTTTGTGCATACCTGTATCCTAATTTAGATGCACACCTGGAGATGTCTTTCCATCACCCTTGTAATTATTCTCCTGAGACCCATTCAACTGGTTAAACATGTATTTTACAATGGGCGGGGATGCTCATTCTTATGAGCATTTATGAGCTTCATACAAGTGGCAGTACTTGGGAGGACCTTTGCCTTTTCTTTATGTTAGAGACTATAAAGCAGGAGTCTTCAAACTTGGCCCTTTTATGACTCGTGGACTTCAACTCCCAGAATTCCTCAGCCAATGTGCCTGGCTGAGGAATTCTGGGAGTTGAAGTCCACGAGTCATAAAAGGGCCAAGTTTGAAGACCCCTGCTATAAAGAATACAAAGACGGTTTAGCTCTGTTGCATAGAAATTGGCTTGTTCTTTGCTGGTGAGAGAATTTAGGTTCTTTATTTTACATATTGAATATGCATGAATCAGGTGTGGGCTGTGCATTAAAATCATAGTATCAATAATTTTCAAATATCTCTTCTGGTGACAGCAGCATGGTAGATAAACTAATTCTGTGCTTTAGTTAGAGACTCAGATGCTGGCAAGCTTTCTTGTTTTAATACTTTGCAGGTTGCAACTCATCAAAAATACTTTTTAAAGGAAGATAGAGAAATGCTTCTCTTTTTATCAGGCCCTTTCCCCCCTAAATTGTTGTCTTCCATTGCTTGTAATACAAGAACAAAATTGCTAATCTTAATCTACCCATCAGCTACTCAGGTGAGATTTGGGGAAAAGATCTGGAAGCAGTTTAGCATTCTTTGATTCTGGAGCATTTTCCATTTTCCTAACCCTAGCCAAAATTTCATGTGAGTGCCCTGTAGAATTTGATATTTCTCTGACGTAAACCCTACATTTTTTTAAGTGAATGGATACAACCAGTGTTCACTTTTGGAAATCAATGGTGTTTTCCCTTTGGGCCAACAGCTTATTATTATTAATGGATACTAATTTTTTTGGGAGGGGTTGTTGAAAAAAAGGTAAGCATTCCTAAAACTCTTAAGAATCTGGAGATAAACCAGTGATCTTGCTACAAGAGTTTTGATAACAAGCTATTACCTGTTTTGTATTTAGATTTACATGAAAACAGTTCACTTTTCTTAAGATTGTTAATCTTTACTGAAAAAATAATCCACCCACAGATCACATGCTCTTGCAGATGGACTGTAACTTCCAATAAATGAAACTTCTGTCATCTGATGCCCTCCAGATGTCTTGGACTACAACCCTGATCATGCCATCTAGCAATATAAGGCAATAGGTTGGAGGATAGTGAATTAGCCAAGATTTGTATTCCAAATCTTTAAATGAATTGTGTACTAATGATGATTGCAGAAAGACAAAAAACTTGGAGAAAAATTATTTAGATCTCTGAAATTGGCTGAAACTTAAATTTATATTATTGAACCAATCCAAACTCATTTTTAATTAAGAAAAAGAGAGTGTTTAGCTGCTACAAACTACAAATCATTTTGTGTGAAGTATGAATGGTAGCAATAAACCAGTTTTTATTAGGTGGCAAAAGTAGGTGGCAGGTGGCAAAAGTATTATGCTACTTTGCCTTCTTAAAACAAGTCAATACATATACTCTAAACCCAACCCAACTGTATAATTTGGTCTCTTGAAATAAACATTTGGAGATGGGAAATATCATATCATCTCCCTTTTAAATATAATTTGTTATGAATAAGACTAATAGTTGAATCTTCCATGCATATAACTGTTTGGATTTCACATGTTCAGCAGTGCATATTCCTTCCTTCCAAGGACAATCAATCATAAATAGGTTTCAATGTATTTTATATTGTGATCTATGTAATTATCTATGATATTGCAAAGGCCTATATTCTACTTCTTCATATAAAACCTCCAAAGTTATTCTGAATTATTTGTTGGTTCTGCTTTTGATAATCACAGCACTTCACCAGTAAGGTATGTTAAAGAGATTCAGCATATCTAATAAATTTATCCATTTTCTCTTTGAAAAATGAGGACCAGCTTCCCTCTCAATACAATATTAAGAGCATACTGAAAGTCCTCCCAAAGAAGGCCCCAAAAGAAAATTTGTTGGCAAATACCTAGGACCCGAAACTAGTGGGATTCATGATATGAGTTGCAAGTAGCTTAGATTGAGGCCTGTAGGTCTATCTCTTTTAAAGAAAGTTTGAAAAATGGATCTGGATTTTGTGCTAAAAGACACGATGCTGCAAGTAAAACTGACTGAGGCTGCAGTTGGTATGCTAGCTGATCAGAGAAGTGTGGATTGTTAGGTGAACAGCCTAATCCCATTCCATTTCCACATTGTAAGCAACACTCCAGATTTAAAGAAGCCTGTTTGTTGTACCAAATATTTTTGTTAGTTTTTGAACAGCTGTCTCTCCAGATGAGCTTGATTTTACTGAAGTAAAAACAGCAGAGCTGGCTTCATTTGTTGTAGAAATGAGTTACAGAATTTCACATCAAAACACACACACACACACACACACACACACGCACACACACATATGCAGCATAGATGTTTTGTTTACTTAAAACTTAGAATTAATTGTTAAAATTGTGAATACCAGAAAAGCTATGAAATTATGAATGGGGGGAATATCGGTGATGAACGTACACCCTCAGCCTCTCCATGGTTCTCAGTATTGAATTCTTGAGCATTAAGATGAATTCTACACCTGTCAGGTCTTAGCATCAACTCTATTTCCCTTAGTTAGGAAATTAGAGCCAAAAGCATTAGAGCCAAAAGCATTAATATGATGGAGGTCCATGCTAATTCCACATGCACATGTTTTTGAAATCAACATTCAATCTAGAGTGGACAATGTAATGATATTTGTATATCATTCAATTTTAATCTTTTAATTCAAATTAAAACCCAAATCTTGATTCCATTTAGACTAACTGCAACCTGCCTCCAGAGGTGGTGAATGCTCCAACACTGGAGGTTTTTAAGAAGAGACTGGACAGCCATTTGCCTGAAATGGTATAAGGTTTCCTGCCTGAGCAGGGGGTTGGACTAGATGACCTCCAAGGTCCCTTCCAACTTTATTATTATTATTATTACTGTGTTACCATGCTTATACATACAGAAATATGTCCTGAATGTGAAGGATTTACACTTTCGTAAGAAAGAGGATTGCACTCAAAATCTTTTCTAGTATCTCCAACTTCATCTTAAATAAAATAAAACTAGATTTCCAATAAACAGTTTAAGAATATCCATTAATTAAGTTAAGAAATTCCTGCACCATCAGCATTAACTTAAACAAAATGGAACCCCAGAAATCACCTACACACAAAAGATCCTTTGCAAGAAATCAATATTTGGATTTTTATATTAAAAAAAAGTTTTGAAAATCCATCTTACCATTAAAATAAACAGCACAGCAGCTGCTCTGCAAGGAAGCCAGTCCATTTCATCTGTAGTTTCTTAAATCCAAGGAAGGGGCAATAATGCTCCAGGTGTCTGTACCTTTCCCTTCCCCCCAGTGGCAATGCCTGTAAAAAGACACTGCACAGATGTTCTTCCACCCAGGCTTTGGAGCAACCTCTGGCTTCCTCACAAGGGAGCACTGAAGATGCTGTATAACACAGAATATCTCTCCACCCAAACTTCTGGGCAGGTCTGACTCGAAATGCTTGACAACATCATTGTTGCTCCAAGCGAAAAAAGATTCTGACACACCTTGATAGTTGTTGAAATAAAATATTTTTTGGCATCCAGAACAGAAAGATCAGAAACCACCCAAACTACCCATCATCATTTTTTTCTTCTTCTTTGTGTGCACCCATCAAAACCAATAGCTCAATGAACAGGAGTGTGTGGGAGTCCTGAAACACTGGAATAACTCTTGGGATTCTATTACAATGGATCATTAGCTGTTCAGACTGAATCTGGTGTGGTTTGGTGCATCTGCTCCTTTCAGATAATTTGAGAAGGATTGTCTTCATGTGAAGGTCTTGGTCCAGTTGTCCCATTGATAAATAAATAAATAAATAAATAAATAAATAAATAAATAAATAAATAAATAAATAAATAAATAAATGACTATACTTCTGAAAGGAGATTAAAAACTTGACTTCTCCCCTCAAAAAAGAGCCTCTGCATGGAGAATACTCCATTTACTAGGATGGTTGAGAGCATGCTAGGTGAAATGCCAAATGTATGCTGTGTTAGAGTGAATGGGGCTGCTTGTGAAGCTTCTGAGTCTTCCAGTATATATATACAGTATAAATATATAATATATATAATAATATATAATATATATAATAAATAACTGAGTTAAGGTATCTTTATTTAATTTCTAAGAGTTCAAAGTTTCTTACATTAGAAATGTCCAGGATTTAAAAAAAAACACCACAAGATTTTTTAAACTTTGTTAAAAAAATATATCTAACTGATTTTTCCCGCACAAACCATTTGGAGAGCTGTAAAGACCTGCCTCTTCTCCAAAGCACTGAGGTAGGATGGGGGGGTGAACTGGGAGCATATTTGGTTTGGCACCTGGGGGGAAAGATACATTTATTTCTAACCATGTTTTTAATGGATTTTGGTGAGCTGATTAGAGTTAGACAGCCATATAGGTCCTGGAAATTTAAATAAAGTAAAATTCACAGATACATCCTTCAGGGGATGCCTATCTGTTGGTATCTTCTATAAGGAGTAATGCAACTACTACTATCCTTAACAGATAATTGAAAGTTATCTGGATGGATAGAGGGAAAAGGGAATAGCCTTGAAGGACAAGAGGAAGAGCTGCTACCAAGTCAGTAGTAAGATAAAAGGGGCCGAAGCCCAGGCCAAAAAAACTAACATGAGAAAATGTTACTTTTCTTCTTTTGTATCAGGCAAGCCCTTCCCTTTTCCACACAATGATAAAAGAAGGGAGGGGAGAAGTGCATTCAGACTTGCAAGACATCAGTAAAGAATAGTGAAAAATGATGACCAGCATCTCAGAATCTGGGTATACAGAAGCCATAGGAAAAGTTTATGTTGAGAATCGATGACAAGATTACTATGTGTAACTTTGAGGGAATTCAAAGTTTAAAAATAGAGATTTCCCCCCCCCCACAGACTTGCATCAACTGAGATTGATGCAAGTGGAGATATCCATCATTGAATCTTCTGTTGCAAAGCACTGACTTATTCCCTATTTTGCCTTCCCAAAATTTGCTCTCAAGACCGTTTGCAAAACAAAAGTTACACACGCAGAGATATATTCAAATACACATACAATTAGCAAATTCATAGTAGAGGATTTCCTGTATAGGCAGATGGTTGAATGAGATGACCTTTAGGGCACCTTCCCAACTCTATGACTCTATAGTTCTAAGTAATAATCAAACAAAAACAACACGTTGAAAGCAACAACAGCAACAGACCAAGCTGAGCCCTAGACTGGGAAGCTGAAAATCATCTGTTTATCAACCTGCGCTTGACCAGGGTGATGGATGTCAGTCCATAACTTTTAGGGAAAAGTCATTTCTCCTGTAATTGATTGGTTTAGGCTAATAATAATAATAATAATAATAATAATAATAATAATAATAATAATAATAATAATAATAATAATAATAATAATAATAATAATAATAATATATTACATATTAATTACATATTGTATTACTTCCTTTTCCTTTCCTCTTTCCTTTCCCCTTCATTATTTTTTTAATATTCTGCTTTATTAAATACATTTTTTTAAAAAAATATACAGATTCTGGGATGGGTGTTTCATCTCCAATTGTCCTACACTGAGTCATAAAATAAAAGCTCCTTCATGAGCAAATTAGATGCCCATAGAATTCCCTTTCCATAGAAGGCAGTTAGATCCTTCTTGGAGAGTATCTGTACTCATATACATGCTTTTACGGACATGCTTATTGTTTCAGGGCAGTTGTTTCATACTTGCTGTTTCAATGACAATTGTGAAATATTTGCATAGGGCCATTAATTGGGAAAAATATATATTTCACTGTTCATAATAGTGCACCTTGAACTGCTATTGTTTTAGCTTTTTTTTAAAGGCAATTTATTACACTCTTCCAGAGACGCCAAAGATACTGTTGTAAGAATTCGTTGCCTGGTTGTTCAGTTCAATTCACACTTTCATACTTTAATATATCAACAGTAGAAAACAGCCTAAAAAAAGAATTTTCTGTAAGGAAACTGATAACATCCCAACAGAGTTAATGTTTGACTTTGCTTCAGTTCTTCTTTTAGAATATAACTCTCTGTTTCTCTGGTTCTGAGTCCAGTGGATGAAATAATTTATTTGCTTTTCCTGTATTTTTTTTCCTTAGCTGACCTTCATCCCCATATAGGCAAGCAATCTCTGTCTCTCTGTTTATCCAAAGAAGGCACTTTGACTCTTTTGTGATGATAAATAAATACTATTCCCACCAGTCAAAGTATGGATTCTCAAAGACTGAAGTACACTTCACTCTGTAATGCTCAGGAGTTGTCTTTGAAACGACTGCAAAAGCAGTGGGGTGTGTGAGGACGGAATGCTGGGAGAAAAGATGGGTGTGCGATATGTGCCTGAGAAATGACCCAGATAAGATCAGTTGGCTCTAGAAAGTCCTCAAGGTAGCTTTGAAGTCAATTTTCTTTCCTGTTGTTGTTTTCCAGCAAGCACTATATTCTGTGGCTAACTGCTTCTGAGTGGAGATTCATTTGATTCTCATGGGAATGGTGCTCAGAAAATAGCTTCTGGTTTCTGCCATTCTTATATCCTCTGATAGTAAATTTTGTAAATTTATATTGATGGACAAAATCATTTTTAATTTCTCCGTGACCCCCTCAAATCTATTGCTCACGATCAACAGGATAACTGCAATATGGCTACTAGGACTGGATTAAATGAACGTTCAGATTTGCAAAGATGCCCATTATGACAAAAACATTTTAACGCATAGGCGGACAAGAAAAAGAAACCCTTCCACTTAACTTTAAAAAAGCATTGTGCCTGGACTTAAGTGTCAGTAAAGGATTTGACATGAGTCTGGAGTATGTCATGCTTAAATGCAAAGCTTATGAGGTATAAACCAGATGAGCAAACAGGATCTTGTATACAGTGAAATGCCTCTGGATAGAAATCACCAGCACTTAACTAGAAACTTTATCAGCAATTGTAAATAATAACAAAGTTGTGTCTATAGTGTTATAAATCTTCAAAGCATCCATTTAAACATTAGATAAACTTTTGACTTGACTTGTAAACTTTAGAAGACTATAATTATGTGCAAACATTAAATAGAAAAAAGGGAAAGAGCATTAAAATAGTATCATGAGTTTGATAATTTTGTTAATTTTTTACATGCAAATACTTTTATCTTCCAATTAGATTCAAATCTAGCAAAAATACTGCATTTTTCTTCCTATTGTACTGTGCAGGTTATCATCATCATCGTCATCCAAAATCAGTTCACTGCATGATGAAGGTCGCTCAACAGCAAAACACTGGTGAAGCGGGCACAGTGTTCTGTACCAGCCTGCTACCGGCCTTGCAGAAAGGCAACCCCTGTACAAACGGCAGAGGCTGGAATACGTCTGCCAAATTTATTACACAAACAAACAACAAAACATGAAACAAGATACCGGAGCTTTGATCCTCTATCGGAGCGGTTGCTTTCAGCAAACCAGCCCTCCCCCAAACACTCCCTTTATAAGAGTTCAGGGCGTGGCCTCTCTTTGCCTCCTTCCGAGAAGTCCCACAGCCTTTCTCTGCTTGCTCCTACTTGACTGCCTCCTGCGTCGGGCGTCCTTGAACAGGGCCAGCTGTGGGTCATCTTCATCCACACTGTCGGGCTCACACAGCTGGGTCTCCACCAAGTAAGAGGGGCCTGGCTGGGGGCTCTGCGGAGCCTCCAAGCCATCATCAGCAAGTTCTTCTTCAACACCCCCCTCCTCCCCCTCATCTGACTCATCCGAGTCATCCGACCCAACTGCCGAACCCACAGGCTGACCCTGAATCACAACACACAGTAGGGCTTGCATTTTCTGCATCACATGAGAAAAGTACATCTTCCTTCCCCTGTCCTTACCATTTTCTATAGAGGGATGATGGAGAGCATCCTGTCATATTGCATTATGGTCTGGTTTGGAAGCATCACTCTTTCAGACAGGAAGGCGTTGCAGAGACTGGTGAGGATGGCAGAAAAGATTATTGGCAGTTCACTCCCTTCTATCCAGGACACAGCATATAAGCACTGCTTGAATAGTGTCCTTTTTAACCAGTGCTTTTTTTGTAAAAGAAAAAGGTGCCGGAACTCACACACGTCATACAACCCGCCTTGCCTACCCTACACGGTTCTGTCCAAAAAAGGTGCTGGAACTCCGTTCTGAGCGTTCTATGAGAAAAAAAGCCCTGTTTTTAACTATTAAAACCCCAGTCAGTTTCATTTGTAGGTTCTTTATAACATCTTTGCCAATATTGTTCTTGTATCCTAACAATTTTAAATCCTTATCCAAAACAGTCTGATCCCGAGAGGAATTTGGGAGCCAGTTCCTTCACTGACTACACTTCCCATTGTGATCATCAGGTCTTCTAAAAGCAAAGCCTTTGTAGGCTGCCATTGCTTGCCCCAAAGTCCTGAGCACTAAAGCTTTTCTGCTGACAGTTTTTATTGACTCAGCTGCACCTGAATCATGTGAACTGGTCATTAAGTACCGTATATACTTGAGTATAAGCCGACTCGAGTATAAGCCGAGACCCCTAATTTTACCCCCAAAAACTGGGAAAAGTTCTTGACTCAAGTATAAGCCGAGGCTGGGATCCGCCGAGTGGCTTTCAGCACTGGAGAAAATGCAAAATCGCTCGAGACCAAACTCGAAGGAATCAGCTGCCGGTGGGAGCGAGGCGATCCATGCGGTCCCGTGACAGCCAGTCGGGCAAGCAACGCGAAGAGCGGCAGGGCTTTATTTTTGCAACGTGGAGCTCCCCCTCCCCCTCCTCCCAAACTCCCCCTCTCTCCCCCTTCCCCCCACTTCCCAGAGCTGAATACAGGGTATTAACCGGCGGCGGAGGCTTGCAGAACGGCGGATCGAGCCTCTGTCGCCAGCGGCTGGATCCGTGCTCCGCAAGCCTCTGCCGCCGGCTGGATCCGCGCCCTGCCGCCGGCAGAGGCTTGCGGAGCGCGGATCCACCCTCCGCCGGCGGCAGAGGCTTGCGGAGCGCGGATCCAGTGGGGGGGAAAAGCCCTTTAGCAGGATTTGCCTGCATGCCGGCGGAGGGTGGATCCGCGCTCCGCAAGCCTCTGCCGGCGGCAGGGCGTGGATCCAGCCGGCGGCAGAGGCTTGCGGAGCGCGGATCCACCCTCCGCCGGCATGCAGGCAAATCCTGCTAAAGGGCTTTTCCCCCCCACTGGATCCGCGCTCCGCAAGCCTCTGCCGCCGGCGGAGGGTGGATCTGCGCTCCGCAAGCCTCTGCCGCCGGCTGGATCCGCGCCCTGCCGCCGGCAGAGGCTTGCGGAGTGCGGATCCACCCTCCGCCGGCAGGCAGGGCGCGGAGGTCCGGAGACCTGCCGACGTTTGGGGAGGTTTGGGGAGGTGCGCGCGCACCTCCCCAAACCTCCCCAAACGTCGGCAGGTCTCCGGACGGCGGCGGCTTGGGAGAGGTGCGCGCGATCCCGGAAGCACCGAAGCCTCGGCCGCGCGCAAGTCCTCGGTAAATTCTTTTTTTTTGTTCACTGGAGTATAAGCCGAAGTGGATTTTTTCAGCCCAAAAAGTGGGCTGAAAAATTCGGCTTATACTCAAGTATATACAGTATATATAATACAGGTAGTTCTTGGGTTACAATGACAATTGGAATTGGAGTTTCTATTGCTAGGCAATGTGGTCATAAAGCATGATATCCTGAAAGTCCCAGTTGTCCCCCATAACTTCAGGATTCTGCAGGTTGCTAAGTGAGAACCTCATGTGACCATGACATGGGAATAGGTGGGAGTTCCAGCAAGCAAGCCAGCAGGCAAGAGCTATGATTAGGCAGGGGTTGCGAGTGGGTGCTACAGACTATGGGTAGGTGTTCTGATGGAACATGAGCAGGTGCTGCAGGTGGCTCTATGGAAGGGGGAGGTGTGTGGGTGGGCAATTGCTGCAGGTAGGCACTATAGAGTACAGGATGGTGAAGAAGTGATGGGAGTGGAAGTGACTTCCAGGAGTGATTTACAACCTCCTGCTAGCTTCCCCACTGTCTTTGCTTCTGCTAATCTGGCAGGGAAGGTTACAAATGGTGATCACGTGACTGTGGACACTGTAACCATTGTAAGTGCAAGCTGATTGTGATCATGGGGATCCTGCAATTGGCATTACTTTGGGAACCAGTCATAAGTCACCAGTGTCCATTGCCGTTTTAACTTTGAATCGTAACTGAATGAGTGGTTATAAGCCAAAGACTTATAAATTAGCTGTAAAAATTGCTATTTAACAAGTACTGCCATACAATTTGATAACGTATGCCCAATAATGTATTCAGTTATTACACTGGCTGGGAATGGTTGAATTTATAGTTCAAGATATCCCCAAAACAGAGATTCAGTATGTTCAGATCATACTGTAACAATTCCCAAACTATCTAATTAACCTACTTTTCCCTTATGACAGGGGTGTCAAACTGCTGGCCTGCGGGCCGGACGCATCATCCGGAAGCCGCGCCCACCCCATTGCCGGCAATAGCAAAACTGTCCCAATATGTTGTGCGACTTCACGTGACGTTGCGAGTTTGACATGTCTGCCTTATGACTTTTTTATATGATTTTACTAATATATGCATTTTGGTACAGGCTTTTGTGTAATGCACACTTGTTAAAAATACAAAATCAGATATCTACATTAACATGAACATTTAAATTGACGTAACCATCTCTATAGTTTCTTTTTCAAGGAGGTCTGAAATTATCAGTAAAAGTACATTTAATAAGAATAGCTTGGTCTTTCTGATCAGGTACTCGCATGGGCAATCTCGGATCCTGCAGCTATTGCTGAAAACCATTTTGAGATTTCTGGTCATGCAGACTACAACTTTGGAAACTCATGGGAACCTAGCAAAAATGGGAAACATCCAGTTCTCTATTACTCTTTTACAAACAAAAACATTCTTACGTTTTTTAGGACTTCCCATCTTCTTCTATATCAACATGGATGGTTACAACTGCTTTCATTTTGCATGATCCTGGTTTAAACCAGCTGCTCCAACGTATGTTCAGAGAGAGTACTGATGCTACTGGCAAAGCATGCAAGAAATATGTTTTGAACTGGCTTCTGCAAATTACAGGGGGTCCATCTTTGTCTCAATGTTATCCAGCTTGAGCCAAGTAAACAACTGCAGGGCAAACTTGCTAATAAACCCATCCCAGAGAAACCTTGCCTAACTTGATTTAGAATAAGGGAGTGGTATGTGTATTGAATATTTCCATAGAAACCTCTGGCAGTACTTTGAAACTTAGAGTGAATGTAGACAAAGGGCTTATTTTTCTCACAGAAGTAAAAAGAAACAACTGTGCGTATTTTCAGTGAATGTTTATGCATCGTAGAAAGCAAACCTAAGGTGCCCTTTCAGTCTTTCTGGAGGAAGGCAAAGAATGCAGCAAGAGAGCAATAACAACTTATATTCATGTAAACCTGTCAAAGTTATAACCAGAGTCCCTCCTCCAGGTGTGTCCCTGAAAAGTTTAGTAACAGGCAAGAGTATCTGCAGGTTAAAAAAAAAAGATCAAGACATGATCAAAGCTCTGTTTGTCACGTGTGCCACAAATATGACTCATACAAAAGATGGGTGGAGCTTTGTTTGCAGTGTCCTAGCCGCCCTCTTGACTTCTTTGACCACACCCTGTGAACACCCCTGGTAACAGGCATCTAAAGAAAAGGTGTCTCCATTCCCACTTTATGATAGCATCTTAGTTGTGGAATGCTGTCCCAGAAAGCCTTTTAGCATCAAGTGAACCTTTTTTTTTAAATGTACTCTTTTCTATTTTCTATGGTATACACTGAATTTGATTTGAAATGTTAAATCAAGCTCGAAGTGCCATAAAGAGGCAGGACCATTCCTGTGGTCTGCTGAGAATGATAATTAGGTTAAATACTGACTTCCTCCTCTTACTCAGTGCTTTCTCCTGCATTTGTTGCACCTAGTGAGTTGTAGCTTAGTTCCAGGGCTTTTTTTCTCATAGAACGCTCAGAATGGAGTTCCAGCACCTTTTTTGGATGGAACCTTGTAGGGTAGGCAAGGTGGTTTGTATGACATGTGTGAGTTCCGGCACCTTTTTCTTTTACAAAAAAAGCACTGCTTAGTTCATTTGCCAGCATAGCTACAGTGACTGCAGGACTTTTTTTCTGTTAATTTATATGGGTGAAGTTCATGATGATATGGTGAATAGATATCAGGAGCAAACCTTGGCTGTATACTGACGCTGGGTGGAGTTCCTGCTGCAAGCTCAGTAGTCAAAGCAATAATTAATGTTTAACTTTATGAAATGAAGTTTGAAAAATGAAAAGCTGTAGAAGCATCTAATGAATTTGTTGCAAATAAAATATTTTCTGTCCTTTGAAATAATTTTTTGTCCTGGATTTCTGTCAACAGTACAGATTCATTACATTCATTGTAAGCTTGAATGTAGAACAGTGATGGTTATCTAGTGAAAACAAGAAAAAGGAAGTTGAAGCCAATTTTGCAGAAGCAGAATAAGTGTTTGTGTGTGTGTGTGTATGTGTGTGTGTGTGTGTGTGTGAGAGAGAGAGAGACCCTTCATCTCTGAATAATCCAATGATGACCAAGTATTCTCAGTTGTCACATTAACTACAGTGGGACTTTGTTATGTAAATATGGATTTTTTGCTATACAAAGGGCATTTTAAGTTTCTTCCTTAACTACTACTAATAAGAAATTATTGCATTTTGTTTAATGCTAAATCTATTCTCTCTTAACTAGTATTGAAGCTTGTTACAACTTGGTAGTTTGCTAGATTTATTGAGTTGGTTTCCTCCCATTTTGGTTTCTAAACCCTATCTAAGACATCTTGTATTTGCTCCAAAAAGAAAAGAAACTCATTCAATTATTCCCAGCATTTAAAGAAATGTGGAGGGATCTAGTGTTATAGTTATTCATTCCCAAATTATTAACATGTCTTATTGCTTTGAAAACCATTTACACAACATATAATTTTTCTTTTCTTTAGTTTTCAAGTAATCTTGAAATAGATACTGAAAGGAAGAATTCTAAGTCTACTTGGAAAGTATTTGAGTGGGGTTACTTTCCAGTGCAGTCCCTACATTACAGAGTAGAGCAGGGGTCTTCAAACTCGGCCCTTTTATGACTCATGGACTTCAACTCCCAGAATTCCTCAGCCAGGTACGCTGGCTGAGGAATTCTGGGAGTTGAAGTCCATGAGTCATAAAAGGGCCGAGTTTGAAGACCCCTGGAGTAGAGGTTCAGTGTCATAGCAAATGCAATATGTGTAACTGTTATGCCAATCAATAGGACTGGATGTGAATTTAATAAGAATGCTGTTCATGCCCATATTATGTCTTGAAATGGAATGTTCCGGGTGAGGCAAAATTCAGCTGGATCTTCTTTCTCTGGAGGTAAGCCAACTCATATCTTCTGCTTTGATCATCTGAATTACAAAGAAGAGGTTATTTTCACAGGATATGAAATAATATACTTGTTTAATATAAAATATACAAAATATATTAAAATAATATAAAAATTCTTATAAAATAAGACCTTTGGAACCGTTTACCGGTTGAGCTCCGGATGGCTCCCGACCTTTGCTCCTTCCGACGTGACCTAAAAACATACTTATTTGAAGAAGCCGGCCTGGTCTGATGGGTTTGGGGTATTTTAAATATTTTGTACTAATTTATTGGATTTGGGCTGCAGTATTTAATTTTTTTTAAACTTTTGTATATTGTATTTTTATTGTATTGCCCTGTACACCGCCCTGAGTCCTTTGGGAGAAGGGCGGTATAGAAATTAAATAAAATAAATAAAATAAAATAAATTTAATTCCTATCAAAGTAATCATACACAATGTTGCTACTTGAATGGTGGAATAATGAAAAATGATCTATGTTAAATCTGTTTAATTCTAGCAGATTTATTTGTGCCTAACTGAATGAAGATGCATGAAGGGATGCACGAAGACTATAGAATCACCAAGGATATTAATGGGATCAACAGCAGGTTCATAGATATGCCATATTCATCTGGAAGTAACTTTTCTGAGGGAATGTATCCCCACTGCTTGAACAGATTGAATGGTCAATATTTGTGGATGGAATCCCCATAACAGTAATGTTAGTGGCTTCATTCATTGCACTTGCAAAAAAATTAACGTGAGCATAGCCTGCCCAGAAATTTCAAAATAACTTACAATTTCTCCAATAAAAAGGTGTAAAAGAGTCTAGTAGCTCCATTTCAGATTAATAAGCTTATGCCTTAGAAAAAGTGTTACCAGGTTCTTTCTGATTTTTTATTAAACATGTGGAAGCTTCAATTATTGTTTTAGTCCTACCTGGAAATTGATGTTCCTTTCACAGAACGTTGAAGACAAGTACACTTTTCCTGAAGCTTTTTTATTTGTATTAGTGGTTATATGGGGGTGGTTATAGTTTATATTGACTGGTGGTTAACACTGTAAGCCTCTTTGAGTAAGAGTTAGCAGTGTGCTGCAGCTGCCAAAAAGACCAATCTAGGCTGTATCAGTAGAGGGATAGCATCAAGATCATGGGAGGTGATAGTACTGCTCTATCAATGAGGGCAATTTAGAATACTGTGTCCATTTCTGGTCACTACAATACAAAAAAGATGCTTGGGCCCTAATAAGAGTGCAGAGAAGAGCACCAAAATGATAACAGGTCTGGAGGCTAAATCATATGATGAATGGCTAAAGGAACTAAGTATGTTTAGCATAAGAAAGAGAAGGCTTAGGGGAAACATGATAGCAGTCTTATTATACTTGAAGAGTGTCACAGAGAAAATTCACTCTTCATAGCACCTGAGGGCAAGACAAGAAGCAATGGGTGGAAGCTTGTCAGAGGGAGATCCAGCCTCAAAGTAAGGAGGAATTTCCTGACAGTGAGAATGATTAATATATATCTTTAAGTAATTTGCACACAAAGGCTTGGAAGATTTGCAAATGCAAATGATTTTAATTCTTCTGCTGGACTAGAACAATGAACACACATCATAACAAATAAATTGGCCCTGTGCCTTGTTAAAGCATATGAAATGAACTTTTATTGATCTGGATATCCCTGATCAATGGTTATTAAGTCAAGATTTTATTTGGAGCCATTTTATGCTAGAGAATTCTATCCTTATACATAAAATAACACTATCATAGCAACAGATTATTTATAAACTATTACACATGATCAATAAACAACATATAGGTAGTCTCAATTTACAACCATTCATTTAGTGGCCATTTGAAGTTACAATGACACTGAAAAAAGTTATTTAAGACCAATCCTCCTGCTTAGGTGTCATGGTTCCAACAGATGAAACTCTTCAAAAGAACTTCAAGGCATTGTTATCTTAAAGAATCTTTTATTCGAGAAACCAAGTATTGGCACTACATAGTTGAAACCAAAACTAAATTCCCCTCCCCTGGATACAAAGTAACAAAGCATAATTCCCTCATCCAATAAACAGTCATAAATCACATTCCCCAATTAGCTTGAAGCGTGGGCTTTCTCCCCAGCTCTCTAGCCCGCCAAAACTCTATCAACTCTGGGCCAATGACCTTGGTTATTATTGTTATGACTAGCTGGATTTACATCTCCATTCCCCCTCCTAGCATTAACTAACTCTAAAAGCAATAGAGAAAATGGCTGCATTTCCATCTGTTGTCAAAGCAAGAACATCCGATGTTAGCAGCATTGACCTTAGGACTGTTACAGCTTCACCATAGTCACATTTGGTCATTTTGCAACTGGCATGCATTTATGACCGTTCCAGTGTCCAGGGGGTTATTTGCAATCTTCCCAGCAGGTTTCGGATTACAAAGACAATGAGGGAAGCTAGATTTGGTTAACAACCACACGATTCACTCAATAACTACAGTGATTCGCTTAACAACCATGGCAAAAGTTGTAAAATTGTGCATGACTCACTTAACAATAAGCTTGCTTACCACAGAAACTCTGGTCCCAATTGCAGTTGTAAGATAAGGATTATCTGTATATCTTTCCTCAATAATCAAAAGGGCTTATGAATGAAAATGTCATTAGATGTCATTTGATTAATGCTATTTGAAATCTAAGTTGAATATTCCTTATCCTAGGTAACTATTTGGCCTCCTTTTACTGAGTTTCCTCCTGTCCACCTAGTTTCAGTGAGTATTTAGGAATCCATTGGAAGAAGGACAAAGAGAAATTGTAATAACAGCCACAGAAACCTAGGTGACTTATGTACTATATCTTCACCAAGTGATTTGAATGGGATCCAGGCTTTTCATGAAAATGTTATATTCAGGTAAACCTAAGTATATACAGTGCATTCTGAAAGTATTCGGACTCCTTTCACTTTTGTCACATTGGCATAAATATTCAGACCCTTTGCAACAACACATGAAATTTAGCTCTGGTACCTCCCATTTCTCTTGATCTTTGCTGACATGTTTCTACATCTTGATTGGACTCCACCTGTGGTAAATTGATTGGAAAGGCACACACCTCTCTATAGAAGGTCTCACAGCTGACAATGCATACTGTAGCAGAGAAAAAGCCATGAGGTCCAAGGAACTGCCTGCAGAGTTCAGAGACAGGATTATTACAAGACACAGATCTGAGGAAGGCTACAATACAATTACTGTTGCACTGAATGAATGAATGAACCTTTATTGTCAAAGTATAACCATGTATACATTGAGATTGGCTGAGCCTCCCTTCATGCCCTCACCCCCAACTTAGTGACACAAACCCTCCATCTTATTACACCATGTGAGCTAATTGCACAACGCACCAGCCTCGCAAGTCAATCATGGTGATATGTATTCATCAGTTTATTGTATAAGAGTTCACATGTTAATGACTTATTAATTAGTTATGTTACAGCAAGTTGGAAAAGGTTCGTGAGGTAAATCTCCCTTGACAGTTCAGCACGCAGCAATTTGACAGCTGTCAAATTGTCGGCAGCCAACACGCAGGCGCAACGTTGACAGCTCCACACGCGGACCCGAGCTGTCAGAAACTAACGCAGACGATTGGCCTAGCCTTCGAGCGGGAACGCAGCGGGGCCAGGGATTGGCAGAACCAACATTCAGCGGACTATATAAGGGAGTTGTGACCCCACTGTTTTTGCCTTGGTGTACCTCAATAAACCGCTAAGCTGAACCTGCTGTCTTCGCGTAATCCTTATCCCTACAACTCACTGGCGACGAAGGTGGGATCGGCTTGCTAAGCTGAAGTCACTGAGCTTAGGAAGGGTTCCTTCTGGAGGCTCTGAGCTAAGTCACGGGAAGTTGTAACTTCCACATCAAGCAAGCCGAAGGAGAACCGAGACAGCATGGCAGCTTTCGGCCAGATACGCGAGTTCGATACTCGATTTCCCGAGCGCTGGGAATCGCACCTTGGCCAAATTGAAGGCTACCTGCTGGTCAGCAAGATAACCGACGACCGGGCTAAGGCGGCCGCACTCTTGTACCTCAGCGGAACCGCGGTATACGACGTGGCCGTCGGCCTATGCAGCCCAGAGCCGGTCGCGCAGGTGACCTACGCGGAGCTAACAGAGAAGCTCAGCAAGCACTACATGCCGACCCATTCCAAAATCTACTGGAGGGTCCAGTTCGCGAGGCGTCGCCAAAGACCCGGGGAAACGGCAGCAGACTTCGTATCGGGAGTAAGACAGGCCGCCAGATGGTGTCACTTTCCGGACCTGGAGGACCGGATAAGGGACCAACTGGTCATCGGCCTCCGAGACGAGCACCTCCAAAGGAAAATAATGGCAAAACCGGCCCTGAATCTAGCTGAAGTCACTAGAGAGATTCAGGCATACGAAGACACCCACTCTGAAGACTTCGCCAAGGCTCAACAAAACCAAACCAGGGCCGCGAATCAAGGGGAAACAGCCTCCAGAGACCAAGGCGATATAGAAGATTTCACCGATGTGGACGCCATCCACCGTCGATTCGAAAAGCTCCAAAGCCGAAAAACCGACAACAAGGAAGGGGCAAGACCCAAGAACATCAGCCGAGAGCCCCGAGTCACTTGCGCCAGCTGCGGAGGGAACCACATCAGGTCCTCCTGCAGATTTAGAAACGCCCGGTGCCACAACTGCGGAAAATTGGGGCACATCAAACCTGCATGTAGAAGCCGCAACCATGGGGAGCTTCACGAAGTTGAAACAACGTCCCCAGGTATGACACCCCGGAGCTGGGAGAAAACCAGGGCCCCAAGCCACCTAGTACAGGCTATTAACAAAACAGAAGGAGGGGGGGCAGCCACAAGTTAACCCCTAAAGTAAAAATTAAAGCCAAACTACAAGGGGTACCTTGTGAACTAGAGGTTGACTCCGGCTCAGCCGTCACCCTCATCTCAGGGCAGACCTTCAAGGAAATTTGCAGGAAAAACAGGAGGCAAATTCCCTTAAAACCTCCCCAGGTGAACCTAGCAGATTACCAGAAGTCCCCAATACCCCTGAAGGGCCAAGCAGAAATTCTAGTGGAATTTAAAAAATTCCGAGGCCCCCTCAAGGTCCTAGTGACACAAGAAAACAGGTCGAACCTAATCGGCCTAGACTGGTTCAGGTCACTAGGCATACAACTAACGGGCATCAACAGGGTACAGGCCGCAAACCTCGAAGACGTCTGCAAACAATTTGCAGACGTCTTTGACGGTTCCCTTGGAACTTACACAGGGTCCCCCATCAGCCTTAAGCTAAAGCTGGACATACCTCCCATTAGAATACGAGCCCGTAGGGTTCCGTTCGCCCTCAAACAAAAAATTGAGGACGAGCTGGACCGCCTCGTCAGAATAGGAGTCCTAGAACCCACCGACGGTGGGTCCTGGGAAACCCCTATAGTTACACCTATAAAACCTAATGGCCAAATTCGCTTATGTGCCGATTATAAAGCTACTCTAAACCGGGCACTTAACGCACATGCTTACCCGGTCCCCGCGGTGAAAGACGTCCTCTCTTCGATCAGGTCCGGCGCCATCTTTGCCAAACTTGATTTGGCGCAAGCGTATTTGCAGCTTCCAGTAACTCCTGAAACCGCAGATGCGCAAACGATTGTAACTCACCGCGGGGCTTTTAAAGTCAAGCGCTTACAATTTGGCATTTCGGCAGCCCCAGGAAATAATAAGAAATAATGGAAAAAACTTTAAAAGGAATTCCTGGGGTATGCCCCTATTTTGATGATGTCCTAATCGCAGGCGAAAACGAAGAAAATTTAGCAGAGCGCCTGTCAGCTGTTCTGACAAGATTCAGAACAGCAGGTCTCAAACTTCACAAACAAAAATGCCAGATAGGAGTCCCCTCAACAGAATTTTTAGGGTATAAAATTGATGCCCAAGGGGTACACCCCACTGATGCTAAAATTAAAGCTATCAAATCAGCCCCAACACCGAAAAATAAGCAAGAGTTACAAGCGTTCTTAGGTCTCTTGAACTTTTATCACGCATTTCTACCACATAAAGCTACCCTAGCCGAACCATTGCACCGCCTCTTAGATAAGGGACGCCCCTGGCTATGGACATCGGAACACGATGCCAGTTTCATAAAACTCAAAAACGCCCTGTGCCATAGTTCTACAGTAACACTATTCAGGGAGGACCTTCCCCTCTGCATCGCCTGCGATGCATCTCCATACGGTATTGGGTCAGTATTAAGTCACCTTTCGGACTCAGGAGAACAAAAACCCATAGCATTCTATTCAAGAACCCTAACAAAGGCAGAAAGAAATTATGCCCAAATTGATAGAGAGGCGCTAGCCATCGTTGCGGGGGTCAAAAAGTTCCACGACTACCTATACGGTAGAACGTTTACCATATTCACCGATCACAAACCCCTTCTGGGCATATTCACGTGGAACAAACTAACCCCGCAAATACTTTCACCCAGAACATTACGTTGGTCAACCTTCTTGTCAGCTTATTCATTCCAATTAGTCCATAAACCGGGGAAAGAATTAGGGCACGCCGACGGGCTCAGCAGACTTCCCCTGCCTGAATCTGACCCAGACCCAGCTCCGGCAGGGCGGATCCTGGCGATCTCCGAACTGCCAGACACCCCCCTGACAGCTAAGGACATTTCTACAGCCACAGCCACCGACAGAATATGCAGCAGAATATACCAATGGGTCTCCGCAGGATGGCCAACCTCATGCCCAGGGGAGGAATTTAAACCATACTATGCCAGACGACACGAACTTTCAGCACACTTAGGGTGCCTTCTATGGGGAAACAGGGTGGTAGTTCCCCAAAAGCACAGAGAAAGGACATTAATAACACTGCATGAGGGCCACCCAGGGATTGTAAAAATGAAAGCCCTAGCTAGAAGCTATGTTTGGTGGCCAGACATAGATGCCAACATAGAAAATTATGTCGCAGGCTGTTACCCTTGCCAGCTAACAAGATCAGCCCCACCGCAAAGCACACCACACAGATGGGAGGCAACAAAGAACCCATGGTCCAGGGTCCATCTGGATTTTGCCGGACCGTTCCAGGGGCAGACATTCCTTATAGCGGTAGATAGTTACTCAAAATGGCTTGAAATTGCCCCAATCCACAGCACCACCTCTATTAACACAATTCAGGCTTTACGGGGGTTTTTTGCTACACACGGCCTCCCTGACACCCTTGTCACTGACAATGGACCCCAATTTACATCCCGCGAATTTCAGATATTCACGAGGGGCAACTCTATTAAACACGTAACATCAGCTCCCTTCCACCCCTCCTCCAACGGGATGGCTGAAGTCATGGTAAGAACCACCAAGGACGCCCTCAGAAAAATTGTTCAAGGCAACTGGCATCGCAGACTCTCCCAATACCTTCTCGCCCAGCACACCACACCTTGCACCACCACCGGGAAATCACCAGCAGAACTACGATGGGGAAGAAGACTGATCACCCGCTTAGATAGAATGCACCCAGACAGAGGCAACATTGAAAACGAACATCCCCTCCCATCAAGAACTTTTTCCATCGGACAAACCGTATGGGCCCGTAACTACGCATCAGGACCAAAATGGCTGCAAGGCACCATAATCGACCAAACAGGGCCACTTTCTTACATTATACAAACACAATTCAACGAACACATCCGCAGACATTTAGATCAATTGCGGAAACGACAACCCCAAAACATTCCACCACCCACCCCGCCCCGCACATCACCACAAATGCAAACTGAAACCCGACAACTTCCCGCATTCTACCAGCCAGCACCAGGGGAAGGGGAACAAGAGAACGTCGGATCCCCAAGACGCTCCAGCCGAAGAAGACAACCGCCAGCATATTTACGAGATTTCGAATGGGGGGGCAAAACACAACAACGGAGGGGGAGGAATGGCACCAGTTCAGGGGAGGGGTAAGGGGTGATATGTATTCATCAGTTTATTGTATAAGAGTTCACATGTTAATGACTTATTAATTAGTTATGTTACAGCAAGTTGGAAAAGGTTCGTGAGGTAAATCTCCCTTGACAGTTCAGCACGCGGCAATTTGACAGCTGTCAAATTGCCGGCAGCCAACACGCAGGCGCAACGTTGACAGCTCCACACGCGGACCCGAGCTGTCAGAAACTAATGCAGACGATTGGCCTAGCCTTCGAGCGGGAACGCAGCGGGGCCAGGGATTGGCAGAACCAACATTCAGCGGACTATATAAGGGAGTTGTGACCCCACTGTTTTTGCCTTGGTGTACCTCAATAAACCGCTAAGCTGAACCTGCTGTCTTCGCGTAATCCTTATCCCTACAACTCACATGCATAAAGTTTATAAAATTATTTCCCGTTCAAAAGCCTAACAGCCCATGGATAAAAGCTGTTCTTCAGCCTGTTGGTATGGCTGGCTATACTCCTATATCTCCTACCCGATGGTAGGAGAGTAAAGAGATACCGTCCAGGGTGCGAGTCATCCCTGAGAATTTTCCTCACTCTTCCAAGGCAATGAGCCCTGGTGATGTCATCCAGTGGTGTCAGGGGACAGCCCACAATGTCTTGTGCTGTGCTCACCACCCTCTGTAATGCTTTCCTATCCACGGCTGTCAGACCAGCATACCAAACCACAATACCGTACGAGAGGACGCTCTCTATAGTAGACCGGTAAAAGAGGGTCATAAGCCGTTGTTCTACCCTGTTCTTCTGCAAGACCCTGAGAAAGTGAAGTCTCTGTTGGGCCTTTCTGGCCTCCTGGGTTGTATTAACTTTCCAGGTAAGATCTTCCCAGAGGTAGATTCCCAGAAATTTAAAGGAGGAAACTGTCTCCACACAGTCCTCCCCAATGTAAAGTGGGGCAGGTTCCTCCTTTTTCCTCCGGAAGTCTAGCACCATCTCTTTCATCTTGCCGATGTTCAGGTGCAAGTTGTTGTTACAACACCATATGGATAGTTTTTGTACCTCCGCCCTGTATGCTCTCTCATCCCCACCTGTAATAAGACTCACCATGGTAGTATCATCTGCGAACTTAATTATTGCAGTAGATGGGTCGGATGATACACAGTCATATGTGTACAAAGAGTACAGGTAGGGGCTAAGCATGCATTCCTGTGGTGAGCCAGTGCAAAGCTTCAGGGGGGTGGACAAAGCAGACCCAACTCTCACTCTTTGTAACTGGTCCCTAAGGAAGTCTTGAATCCAATCGCAGATGGAGGGGGAAAATTTCAAGTCAGTCAGCTTCTCGATGAGAGTGCTCGGCAAAATGGTGTTGAAAGCCGAGCTATAATCAACAAAGAACATTCTAACATAGCTTCCAGGTTTCTCAAGATGACTTGCTACAGAGTGTAAAGCAGTAGCTATGGCATTGTTCCTAAGAGCACAGTGGCATCCATAATTCTCAAATGGAAGAAGTTTGGCACAACCAGGGATCTTCCAAGAACTGGTCACCCAGTCAAACTGAGCAATCAGGGGAGAAGGGCCTGAATAAGAAAGGTGACCAAGAACCCTATGGTCACTCTGACTGAGCTCTAGGGATCCTGTGTGAAGATGGGACAGAGTTCCAGAAGGACCTCCATCATGGCAGCCCTCCATCAATCTGGGCTGTATGGCAGAGTGGCTAGAAGAGAGCCTCTCCTCAGTGCAAAACACATGAAAGCCTGCTTGGGGTTTTCAAAAAAGCAGTTGAAGGACTCTCAGACTGTGAGGAACAAGATTCTCTGGTCTGATGAAACCAAGATTGAATTGTTTGGCCTCAATTCTAAATGTTATGTCTGGAGGAAACCAGGCATTGCTCATCACCTGCCCAATACTATCCAAACAGTGAAGCATGATGGTGGCAGTATCATGCTGTGGGGAGGTTTTCAGCAGCAGAGACTGGAAAACTGGTCAGGATTGAGGGAAAGCTGAATGCAGCAAAGTACAGGGATATTTTCAATGAAAATTTGTCCCATTTCCATAGCATTCAGGACCTCAAACTGGTCTGAAAGTTCACTTTCCAACATAACAACAATCCTAAGCACACAGCCAAAACAACACAGGAATGGCTTAGGGACAGCTCTGTAAATGTCCTAGAGTGGCCCAGCCAGAGTCCTGACGTGAACCCTATTGAATATCTCTGGAGGGACCTGAAAGTGGCTGTCTACTGACAGTCGCCATCCAACTTGCTTAAGATTGAGAGGATTTGCAAGGAAGAATGGCAGAAAATCTCCCAATCCAGGTGTGCAAAGCTTGTCACATTATACCCCAAAAGACTTGAGGCTGTAATTGCTGCCAAAGATTGTTCAACAAAGTACTGAGTGAAGGATCTGAATACTTATGCCAATGTGATATTTTAGTTTTTTTCTTTTTAAGAAATTTACAGACATTTCTAAAATTCTATTTTCACTTTTTGATTATGGGGTACCAAGTGTAGATTAATGAGGCAAAAATGAATTTCAATAACACTAGAATCAGGTGCAGCATAACTAAATTGACAAAAATGAAGAAGGTCTGAATATTTTCTGAATGCATAGTAAGTTATGTACTGAATTTACATCTACTTACATAAAAAGGTCTGTCATCTACTTAGTGCAATCCCTCTATCTATTTTGGATAACAGCTCCTGGAATGGAGGGCACTAATTTGAGGGCCTCTGATCTAACTACTGCTGTCTTTTTAACTTCTTTTTAACAAAATTGGACATATTTTTTAAAAGTGATCCAATTCAATGTATGATTCTCTAAGTAAAGTGCTTTTTCTGTGGATGCTTCAAAAAAAGAAAGGGTGGGAGGGACACAGAAAAGGAAAGAAAATCCCATCATTTTTACTTCCTGGCTTTCTGAAATCAGGCAAATGAAACCTCTGAAAATTAATTACATTTATACTTCCACTGGATTTTATTTTTATAGTATGGCTTGTTGTTATAACAAATATTGCTACTCTAATGTATCCATTTTTTATTTTAATCATGTAAATTATAATGACATTTTACTGATGTGAAAATATTTTAATGCAAATATAATTAATAAAAATGAACACAAATTAGTATGATTGGGGTTGGATGAAGACCAACAGTTGGTAATGAGATATTACCTGGAAATTACAATATTGTTTTTTTTCAAATTTGTGGATGATTTTGAGCAAAATGTTTCTTTTGTGAACTTACAGGTAACAAACAGTCCTTTTATATGATTTACTTTAAATTCAATCTGAAATATCTACATGTATGATTTAATTTAAGATTACTTTGCATGGTATTTTTATCATTCATAATACAAGATGCTCTTGAAATGCAGGAAAGCCAGTCTTAAGTTCTATGTCTTCCTTTGAACTACTAACTCTTGCTTGAAGAATACATTGCATACTTGGTCACCTTCTCCCATGTGAATTTTTAGAGGTGAGTGTCATTTGGGGGAGCACCCCCATGCTGTCATACAGTTCACATGAAAAGCAGTCTTTAGATGTCCCATGAGTCAACTTGCAATGGGACGTTTTAAGGCTTAAACGGAGGTGTGGCCCACCTGAGTCAAAACTTTATTGGAACTTCCCTGGTGAGACAGCAAGAACCATTTGTGCACCTGCCAGCAAGACACAGCATTTTGAGTTGGTGATGAGTGAACTTCAATATCATTCCGTCATGTGTGTGTTAGATACAGATCCATTAAAGGTCCATCATGATCTTTGCAATATCTCTCTTTGAACTTCTTCACTGGAAAGAAAGATATAGGCTACAATTAATTAGTTGAAATATGCTGCTACTACAGTTTAAATTTTTTTATCTGTCTAGCACTTGTCCCTCACTTTTCAATTAATGAAAGAAGCGAATCAGTTATAACTAAGATGAGAGGCAAGAATTCTAAAATTTTGTTACTGAATAGTTTTCATGTGGATTGTATAATGCTCCAGATCCAGTTCCAAAAAGATGTAGACCACATGGAGCTGCTTGCAACATTCTAAAACAGCCACTTTTTTTGAGAATTATAAAGCAACCAGATGATCTCAGGAAAAGATGTGACTGCTTTAAAGAGTTGCAGACAAGTCCTAAATTTCTGTTCCTTTATGCTCTGAAACATTTTTAGAACTGACTGAAGTATTACACAGCCTTACTAGCTACTACTAAACCACAACATTTTAAAACTTTTTACATAGGCAATGAGTACACCACTTGGCTTTTCAGAGGTATGTTGGGGACGGTCCTGCAAAAACTAGTCAGTGGGGCAACAATCAAAATTCAATTTATTTCATTTTCTTTACATTTAAGTTTAATTAAAATTAAATATAATAAATATGATTACTCTCCAGTCATGTATTCAATAACTTTTTCCTAACGTCACTTTCATTTTACAATTTGGCAAAAGGTTTGGAAGTTCTTCAGGACAGCATGAGACTCTGAGCCCAGGGTATCCTCCGGGGATTCAGTGACATCAGAATACTAAGTGCAGATGAATGATCAAAGCTCTGCTCCTTTTTATCAGGCATGTGATACTTGTATCCTTGATTACAGGTACTAGGTAGGTCATGCCTGCTATTTTAGTGTCATTGACCCCACTCCCTCATAAACAGCATTCTTTGGATATCAAGTTATCAACCATTGAGGTAGAGCAGGGGTAGGCAACCTTGGCTCTTTTATGACTCATGGACTTCAACTCCCAGAATTCCTGAGTCAGTTATGCTGACTCAGGAATTCTGGGAGTTGAAGTCCATGAGTCATAAAAGAGCCGAGGTTGCCTACCCCTGAGGTAGAGTCTATTTTGTTGAAAAGATTTTGTAAACTTTTTCCTTGAAATATGATGGATCACAAATTCCACTGTCTCTTGCTGGCATCTTTTGGAATTGCAGTATAACTAGAGTGCACTAGTTTGAGGAAGATAGTTGTAGAGTATCAGGAACATTAAATACAGTAAAAGCCAGGGTCTTTTTCTACTTTAACAGTAGCTCAAAGGTTTTCCCCACCCTAATGTTATACAACTATAAAATGGCGGCGGTGGGGGGCGGGGCAGGCAGGCAAGGATAAAAGCTAGGCTAACTACTGTATCCTGGAGTTTGAGGGATGTCCTCTTTTCTTTTTGGCAACCACATGATTGTATTGTCATTAAGGGTAGCATCTGGAAGACGGGCAGATGGTGATGAAGGCTAGCTGGCTAGCCTCCTAGAACAGTAGAAGATAGCCATTAGAAGAAGTGAGATGGAATCTTTAGTCTTTTTTTTGCTTTTTTTTTGAGAATATAGACTAAAATAACCCGAGCTTATTTGAAGTTTAATAAGCAAGATACACCTATTAGAAACTTAATATGCTTATTATGCTACCTATTAAAAATAATAAACAAGTCAGCAGTTTGCTACTGAATTTTTTAAAATATAATATAATGTTCAGAAAGGGGGATGTATATATAAATAAAAAACCAAACTGGCAGAATTGGCCTTGTGAGGCAAACCCCAGCCCTTTTGTTAAGGACACATGGAAAAAGATGGGACTTGTATCACAATATGATTTCTACTATTTTATCTTTCTCTCTCCACCCCCCTCTTGTGGATGCTACAAGGTTTCTGGGAGCTTTAGAAAGAAAGGAATAAGGCTACATACTGGCAATTGTTTGCCCATGGTTACCTTCATTATTTTGCAAAATGGAATGTATAAATGAAATATTTTGCTATCCCATCATTCCTTTAAAAGTAAATATTTGATCCCCCCCCTCCCAATCAAGTTTCAAATTTTCTGGTCTTCAAGCATGTTAGCCACACCTCTGCCTAATTCAGAGATTGTTCCACAGGACAAGCTACAACAATGACTAATTTCGCCTCTCAGTTCATGTCAAGAAATTCTCATATACCCTACTAGTGACAGTCCCTCCCTGTTGTAGGAATAAAGGATCTATGGAAATTCTTATCATGTTAAAGAAAAGGATATAAAAGCACCATTCATTCAGTTTTCCCTAAACCCTAGAACTTGGAATGACTTTTGGCTTTCGAAGCATTGTCAAATAATAAAATGAGTGGTAGGAAGACTAAAGCAGGGATTTTCAAACTTTTTAGACTCTGGAATCTGTTACAGTTTTTGTTTAAGAAAAAAATCCAGAACTCCTGGCCAAAAGCAAAGCTTTAGTAACAGAAAATTTGCTATAATAGAGCTAACTCCTCCCTCGATAAGCTCATTGGGTATTGTGTCAAATGTGTGGCTGTGAAGAAACCCCCTTCCACCCATCTCAAGAAATGATAGTTCTATCTTCAGCCATCGACTGATGTATTTACTAAGCCCTGTGTGGAATTTGACGCCCTTATAGCAACGACTGATAAATCCTTAAACTCTGATTTTGTATCTTTTCAATCATCTCAGTACAACAGATAGTAGTTCCGTGTCTTAAACTAGGCATGTTCTAAAGATAGTAGCCCTCCGTTTGGAAGCTTTTTTACTTGTTATATAATTGATCATTGTATCACTTCTAGCAACAGAATAGCAGGTTGTGTTTTTTAGTGATTCCATTCCTGTTTCCAAGGATACTCCACATTATGTCCAACCAACCTCTACTCAATTCTCTTATTGTTAGGCTAAGAGGCTCCCGTTCTGTTGTTTAATAACTACATGAAACTCTAGACAACATTATAGATAGATTTGGTCTTTGGCCAGCAATATACTGCTCTCTATTTCTCTATAATTGAGGTCAGATATTGTAGTCCAGTCACTAGCTGGACATGTCGCCAAGGTGCTTTCTTTTTTTCCCCTTTTTTAAAAAAAGGACCTTTGGGACATAGACAACAGCTGGACATTGCAATGGATATGATGCACAGAGACAAAGGGAAATGATGCACTGAGACAACAGTATTGTCTATTGGCAGCTTATAGCACTGGAAAGTGCATAGGTCTTTGACTCTGGATTGGATTCTACTCCCTGTGGAGGAGCAGGCACAAAGCTTTCATGTATTCCTGAGACAAATAAACTCATTTCTGTTCACAACTGCTGCTCCTTTATTTTGTTCACATAAACAACAGCGAAGAGTCTCTACTCTATTGATCTAGGTTGCTACCCAAGATGTTCCAAATATTGTTGCCTTTCCCATATAGCTAGCACAGTTGCTTTTACCCACTAAAATGGTTTGATTCAGCCTACTAAAGAACTATATAGTATGTGTACTGCCAACATTGGTTAATAGTTTTAGGCAAGTACCTATTTGTATTCAGAAATGGGATTATATCAATTATTGCTTGAGTCAGTCAGTTTCTTTGGGTGGTGAAACTCTTCTTTCAAGAGGGCTTGACTGTTCTGTCAGTTGCTTGAATCAAGTGGCAATTAGTCACATAAATATATACAGCAAGAATCAAAGGCAATGTATGCCAGTGCTTATGCCAGTACTTATGACCAGGAATGGATGCTTTCTCTTTAGAGTCTGGATCTGCTTTCAGGAATTGAGGAAGCTTAATCTTCAGGGAAACTGGAGCCTCATTGGTCAAGGAATGAGACCTGGAGGAATTTGGTGGGTTGAAAGCAACTCTACCTCAGCAGATCCTACAGCAAAAAAGCTAGAGAAATCATTTGGAAATAAATCTATAATTAATCCATGGCAGGAAACTCCTATGGCAATAGGAGCTGCTTGCCTCAATAGCCTTTTTGTTGCATGGAGATTATAAAGACTTTAAAATGCCTTTCAGATTTATAAGATTAAGGGCTGAAGCTGGCAAGACAGGAACCAATGAAGCTCAGTTCAGACAGAATTGTTGTGGAAATAGTGAGTAGGTGCCTTTCAGGGAAGGGAAAAGAACAGTCAAAAGTCTGTTGGCTCAAAAAGGCAGAAGAAAAAGGTGTAGGATTTAAACACAGGGCTGTCATATCTAACAACAGAAGAGTAGGTTGTGTTTTTTAGTGATTCCATTCCTCTTTTGCAAATAAATAAATAATTTATATTTTTGCATTCCTAATCCAGTTCTTGTTATGAACCACTGTTCTCTTTGGCAATATTAACTTGCTTATAAATTGTTTGCAATTGTAAAATATTATTAACTGAAATAAATTCCAAACATATTGGAAAATCTTATTTGTATTTGCATGAAAAAGAAAACACAGAGGTATCCAATGAATAAATGAATGAATTTTGACTTTCTTAGGAATAAATCTACTTACTATTTAATTGTCATCACTATTTTTATGATTACCTTTCATATTAAATTACAATGTACTGAAAACATAAAGTTGGAATAACAGTAGCGGTCATGTAGTCAAACCTTCTGCTCATTGCAGGATCTACTACAGCATTTCTTACAGATGATCATCTATGCTCTGTTTGAAGACTTTTGGCTAGGAAGAGCTATCACATGATTTTAAAAAATTGCTCTTTCATTTAGTTTTATAACTTTTGTTATAAAAATATAAGTATATATTTTTTTACTTCTCTAAACTATTAAAAACACAAAAACATGTTTATTTTAACCAGGCAAAACATTAAATATATTACATATTTTTAAACTTTTTTATGAAGGATTAATGGAACTTCTAAAAACAGAATGAGAATATATAGATTGAATACTAACTAATAACAAAAATGAATTCAACCTTAATAGGTCTGCATTAAATAATTATTTTAGAACTCTGGTTCTGGTCCCACAGTTCAGAATTCCTCATCACTTCCCCAGAAAGAGAAATAGAGAAATGAGGACAAAAATACTTGAGAAAACACAGCTAGGAGATACTTTCATAAAACTAAAACATTTCTTCATTTACACCATCTAAACTGGTAATTGAACCTCATTAGATTTATTTAATTAGCATCAAACCAGGTAACTTGTAATGTCAGTTTGATGTCCAAATTTAATTTGGTGATCTCCAAGTCAGTGAAATCTTGAACTGCTAAGAGAGATTATAATGAATAATGGAAGGAAATATTTACAGCTGCATTCCTGTGGGCTCTCCTATAGTTAGTCAACCTTCTAGATTTCTCTGCCTGTGGATGAACAGAAAGGACCACCCAAGGAATGAGAGACCTGACCTGAGAGTTTATCCTCAAGCATGCAGCCTGCAGACTGTTTCTCCAGCCATGAATAGAGATATGGTTGGCTACCTTTAGAGATCAGATGCCCACATTTAACATTATCATGGAGGTGAACATCACAAAAGGTAGTCATGATGTAAAATGGATATGGGATTTTCTAGTTCTTTGCCCAGTTTTTTGAAGAAAGGAGAGTGTTTCCTTTTTAAACTAGGTAAATCCTTGAAGTTACACTACAGGTTTGGCTGATCTCATGAATATTACACTGAATGTTCTACTGAATCTTGGAGGAGCCCTACAGCCACATCTACTTTAGTATTTTGCCTGAAGAGTAATATAAATATGTAACAGATAAACCATCATTTCTCCTTGTAATGATATTATAAGCTGCTTTTCTTTTCTTTTCTGGCATGTACGGTGGTTGCAAGAGTAAGTCATCCAATACCAATACCATCCAAAACTATCCCTACCATTGAGAAAGAAAAACAAGAAATCCAGGAAGAAACCAGCATGGCTGCACAAAGATCTCTCTAACAAACTAAAAGACAAAAAGGACAACCACAAACAATGGAAAGAGGGGCACATAACAGCCAGCCAGAACACGCAAAGATGAAGAAAGCAAAGCAAAGGCTCAGAAAGAACAAAGACTTGCAACAGAAATCAAGGACAATAAAAAAGTTTCTTCCAACATATTAACAACAAGAAAAAAGTCAAGGAAACTGTAGGCCCACTAAAGAGAAAAGATGGCAAGGAGAAAGCAGAGCTGCTTAACTCATACTTTGCATCAGTCTTCACACAAAAAGAAACCATAGCCCAACATACCAAAAAAAACCACTGCAAAAGACATACTAGAAACAAAAATTAAAATAAGCAAGAATATGGTAAGAGAGCCCCTATCCAACCTTGACAAATATAAATCACTGGGACCCGACAGATTACATCCCAGAGTACTGAAAGAGCTGGCAGATGTTATCTCAGAATCATTCATAAATCCAGGAGCACCAGGGAAGTATCTGAGGATTGGAAAAGGTCTGATGTGGTCCCCATCTTCAAGAAAGGGGAAAAGGGAAAAAAACGGACCCAGGAAACTACAGACCAATCAGTTTAACATCAATACCTGGGAAGATCTTAAAGAAGATAATCAAAAAACAGATCTGTGAACAACTATAAGCAAACAAAGTCATAATAGTAGCCAGCACGGGTTTGTTAAAAACAAATCATGCCAAACCAATCTTATCTCATTATTCGATAAAGTGACTAAACTAGTAGACCAGCAAAACACAGTGGATGTAGTATACTTAGATTTCAGTAAGGCATTTGACAAGGTAGACCACAACCTATTCCTTGGTAAACTAGGAAAAGGTGGAATAGACAACATCACCACTAGATGGATCTGTAGGTGGCTGACAAACCATACTAATGAGTAGTCCTCAATGGGACTACATCCACATGGAGAGAAGTAAGCAGTGGGGTCTTAGGCCCAGTACTCTTCAATATCTTCATAAATTACTTAGATGAGGGAATTGAAGGGGAACTCATCAAATTTGCAGATGACATCAAACTGACAGGAGTAGCCAACACCCCAGAAGACACACTCAGGATTCAAAAAGATCTTGACAAACTGGAACAATGGTCCCTATCCAACAAAATGAGTTTCAATGTGGAGAAAAGCAAAGTCTTATATTTAGGCAGGAAAAACCAAAGGTACAAATACAGATTGGGCGAGACCTGGCTTAAAAACAGTAATGGTGAAAGGGACCTTGGAGTCCTAGTGGATGATCACTTGACTATGAGCCAGCAGTATGTAGGAGCAACCAAAAATGCTAATGCAATCCTGGGTTGTATAAATAGAGGCACAGAATCAAGATCACATGAAGTATTAGTACTGCTTTATAAAACCTAGTGAGACCACACCTGGAATACTGCAACCAATTTTGGTCACCATACTACAAAAAAGATGTTGAGACCTCGGAAAAAGTTCAGAGAAGAGCAGCTAAGATGATCCAAGGCCTGGAGACTAAAACATATGAAAAACGGCTGCAGGATGTGGTTTGGCTAGTCTAAAGAAAAGAAAAAATACTGGTGACATGAAAGCAGTATTACGGTATTTGAGAGGCTACCACAAAGAAGAGGGGGTCAAATTATTCTCCAAAGCACCAGAGGGCAGGACAAGAAACAATGGTTGGAAACTGACCAAAGAGAGAAGCAAGCTGGAATTAAGCAGAAAGTTCCTAACAGCAAGGACAAATAACCAGTAAAAAAGCTTACTTTCAGAAATCCTGGGTGCTCCATCACTGGAGGGTTTTTTTTTAAAAAAAGACTGGAAAGTCACTTGTCTGAGATGGTATAGGTTCTCCTGCTTGAGTGGGGACCTGGACTAGAAGATCTCCAAGGTCCCTTCCAGATTCTATTCTATTCTATTCTATTCTATTCTATTCTATTCTATTCTATTCTATTCTATTCTATTCTATTCTATTCTATTCTATTCTATTCTATTCTATTCTATTCTATTCTATTCTATTCTACAATTTTAGGACCAACTACCTATCCCTCACTTCAAACTGCAGTTTCTCAATCCTCATTAATGATAATTGCACCAGTAGTGTTTGCTACCTATATTGTACACACCGTACACTTGGTTGACTTTGCAAGATATTAGAGAATTATTTGTATATCTAGATGCTTCTGTTTGTGGAGCTCTTGTTGCTCTTTCAGCTTGGTTGAGCTTGGAGAGCATTAAGAATGCTCCAGTTCAACTCTGAACTACAGTTACTCTCTTCTATTGAAAAGTGGATTGTAACAATAATAAATTCAAAAATAGTAAATAATGATTATATCTGTCTCTCTTAAAGGATGTGATTGTTGTAGGACATAATAACATTATGCTGTGTTCTTTTCTAGTGTACTAATATTATGTATTGCCACAAGAATCTCATTATATGTACATAGTTTTTATCTCTTTCTTTGATTGTTTGTTAGATTTTTATCCTGCCTTTATTATTTTATAAATGTCTCAAGGTGGTGAACATATCTAATACTCCTTCCTTCTCCTCTTTTCCCCACAACAACAACCCTCTGAGGTGTGTTGGGCTGAGAAAGAGTGGGTGCCCAAAGTCACCCAGCTGACTTCATACCTAAGTTGGGATTAGAACTCATAACCTCCTGGATTCTAGGCTAGTACTTAATGACTACATTAAACTGTTTATATCTGGATTAGAACCAAAAGTTAAAGATAGACATATAAATACTGATTTCTTGTTGAAAGGGATTTGCAACCTGACCACTATAATCTTATCTCAGGAATTGTCTGATTCCTTATACACCTGTGTAGACTTCGTGATCTATTTCAGAATCCCTTTTTCCTATGTTTTATTCTTGTTCCTCAGATATTCAGCATGAGAGATAGGTGTTTTTCCCCAGTGGTGGTATCAGGGATTTAATTCAGTATTTTTTTATTTCATGTTTTTATTTCAAAATACGAGAGGTGACTAATGAATGATCATGAATGATCAGTCTAGGCATGGGTGTGATTGATGCACAAGATGGGCTTGCGTAAAGGTCTTGTTGACCAAGACTGCCACTTGTTCTTTGAGAAGGAGCCACAAGTTCAAGAGGACTCCCAAATTGCACACCAACTCTGTCTGAGTTTATCCCATTCAGAGCAAAAGATGGAAAATCTCTAAATTTGGGAGAATTGAAACTAACACATGCTTGATTTTGCCGGTATTGAGATGAAAACATATTGTTTTGCACCTTACGTCTTTCAGACTCTGGGAAGCAAACTTGACAGACAGAAATATACAATTACCGGTAGGTATGATCTGCACTTTGATGACACCTCAGTTCATGTTGATAGATTACCTCATCTAGCAGCTACATCTAAAAGTTGAAAAGGATCAAAGAAAGAATGGAACCTGACACACCCTGTAAATGATAATGAAAAGATGGATTAAAATTCTTTATTTTTGTGGATTGAAACAAGATTGAGCACTTAGACTTTTTTTTTTCAAGTTTCTTTTAATATTTTCCAGAAATAATTCTATAAATAGTCTGTTTTAATGGGACATACATTTGCTACAAAAATTGCATATGAAATAACAGATCAGAATGATTAAAAATATTTCCCTTTTATCTGTTTCTCACTCTCACTGAGGATTTTGTACAATCCTGGAAATAAGGAATGGCATTTATTCTTTGATATTTTATTAGGCTTATGTAGTATTCCAATTGCCAAGCAGTGAGGTTGCCTAGAGGTGAAGACACTCACCTCACACTCGGGAGCTTAAGAGCTCAGTCCTAGGTAGCGACAGATGTTTCTCTATCAGAGCGCAAAGAGAAAATATATGTTCTGAATTCCATGTAGGTGTCAGGAAGGGCATCTGGCTAGTAAATGCTCAGCACCATTCAGTTGCTCCGACTCCACCCTGATAAAAGGGATTACAGGATCATTAAAAAAAAGTGGTATTCCAATTATCAATAGGTTATAATTATACCATAGGTAAACAAAATGAAAATAATATAAAAAAATCAATAATATTGAGATATAAATGTGATAAGTAAGTAAATAAATAATAAAGAATTGGACAATAAAGTATTCCTATGCAAAGGAAACAAATCCTTATGTCCCCATATAGTTGCGTATTTTACCCTTTAAATTAAATCTGTGCATTTAAGAGACTAGTATTTTTTTTTCCAAAAAATGTGGAATTAGCACTGATTGGAACAAATTTGATAGGTTTAAAAATTTCTTGAGAACTGAAAATCACCCCAAATCCCATGGATATGCGAAAATCATATTAAGAGAAGCACCTGCTTTTATGTCTTAAATTATGTATTTTATGTTCCATTTAAAGTATGTATTTTATTTATACCTCTCTCTACAATAGCAATAGCACTTGGACTTATATACTGCTCCATAGTACTTTACAGTGTCTTTACTTTACAGTTTACAGTGTCAGCATATTGCCCCCAACAATCTGGATCCTTGTTTTACCAATCTTGGAAGGATGGAAGGCTGAGTCAACACTCAACCCCATCAGATCGAACTCCAGGCTGTGGACAGAGTTAGCATGCAATACTGTATTCTAACCATTGCACCACCATGGCACAATCCAAGATTCATTACAAAAAAGAGGCCAAGCAAATAAATACTTAGGTATACTTTTAAATGTTACAAATGCTTCACCTGAACCACAATATGGGCGGCAAATAAATTTGATAAAAAAATAAAAGATAAAATAAAAAGGCAACTCATGTCTAAGATTATTAAAAATAATGGTTTATTAATAAACTTCTCAACTGGTCCTTCCCAGATGCTATAATTAGTATGGGTCACTGTTTATTATTATTATTATTTTAAATGGTGTGAGAATGGAGTCCCATGGACTCATAAGCAGCTCATTTTGGAAGGATTTAAATTGAATATTTGGGGGGGCTGCAAAAATATCCAAGGGTTGCATGAAATCTTAGTTTTCCAACTTGATGTAGGGCATGCTAAAATGCAATATATGATATTTTACTGAGCCTAAAGGATTTTTACTTGTAAATCACTCATAGTCACTTAGACGATGATATGGGCGGTGTATAGATTTGATAAATAAATAAAGCTACAGTAATGATAGTAGACAGACAGAACTTTATTATGATCATTGACCAATAAAAATTTAAATCAATAAAATGAGCAATATAAAACTAATCCCTAACAAGAATTATTAGCAATCATTTGTGAGTGAAGTTTACACACATAATGTAGCAAAATTTTGTTACTTTTAGAGAAATAAATTTATCCTGATTATTTAACAGACAGTCCAGATAAAGCTATCAGGGTGTCATGCTGCATAATTGTTCTTGATTATGTTACCTTATGGGGATATTGTCAAGGTATAGCAAAATATGCTTGAATTTTGATCAGGAAAATTGATATTTTTTTTAGCTAAGTTCCTTGAAAAAATTACTGGAGGTAGTGTCCAGAACACTAATTATATTCATTAGGAGAGAAAGAAGGCTGAATTTGCACTATACTGTATACTGTTGGACTGACTAATCCAACATTTTCATGCTGCCACCAATGTTTTATACATCTGAATTCAATTTAGATATTTGATCAGTGATCATGTTAGGAAATTCAAGGATTGGTCTCCAAATTAGTCAATTAAAAGTTCTAGACTGCGGTAAACTGTAACATCCATGAGGTCTTAAGATGAAATACAATCTTGCTGAGATAAATCTTTATTCCTACTTTCATATCTGATTATATAGATAGGGATATGGTGAGAACCAAATCAATTTCTTTCAGATACAATAAAAACAGGACCAGAGTTTAAAATAAGATTGCAACATGAGGTTTATGTAGAATTGACTTCTGATTTTGCTATGATGCAGAGTACAGATCAGGTCACTGGACAGCCCAATTGCTGGTGAGTTAGCCTGTATGTTGACTTAGATTTGGGAGTGGCAGGAATTTTGACCTTACAAAAATATGAGCATTTGCAACATGGAGGTGTGGCAGGTAAGGCTACCTGCAATTAGGCTGCAACAGGCTAAAGCTCCTGTCCCTTATAGATCTGGTTCAGTACTTTCTATCCTTCAATTATGAAGAAGTAACTTACAATACAAGTAACTATTCAGGAGACAATATTCAAGAAAAGTTCTATTCCTGTAAATGCCCTCCCCTAAGTGAACATTGGTTTACTAATTGACAATTAACTTCTATACAGTGGTGAAAAAATGAAGATGAAATGTAGGTTGAAAGGGGCTAAAAGCCACATGATGGTATCCAATAAACAGTATGATCTAAGAGACGAATAGAGGAAACTTTCCCTTTCAGATACTTTTTCAAGCTCTATCCTAACAATCTGTCTATTGGCAGATATGTCAAATTCGTGATGTCACATGACATCACACAATGTATCAGGACGGTTTTGCCATTGCTGGCAATGGGGTGGGCGCAGCTTCTGGATGACGTGTCCAGCACGCGGGCTGGCAGTTTTACACCCCTGGTCTATGGAGATCCTCAATCATCCAGGTCATAGTGGTCCCAAAGGTGCTTTTCAAAAGGCAACTGGACTTTCTTAGCAACATAATTAAAACAGGTGAAGATAAGTGCTTCTTCAGTTTCCCTCTTCAAGTAGATTAATGCCTTGAAGACATACAATAGCATACAGTAGTACTATGAGTTGCATAATGTCTCATTACAAGATTTCTCTATTATTTTTAACACTTTTTTATCCCATTTATATCCCGCCCTTCTCCGAAGACTCAGGGCGGCTTACAATCTAAGCACAAATCAATGTGCTTAGCAATAGCCTTCATTCTATGTATATGCCTGCTTTAGAACTAGGGTGCTTCTCAAATAAATACATTTTCTACATCAGCATTCTTTATTGTCACAGACGTATACGTCACAGAAGTCTAAATTGTTCAGATGGTCTAAAAACAATGAAGAAGTATTTGAAAAAAAGGTAAGTGTCATTTTCAACATACTGTATGGTAGTATTGTTACTAGTCATATGATACTTCTACCGAAGAATGTTTAAAACTTTCAGCTGAAATGCAGGGCAGTAAATTGCGCATGAACAATGGTAAAGATTTTATCATGAGAATGATCAGAACTGTTCTATCCTAGTCTTCATGTGGTTCCAGATACAAGAAGAGAAGTCAGGTTCAAATCAGGTGTGGCTCTATAGTTTCACAGCCGAAGGCTAATTATTCACAAAATTCTCCACCCAAGAAAAGTTGTACGACTGGTTTAACTTTGCCAACAGCCTTGAAAGCATGCTAATCAAGCCAAATGATTTTTGAGAGCAGATTGCTCTCTACAAATCATCTTCACACTTTTTGAGGATGGGCAAGTCTCATGACAAGTATAAAACAAGATGCCTTTTATTAGGGAAAAACTCAGCTAAACTATAAGGCACAATGTATGTATAATGTAGTTTTTCTTTCTCCATTCTCCACCTCTGATCTGCTTTGAAGCTATTGCATGAGTGTAATCCTTTTTTAAATTCATAACTCTGTGCAGGCACCTATAAGATCACCTATAAATCACCTATTGGTGATTTTTTTCCCTTAAAAAAAAGGGCTTCAGAAAGACATTACCACTAGTATTTTGCATTGCCCTACAAAGCAACTTCATGATACTTTTATGTAGTTTAGGCTTCATTCTTCCTCATTAAATATGTTTGTGTATGTATCCCTTTGGGTCAGAGACTGTCTAGAAAAGTCATTGCAGTTTTCTTGGGAAGATTTTGATAATGGTTTGCCATTGTTTGCTTCCTGGACTGAGTGAGTGGCCCACGGCGATCCAGTTGGCTTTGTGCCTGAGGCAGGATTAGAAGTAATGGAATGTGGGGAAAAAACCTTGAGGGGTGGGGAGCTGGGCAAAGAGATGTTGTCAAGGGAATAGTCAGATAAGAGGCAGCATAGCCTGCAGAGGGATAATGGAAAGGGCAAAAGGATCAGGAGAGATCACCCCTAATTTCTCAGGTGGTAAAGAAGACAGAGGGAGAAATGTACTTTCAGACTTGCAAGATTCTGTGAATATAGCATTACAATAAAGAAGAATGAACTCATTTGGTTGAAATACTACCTGGTTTACTCTGCAAGGTTGACATCAATCTTGCAAGTCTGGAAGTACAATTCTCCTTTCCCCCATCTACATTATCACCTGAGAAACTAGGGAGGGTATCTCCTGAGTGAGCCCCTGTCCCGCCCACTATTCCTCTGAGCTACGCTGTCTTATCTGACTATTCCCTTGGCAGCATCTCTTTGCCCAATCTCCCAAGGTCTTTCCCACATTCCATTACCCTAAAACTCATGGTTTCCTAATTACTAGCCTTAACCACTACACCAGCTGGAATTCTTTCACTAAACATACAGTAAATTTATTTTCACAACTCTTAAAATGCATTTGATTTTAGCATTTTATCAGAATTTCCCTCTCAAAATCTGGCAGAAATCTTCTAGACTGAAGTAACTCTCCCATCTGAAATCTCTCTCTTTTTTCTTTCTGGAAAGATTTTTAATTATTCATTTTGTTAAGGTAATGCAAAGGAATACGATTGTGGCATTTGATGACATACAGTGGTGGGATTCAAATATGTGAACAACTGGTTCTATGTTTGGATGCTGCTTCCAGAAGTCCATTTTAGGCCTGGGCAACGAAAAATTAGCTACTGGTTCTTCTGAACTGGTGTGAACTGGCTGAATCCCACCACTGATGACATCCGATTTAGAGAATTTTGGATTGTTGTATCCAGTACAAAAGAATGAATTGAAGGGATGTCAAGTAAGAATTGTGCCTCATATTCTTACACATGGAGTACTTAAAGGTCACAAGAACTCTTTGATGTCCTATTTCTTAAGAGCTGTGCAAAGCTATTTTCACATTCCTGTTGCAGTACCTTTGCTACTGAACTATGGCAGAAGCTGTTGATATAAATTCCCAACAAACAACTCCCTTTGAGGCTTAGGAATGCAGTTGATGTGGATGATAATACGATTATGCTTGGAATGTTTGGGAGATTAGCCCCAATCTGACATCCTTTAAGATGAATAAGTAATTCATTCCTAAAATGCAAAGAGTATACTACTATGAAATATGCAATATTATATAAAATAAGAAAAGGAGGACTGAGAAAGTATTTTGTAATATTTGCTTCATAGCTGATTGCTCTTACTGTATGCATTTTTATATTCCCCCAACAAATTAAATGCCATTGATGGTGTCTGCTTTATAAATAAAAAATACCTCACATGGCAAACATTTTTTAAGTAGCATTTTTGTAGCATCCATGCTGGAAGAATTCAACCTACCAAAATAGCAGTATTCCAGTATTTGAGGGGCTACCACAAATAAGGGTTTGTGTGTGTCAACTTATTTTCCAAAGCATCAGAAGCCAAGACAAGAAACAATGGATGGAAACTAATCAAGGAGAGAAGCAACCTGGAATTAAGGAGAAACTTCCTAACAGTGAAGACAATTAACCAGTGGAACTGCTTGCATTCAGAGGTTGTGGGTGCTTCATCACTGGGTTTTTTAAAAGACTGGACAGCCACCTATCTGAAATGGTATAGAGCAGGGGTGTCAAACTGCTGGCCCGCAGGCCGGAGCGTCACGGATAAACCGCGCCCATCCTATTTTCGGCAATGGGAAAAAGTTCCGATACGTCACGCGACGTCACGTGACATTGTGAGTTTGACATGCCTGGTATAGAGTCTCCTGCTTGAGCAGGGGGTTGGACTAGAAGACCTCCAAGGTCCCTTCCAACTCTATTCTGATTGATTGAAAAAGTCACTAGCAAAGAGCACAAAATGAAAGCCAAGCACTTCAATGAATTCATGAGCTTCTGTAGCAGGTACACCCCTTTTAAACTAGTCATTACACAAATAAGTAGCTACAGAAATAATTACTTCCTTGGCTAAATGACAATGGCACTCTTATTTCCAAAATACAAACAGTTGAATCCCTGAGGCACTGAACATGTCAAAACTGATACTTGCATTTAATAGCTACCTTCTGATTAATAATCTTAAGATCTACTTTGGGTTAACTAAAGGAGGGAGTGTTCCTTGGTACAAAAATCCAGTGATGATAGCTCATTGCTTTATTGTTCTTTATCTGATGTCCCCCTCCCCATGTCAAAGATATTCAGAGATAAATGCATATTGGAATGAATACATTTCAAGCATTGTATTTGTTGAGATAAACGCTGCCCATTGAGTTCCGAGACTGCAAATCTAGAGGTAACTTGATAGAGGAAACAAGGATGGAGGTGGAGGAGAAGGTGCTTTCTCTGTTAGCCTCCCCACTATAAAGAATAGATCTGCTAACAGTAAAGAGTTCTCCACCCCTCCCAGGTGCTGTCTCCATTTAGGAAATTCCAAAGGAACAAAACTGCCATTACTTACAATCCTACTGGTGAAAGCCTTGGAAGTTTTCTATAATGGCATAATTGAGAAGCACAATAATAAGGATGTAAAGCCCACGGTATTTCCTGATGGGGGTCTCACAGTAAATAATTACCTCTCAGCTTCTGCCCTGACCAAAGCAAGCCAGTAGGCCTGAGATGTAGCAGAGACTGCCATTTCACTCTGACTCTGTTTGTTTTCCCACAGAGCATTCCACTGCTGGCTTACTAGTTGTAAGTCCCACTGAACCTAGTTTGTGATATGCTCAGAAGTAGTGATTAATACATTGGTCTTCATATGACTTCTTGACAGGATGAGTGGTCACCCATGCGCTCGTGACCTCCCGGCTAGACTACTGCAATGCTCTTTACATGGGGCTGACCTTGAGGACCACGCGGAGGCTTCAGCTGGTGTAGAATGCAGCCGCGCGAGTTGTGATGGGAGTTTCCCGATATTCCCATGTAACGCCTCTTCTCCACAAGCTGCATTGGCTTCCAGTTGCCCTCCGGGTGAGATTCAAGGTGCTGATCATGACCTATAAAGCCCTAAATGGCATGGGCCCGGATTATCTGAGGGAGCACCTGCTCCCAGCATCAATTTCCCATCGTCCTGTGCACTCCCATAGGGAGGGCCTCCTCAGGGTACTGCCGGTCAAGGATTGTCGGCTGGCGGTCCCCAGGGGGAGGGCGTTCTCTGTGGGCGCGCCTGCCCTATGGAACCAATTGCCAACGGAACTCCAGATTGCCCCTGACCTTTGTTCGTTTCGCTGGGACCTAAAAACCTGGCTCTTTGAGCTATCAGGCCTGGACTGATTTTAAATTGGGATTTTAATTCTTGGGAACCTATTTAATTTAATTTAATTTAAACTTAATTTTATACTGTATTGTTTTTAAATTTTGCCCTGTAAACCGCCCTGAGTCCTTTGGGAATAGGGCAGTATACAAATTGAATTAATAAATAATAATAAATAAATAAATTTTGTAAAGGGGCCTCTTCTATTCGCCAGCAAAAGGAAACTTGGGGGTGGGATTTTCCTTTGCAGAGTTTTGGCAGTTTGATTAGTTGTTCCCGTTAAGGGTGGGCAGCTAAGCTCCTTTGTGTGGCTTTTGCATTACTCGTCCCAGCTTCTGCCAACCTAGCAGTTCGAAAGCATGTAAAAATGCAAGTAGAAAAATAGGGACCCTATGGTGGGAAGGTAACAGCGTTCTGTGCGCCTTTGGTGTCTAGTCATGCTGGCCACATGACCACGGAGACGTCCTCGGACAAGCGCTGGCTCTTTGGCTTTGAAACGGAGATGAGCACCGGCCCCTAGAGTCAGAAATGACTAGCACGCATGTGCAGGGGAACCTTTACCTTTACCTTACCAGTCCCAACAATGACTGAAAATGAGTATGATTTTCTGTTGCTTTGAGATGGGGAACACATAAAAAAGTACTAAACTAAACTTTAAAAAGGAAGCTGCATCCCTCGAACTTTCTCTAAAACCTTAGGGATAAAACAAAAAACAAAACAAAATATTTTAAAAGCAGGCATGTATGCTATTTGGGAAATTCAAGTTGAAAGTCTCTTGGAGATGGGGGAAACTGGTGACATAGTTCTTTGACTCTTGGTTTTTCCATATGTAGTGCTGCAATAGTCCCTATTTATTCTTTCAGTCTGGTTATAATACTAGGTTGGGGACACTAAATCGTCATCAGGTTCTTTTATGAACCTTATCTCTTAAGTGAACAAATGTGTGGGTGTGCACAGGTATGGCCTCTGGACTTCCTTTAGGAACAAAGCAAATGAAAATACAAATCTTATCAGTTTTACTCCTCTCCTACCTAAATAAGCCTAATGAGGTATTATTAGACTAGTCTGCCTATTCCACTTAAGTATGACCTTTCATCCTGGCTAAGAGCTACTTCCCCAAACAAGTGCTCCAGAATAACCTCAGTGAATGCCAATGCTTTTTCCCCCCTCTTCTCCGATCTCTTAGATTTCAGATTCATGTGGTTTTTTTACATGTTGGGTTTCTCTATGGGTTGTTGCTCTTCTGTTTTCTAGAAATCAGTTGATGATTATATTAAAGAGCATTAGTCAGAGATTGTCCCCTCCCCTGCCCTCTCTGTGTGTCTCGATTTGTTGTTGTTGTTAGCTGCGAAGTCGTGTCCGACCCATCGCGACCCTATGGACAACGTTCCTCCAGGCCTTCCTGTCCTCTACCAACTTCTGGAGTCCATTTAAGCTCACGCCTACTGCTTCAGTGACTCCATCCAGCCACCTCATTCTCTGTCGTCCCCTTCTTCTCTTGCCCTCAACCTTTCCCAACATTAGGCTCTTCTCCAGTGAGTCCTTCCTTCTCATTAGGTGGTCAAAGTATTTGAGTTTCAACTTCAGGATCTGGCCTTCTAAAGAGCAGTCAGGGCTGATCTCCTCTAGGACTGACCGGTTTGATCGCCTTGCAGTCCAAGGGACTCGCAGGAGTCTTCTCCAGCACCAGAGTTCAAAGGCCTCAATTCTTTGGCGCTCAGCCTTTTTTATGGTCCAACTTTCACTGCCATACATTGCAACTGGGAAGACCATAGCCTTGACTATACGCACTTTTGTTGACAGGGTGATGTCTCTGCTTTTTAGTGTGCTGTCTAGATTTGCCATGGCTTTCCTCCCGAAGAGCAAGCGTCTTTTAATTTCTTTGTGTCTCGATAGGAAGAACTATTATTTCTTTGGGTAACTGTTTTGATCTGCAGAGCAAAAGGCTGAAATAAGACCTGCTTTGGATTGAGTTCATTTCCTGATGATTTTACTGATACATCCTTGCAGCTTTCCTGGGGCCTGCCAGTGGTTTCTTCTGGATTTTCTTTCTGACTGCTCAAAAAAAAAGACACTGGAATTCCTTGAAAGTTTCAAATTCATGAACTAATTAGTGATATACTTTTTCCCATCCAGAGATTGCAACTAAGGGATAGTCCTCCCCAGTGATCTGAGCTGATCGCTTGTTATTTATATGGATAGATATATAGTCATTGGAATGTGTAGAAGGAAATTGTAAGATTTAGGAGCAGAATTCTTGTACATTTATTTGACGTTAGGTGAAATTAAATAAAGATTGGTATTCAATATATTAGGTACATAGATCTGTTACTGAGAAGGGGTAGGTAAGACATTAATCAGGATTCCTCCCACCATTTTTATTCTTCTTGAAATAAAAGGCAAAATTCTATTCACCTTAAATGAAGTGTGCTAACTTTTGCAAAATGCCCAGTTTTTAAAGGGGATATATGGGACTCATTTGTGGAGTCATGGGATATTAGGAACTGACCTTCTAAAGAAGCCTGAACAAAATACCTACGGTATGTTAAAAAAACCATATATCCATCTTTCATCACAGCTCAAAAAAAATAATAAAAATCTGAGATGAACAGAAAGATGCATTCAACTCTGAAAAATAGGGATGCTCACAGAGGGCCTTCTCTATCATTAACCGGTGACCTACTGCTAATGTGACAAGCGGTATCTTTGTAAACAACTTACAAAGATTGGTATGGTTCTGATGCAACAGTATATAAATTCTCTGTATAGAAAGTAAAGAACCTTGAGTTCAACAGGTATTTGTCAATACATTTGTCAACGCACATGATAATTAGACTTATTGATTGCACAGTCATCCAGATGTTTAGACTGGATTTGATACTTGATAGTGTGATCTTCTTCAATTCTTTACCTTCTATTCTATTATCCCCTGCTATTGTCATATCAATTATCCACCTTTTCAACCACATTTAAATTTGCTATGGCATGAGTCAAGATATTATCACTATGTATTCAGAAATCTCACAGTATTTTAACTTGCTCATTTTCAACTACCTTTTCAACTCTAAGTTCCCACCAATTTTTTATTACTGGCATATGGCAATTTTTACAGATATTCCAGTGAATCATTCTGACAATTGTGTTATGGCATTGTTTATAAACAATTTACGCAATCTTCTTGCATGAATTGAGTATATGATTTAGTGTTTCTTCTGCTTTCTCTGTGCTTTGAATCATTTGATTGCCCTTGATTGGATTCATTCAAATAACTTGCTCTCACAGAGCCAAAATCAACTTTTTTTACTTCTTTTTTTAAATGTTCCATTTATAAGCCATTGCTAGTTTTTTCTTTATCACTCTTCCCTCAGTCTTTTGTAGAAATTGACCAATAATGATTTTCCTTGCCAGCATTTGTATTTTTATTACATTATTTCAAAATTCACTTTTTGTTTCCTGTACATTTAGTAAGTTCCAATTTTTAACTTGAATCAATAGTTGCTCTTGGCTGTCTTTTACACAATCAGCCAATGAACACTTTTCTTCTTTATTTGACTTGAAGTAAACTGCTGCTTCCATTTCTGTGGGGCAGAGATAATCTATCAATATCACTATGAGGATGTAATGTAGAGTGAACGGTCATTAGTTTCATTGTTTTTTGGTTCGAACTGTCCAGTGAAGCTTGTGTCCAGTTAATAATTCCAACAGTGTAATGTACTCCAAGTATGATCCAGGTATTGATGGTTTGATGGTGTTTCTTCTTTTCAATTTTGTCTTCAGCAATTTTCTCACTCTTTGGCTGTATTCTTTGCTGATCACATTTTTAATTTGTCCATGCTTGATATTATCCAACCATAAAATTCCTAGATACTTGTAGGCTTCATCCTGATGGTGCATCATTCAGCATTTCAATTCCGGCACTGTTTGTGATTTCACTCCACTTTATTGCTATTGTTCCACATCTCTGTAGACAAAACTCTTATTGCCATATATGTGACAAGCAGTTTTTCAGTGTTTGTCAATGACTGGATTTTGATTTCTGATTTTCCATAAAGCTTCAGATCATATAGTAAATGAGAATTTATATTAGCATTTTTTTGCTGTTTGATAGCCAAGATTATTTTCCCCAAAATCACTAAAATGGGATTGTAGCAATGATGATGATAATGAAATTTATTCCCTTTTAATATATAATTCAAGGAAAAAACATGTTTAATAATCCTGGCTTCTATTTACCCACAACAATAGTATGGGGTGGATTGGGCTGAGACAGTGTGACTGGTCCAAAGTTACCCAGCTGGCTTTCATGCCCAAGGGAGGCCTAGATCTCATAGTCTCCTGGTTTCTGGGTCAGCATTTTTACCACTATACCAAAATGGTTCTCTATGTATCACATTTAGGACCAATGTGGAAGGAAGTTGATCTGATCAAGGACAATATGCATAAAAGTCAATGAGAAAGAATCCAGAAACCTGTTGAATGCACTCTCTCTCAGACCAACCCACTTCACTGGATTGTTTTCATAGGGAAAATAGGATAATGAAGGAGTATTAGATATATTAACACCTTGAATTATTTATAAATAAGCAAGCAAACAAGCAAGCAACATGGTTTTGCATTTTTCAGAAAATATAACATTATTTATTGAATAATAGATCGGCAGGAATGGTCATTTTTTGTCCATGAATCTATAGCAAGTTAAATTCAAATCAACAATGAATCACGTTGGAGATTACTGGCTCTGTAGAAACCAGATTTCTTAACTGGGCAGATTTATTTTGGGGAACTTGTGCAAAGACAGACATAAAAGAAAAAAGGGAGGGAATGTGATAAGCCTCTGATATTAGTTGCCTTTAACCATTCACTCATCTTTTAGATAGAATGTAAATATTTTAATGGGTGGTAGGAGTCTTTGGCAATCATAAAGTGTTCATTCAAGATGAAGAATGAAAGAATGAAAAAGAATATCAGCAAACCATATTTTAAAACAATTGCCTGTATTAAAAATTATTATGACCTGCATTCCATTGTACTACTGAAAATGGAATGCCATTACAGAAAATGCAAGATGGTTTCTAGAAAAGTACTTGCATTATTCTTTAGCAGAAGAAGCAAGAGAATCACGTGCTTTAATTCGTTTATTGGTTGAAGACTAACACATTTATTACTGCATCATCTTTCATGGATCACACACTACTTCATCATTTGCATTGAAGATAATCTTGACAAAAGAGAATTAGACAGAACAGGAGCTCTGACATAATCTATTTTCTTCAAATTTCTATTTATGATTTGACCGTGAAACTCAATTTATTATTTATTTTATTTATTTATTTATTTTAATCCCATTTATATCCCGCCCTTCTCTGAAGACTCAGGGCGGCTTACAATTTAAGCACAAACCAATGTGCTTAGCAATAGCCTTCATTCTATGTATATGCCTCTTATTAGGGCTTCCCCCCCCCAAGCGGCATTATTACAAAGTCAGCTTATTGCCCCCAACAATCTGGGTCCTCAGATTAGTGTTAGAGAGATCCAGAAGTAGAATGAATTTGGTGAAGAATAATTACTAAATTTTGTTTTACAGAGTGGAACAATCCAAGCCCTTTCCTAAAACCTAGAGTAAGCCCATACTTAGTGCTATTTTTTAGATATGTACACACCCTGATGATCATATAAGATAAAAGATTTGATTTCTCATGCCCGTTCAAGAGGAAAAACTTCTGATCTGTACAATATTACAATACTGCGATGTACAGTAGTAAATCTCTCTTAATCAGAGATTCCATCTTAGTCATTCCAGTCAGTCTTACAATCCCTCTAAAAAGGTTGATTAGAATTTCTCTGCTTACCTAAGCAATTTACATTTATCTTTTGCTTTACCTCAACTTCCAGGCTCTTCCTACCAGAGGTTCTGCAAACTTTATTCCACTTGTTATGAAAAGTGCTTAACATAAAAAAATACTCATGCCAACATTGTTTAATGGGAATGTATATATTTTAATGGCTAGCCAGATTTTGCCTTACATCATCAGCTTGTAAATTTGAGGAAATGATCAGTCAAATAAACTGCATGTAAGCATCTGTCACTTTTCCCTTTTCTTTTTTTGAGCATGTATGAAAGTTTTGTTACTTCAAGGATTATTATCCCTGTTACTGCAGGGATAATGTTGTGTATTTACTAATTGTTATTACATTAAGTTAAACAGAAGTTACAGAGCTGAGGTAAAACCGCGGCAGCTTTTGACAGCTGTCAAAAGCTGCCGGGCGAAACCGCGCAAGCGCCAACCATTGACAGCTCAACACGCGCTACAGATGACAGCTCCGAGCTGTCAAAACCAAACGAACCCGATTGGCGGCGACCACGGCGCGGGAGCAGACTCACCCCGGATTGGTCGATCCGCCGGCAGCTGTCAGTATAAATAGATGTCATGTTCCCTTGTTCTTTGCCTGGTTCAGAATAAAAAGTTAAACTGTTAACTAGCTGTCTCGCCTGCTTCTTAGTCAAAGCACTGGCGACGAAGGTGGGATGCTGCTTGCTTAGCTGAAGTCACTACCTAAGGGGAGAAGAGATTTTTTCCCTTAGCTGAGCTGGTCACTTGCTGAAGTCACTGGAAGTCAAACTTCCATTCAACGCAAGCAGCGGCACCTCAATTACAGACAGCATGACGAACCACGGCCACATTCGAGAATTCGATACCCGCCACCCAGAAGGCTGGGAATCGCATCTGGGCCAGGTAGAAGGGTACCTGGTAGTCAAGAAGATCACAGATGACCGGGCCAAGGCGGCCGCCCTCCTCTGGCTCAGCGGCCCTGCTGTTTATGATGCCGCTGTGGGGATCTTCACCCCAGAGCCGGTCGCCACCATCTCCTATGCAGACCTCACTGAGGGGCTGAGTAAATACTTCATGCCCCTCAAGTCAGAACTCTACTGGAGAGTGAACTTCGCTCGGAAACTCCAGCTTCCTGACGAGCCAGCAAATGACTTCATAACCAGGGTCAGGCATGCCGCACGTCGGTGCCGGTTCCCGGATTTGGAAGACCGAATCCGGGACCAGATTGTCATAGGGCTCAAGGACGAACGGCTGAGGAAGAAGCTGATCGCCAAGCCTGAAATGACAATGACCGATGTGGCTAGAGAAGTCATCGCATACGAAGACTGCCACGGAGACGACCGACGGGTACCGGACAGCGGACCACGGGGGTCCGTGCACCAGGAAGACGGCAGGTTCAGCGGTTCTGAGGACGACGACGGCCCCACAGATATAGACGCGGTGCAACGGCGGTTCGAGAAACTGAGGATGCAACGCAACTACAAGGGGGGCCCTGCCAACAATCAGAGGGGGGCCAACTTCCCGACAAACAGGGCGAAGTGTGCCAGCTGCGGGGGAAGCCACCCTAGGGCAACGTGCCGGTTCCGCAGTGCCAAATGCCACGGGTGCGGGAAGACAGGCCACCTCAAAGCAGTGTGCCGCAGCCGGAGCCGGGAAAACCTGCACGACCTGGAGGTGACAGCCGAAGGTATGGCCCCATATACACTCAGAGCTAGGCACAGCCCCAGAACCCCAGTGTCCAATGTAAGGGGGAGGGCGGAGAAACATACAGTCCACAGCATTCTTAAGCCCAAAATCAAGGTGGACGTACGGATTCAGGGAATTCCCTGTGAGATGGAGGTGGACTCTGGGTCCTCCGTCTCACTAATTTCATGGCAAACGTACAGGGACATTTGTAACCGAAGTAGGAAAGGGCCCGCCCTTAGACCCACCAAACTCCGCCTAGCCGACTTCCAGAAAACGCCCATTAAACTCCGGGGAAAAGCTTCCGTCCCCGTAGAGTTCAAAAAATTTAAAGGATCCCTTCCTATTTTGGTGACCCAAGAAAACAGAATAAGCCTGCTAGGATTAGACTGGTTCGAGGCACTAGGAATAGCGTTGACAGGTGTCAACGCCATTCAGCTGTCAAAATTGGAATCCGTCTGCCGACAATTCGCGGACGTTTTTGACAGCTCACTAGGGAAATACACGGGACCGCCCGTATCACTTAAACTGAACCCAAATGTGATGCCTGTCAGAATCAAGGCCAGAAGGGTTCCCTTCGCCTTGAGGGAAAAAATAGAAGCGGAGCTTGACAGATTAACAAACTTAGGGGTCCTCGAACCGGTAGAAGGGGCCGAGTGGGAGACTCCCATAGTGACCCCAGTTAAACCAAACGGCCAAATTAGATTATGTGCCGATTATAAAGCGACCCTCAACCTCGCTTTAAACGCACATGCCTACCCGGTCCCGGCTGTCAAAGACATCCTCGCGGCCATTAAGTCAGGCGCCATATTTGCCAAGTTAGACTTGGCGCAGGCGTATTTACAGTTGCCTGTCACCCCTGACACCGCTTTGGCTCAAACAATAGTCACCCACAAGGGAGCATTCAAAATTAACCGCCTTCAATTTGGCATCTCTGCAGCCCCGGGAATCTTCCAGGAAATCATGGAGAAAACACTTAAGGGAATTCCCGGGGTCTGCCCATATTTTGACGACGTCCTAATTGCAGGGGAATCAGAAAATGACCTGGCTGGCAAACTAACCAAGGTACTCCTAAGGTTCAGGAAGGCCGGTCTCAAATTAAAAAGAGACAAATGCTCCATCGGGGTGCCCTCAACAGAGTTCTTAGGGTTTAAAATAGACGCTAAGGGAATTCACCCCACGGACACAAAAATTAAAGCTATCAAAGCAGCACCGACCCCCAAAAACAAACAAGAACTTCAGGCTTTCTTAGGGTTAGTCAACTTTTACCACACCTTCCTACCGCATAAAGCCTCCATTGCAGAACCCTTACATAGATTATTAGACAAGGGCAAACCCTGGACGTGGACCCCTGAGCATGATAAAAGTTTTAACCTCCTAAAAAACTTACTCTCCAGCAACGCAACGGTAGCCCTGTTTAACGATCAGCTGCCCGTATGTCTCGCCTGCGATGCCTCCCCGTACGGCATCGGAGCGGTCCTAAGCCATTTAACTAAAGAAGGAATACAGACCCCTGTAGCATTCTATTCGAGAACGCTGTCAAAACCTGAGCGGAATTACGCTCAAATCGATAAAGAGGCTCTAGCTATAGTAGCCAGCGTAAAAAAATTTCATGATTACCTGTATGGCCGACCATTTACTATTTATACTGATCATAAGCCCCTGTTAGGACTCTTTACAGTAAACAGGCTAACACCACAAATATTATCTCCCCGCATCCTAAGATGGTCTACATTTCTATCAGCCTATTCATACAAACTAGAATACAGACCAGGGAAAACCATGGGCCATGCAGACGGCCTGAGCAGACTGCCGCAACCAATTGTGGACCCAGACCCAGCACCAGCTGGAAGAATACTGGCTATCTCAGAGCTGCCAGAATGCCCCTTATCTGTCAAAGATATCTCCGCAGCTACCACGGCAGACAAAATCCTAGGCAGAGTCCTAGGCTATGTCACAACGGGCTGGCAATATTCACCCCAGGAACCACAATTCCAACCTTACTTCTTAAAACAAAAAGAATTATCCACCCATCAGGGATGTCTCTTATGGGGCAGCAGAGTAATCATCCCTGACAAACACAGACTTAAAGTACTAGAGAGCCTCCACGAAGGGCACCCGGGCACCGTCAAAATGAAGGCTCTGGCCAGGAGCTATGTTTGGTGGCCGGGTATAGACAAACACATTGAGGCACACGTAGCTGGCTGCTATTCCTGCCAGCTAGTTAGAGCAGCCCAGCCACAGGCGTCCATACATAGATGGGAAATGACAAAGTCACCTTGGTCCCGCATTCATATAGATTATGCAGGTCCGTTCCAGGGACAATCATTCCTAATTGTCGTAGACAGCTTTTCAAAATGGCTAGAAGTGGCGCCAGTAGCCAATACAACTTCCTCGGCCACTATACAAGTTTTAAGGGGATTATTCGCCACACATGGCCTCCCTGATGTTATAGTTTCCGATAACGGGCCCCAATTTACCTCCTACGAATTCCAGAGTTTCACAACGGCGAACTCTATTAGGCACACCACCTCGGCTCCCTTTCACCCATCGTCGAACGGCTTGGCAGAGGTGATGGTAAAATCAACCAAGGAGGCACTACGCAAGATCATCTCCGGCAACTGGCACCAAAGACTGGCACAATTTCTTCTCTCCCAACACACCACGCCTTGCACAACTACCGGAAAGTCCCCAGCAGAGCTTCGCTGGGGCAAAAGATTGACCACCAGACTGGACCGTCTCCACCCAGACAGATCCCCTCCAGACCCAGAACTGCCCCTCCATCATAGAACTCTCAACACTGGGCAAGCTGTCTGGGCTAGAAACTATGGGGGAGGGAACAAATGGACACAAGGGGTGGTCATCGAACAAACAGGCCCCTTGTCATACATCATTGACATTGGACAAAATATACATATCCGCAGACACATAGACCAATTACGCCAACGCAGTCCTCAAAATATAGGGGGAAGGGGTGACGACGAAATACCAACAGAAGCACCGGCGCAAAGACTGGCACGACAAGACTCCCCTGATCGGAACATACCATTTCAACACCCCACTCCAATCAACGCAGATCCAGCAGAGCCAAACCCCCCACCCCCGGAGCCAACCCAAGAAGCGCCAAGAGAACCAGAACATACTACCGAGGCTACCCCCCGGCGCTCCGAGAGATTAAGGAAACCTCCCACATACCTGAAAGACTATGAATGGGGAAAACCAGAAAAGAAACAGTTGGGGTAAAATCAACTCAATCAGAGGGAGGGGGAAGGGGTGTTTTGTATTTACTAATTGTTATTACATTAAGTTAAACAGAAGTTACAGAGCTGAGGTAAAACCGCGGCAGCTTTTGACAGCTGTCAAAAGCTGCCGGGCGAAACCGCGCAAGCGCCAACCATTGACAGCTCAACACGCGCTACAGATGACAGCTCCGAGCTGTCAAAACCAAACGAACCCGATTGGCGGCGACCACGGCGCGGGAGCAGACTCACCCCGGATTGGTCGATCCGCCGGCAGCTGTCAGTATAAATAGATGTCATGTTCCCTTGTTCTTTGCCTGGTTCAGAATAAAAAGTTAAACTGTTAACTAGCTGTCTCGCCTGCTTCTTAGTCAAAGCAGATAATCACTGTAGGGTGGGGCAGTGATTGATAATTTTTGCATTTTTCTAGCTGAAGCGGGCACAGATATTTTATAGTGTTCCCGGTCTGTGTTTACCATTCAGTCAAGACAGAAGCTTAGATAATTCTATGGTCACCCTAATGTATTTCAGATGCACCATAGAATGGTGACATATGGAAGGAGTTGGATTTATTCTAGCCCTTGGCAACATTTGAAGGGATGGATATTTGGCAGGTGACAGGTAGCTATTTCCATCTGATCTGCTGCATCCTTGTGTCAGACTGCTGGCTTGGTGAAGCTATCAATGGAAAGGAAGTCCAGACCTATTTGCTGCCATGCTGTGGTTAGATGAACCATGTGATCTATATTCAGATGATTAGAGAACTCCTCCAGGTATACAAAATGAGCCTACAGTATCTGCAGAAATCATATTTCTCCTGTAAAATGTTGTCTTCCTGCTGATTTATGGAAAAATATGGCAGGCCTATTTATCCCTGAGATTTATTCTATACTAAAATATATATATCAAATAATGATATTATTTTATGTATGTTGTTGTTAGCTGCAAAGTCGTGTCTGACCCATCGCGACCCTATGGACAATGTTCCTCCAGGCCTTCCTGTCCTCTACCATCTTCTGGAGTCCATTTAAGCTCACACCTACTGCTTCAGTGACTCCATCCAGCCACCTCATTCTCGGTCATCCCCTTCTTCTATTGCCCTCAATCTTTCCCAGCATTAGGCTCTTCTCCAGTGAGTCCTTCCTTCTCATTAGGTGGCCAAAGTATTTGAGTTTTAGCTTCAGGATCTGGCCTTCTAAAGAGCAGTCAGGGTTGATCTCCTCTAGGACTGACCGGTTTGATTGCCTTGCAGTCCAAGGGACTCGCAGGAGTCTTCTCCAGCACCATAGCTCAAAGGCCTCAATTCTTTGGCGCTCGGCCTTTCAACTTTCAACTGGTCCAACTTTCACTGCCATACATTGCAACTGGGAAGACCATAGCCTTGACTATACGCACTTTTGTTGACAGGGTGATGTCTCTGCTTTTTAGTGTGCTGTCTAGATTTGTCATCGCTTTCCTCCCGAGGAGCAAGCGTCTTTTAATTTCTTGGCTACAGTCTCCATCTGCAGTGATCTTGGAGCCCAGGAAAATAAAATCTGTCACTACCTCCATTTCTTCCCCATCTATTTGCCAGGAATTGAGAGGGCCGGATGCCATGATCTTGGTTTTCTTAATGTTTAGTTTCAACCCAACTTTTGCACTCTCCTTCTTCACCTGAAACAAGAGGCTCTTTAGTTCTTCTTCACTTTCTGCCATTAGAGTGGTATCATCTGCATATCTTAGGTTGTTGATATTTCTTCCGGCAATCTTAATTCCAACTTTATTTTATGTATGTATCCCAGGTCAATCTAGTGTAGTTCAGAACTATTGGCATAACACTACAGAGGAGAAATTCTGCAGTACAGTGAAAAAGTAAGAACATTCATTTATTTTAACGTTATTATTCATTATTAAATCCCAATGAACAACAGTTGGAATTTCTTCTAAGACACAGACACATCTCAGATTATTACTGTACTAAAGCAGCAATTAAGAAAACCAAGATCATGGCATCCGGCCCTCTCAATTCCTGGCAAATAGATGGGGAAGAAATGGAGGTAGTGACAGATTTTATTTTCCTGGACTCCAAGATCACCACAAAAGGGGACTGCAGCCAAGAAATTAAAAGATGCTTGCTCCTGGGAGGAAAGCTATGGCAAATCTAGACAGCACACTAAAAAGCAGAGACATCACCCTGCCAACAAAAGTGCGTATAGTCAAGGCCATGGTTTTCCCAGTTGCAATGTATGGCTGTGAAAGTTGGACCATAAGAAAGGCTGAGCGCCAAAGAATTGAGGCCTTTGAACTCTGGTGCTGGAGAAGACTCCTGCGAGTCCCTTGGACTGCAAGGCGATCAAACCAGTCAGTCCTAGAGATCAATCCTGACTGCTCTTTAGAAGGCCAGATCCTGAAGTTGAAACTCAAATACTTTGGCCACCTAATGAGAAGGAAGGACTCACTGGAGAAGAGCCTAATGCTGGGAAAGGTTGAGAGCAAGAGAAAAAGGGGACGATAGAGAATGAGGTGGCTGGATGGAATCACTGAAGCAGTAGGTGTAAGCTTAAATGGATTCCAGAAGATGGTAGAGGACAGGAAGGCCTGGAGGAACATTGTCCATGCGGTTGCGATGGGTCGGACACGACTATGCAACTAACAACAACAACAAAGCAGCAATGCAAACCAGCCAAAAGAAGCCCCTCCCCCCAGAGTAGAGAAAGTTGGTTAATACCATTTATTTTGCAATTGAAAAATCAAGCCGAATAAAACCAAATGGATCAGATTTGGATAGAATTTCTTCTACAGGATTTTTTTGTGAGGAACAGTGCTGCATCATTGATATCACAAAGAGCAACAGAGCAAAGAAGTCATGCTTCTTTCTATATATTCAGAGACTTTTGAAAAGTTAGTGGGAAGTGTTGACACACAGTGGCTTTTCTCTGCTGTTTCTTTGTGTCATTTGGGTGGAACAGGTGCTTTTCTAAATCCTGTCAGATTACTAATAACAAGCAAGTGTAATTAGTCTAATTATTTGAAATAACAGCACTGCTTTGTCAAAAAGACTTTATTTTTCCTAATAGAGGGAAAAGTAAAACTGGCAGTTAATGCCAAATATATTTTATGTTAATTACCTTTTAAAAATATATAAAGGAGATTATATGGCTGATTAGTAGTGTGAGAGTAACTAAGCCATGATAATTTCTTCTAGCCAAATGGACATGTCAAGAAGACAACATATTCACACACACACACACACACACACACACACACACACACACACAGAGAGAGAGAGAGAGAGAGAGAGAGAGAGAGAGAGAGAGAGAGAGAGAGAGAGAGAGAGAGAGAGAGATGTACCTTTTTAATTCAGATACAAATATCTTTCCATGTGATTAAATTGTTAAAGAAAATTCTGATAATGACAGTAATCTGTAGGTTTTCAATACTGGTGAATAAGAGATTTGGATTTCTGAAAATTTAGGAGTTGCTTCTGACTCCGCCCTAAATTGAACTGAGCAGCTTCTTATTAATCCAATAGTTGACTCATTTGTTGAATTAATCCAATTGTTAAATTGTTGAAACTGAACCTTATTGTTCTTGCACTGTAATCAGGACAGTAGCAACAATTCACAGAAGACAAATAGATAAGCTCTTTCTCAGATGCCTTCTCTATTCTATTGCTTTTCATGTCGCAATAAAGATAACTCATATACGATTGCTCAAAATTAAGGTACCAAATCCCTTGGCTGCATTCTCGCAATCCCTTCCCCTGCTCATTCATTCCACTTCTTATGCAGGAATAGGTTTAAGAGAGATCTAGAAAGTATGAGGCTTTTTAAAACAAATAAATATAGAATGAATGAATGAATGAATGGTATTGAAGAAACTAGTAGACAAAGTTGTTTCAAGGACATCCTTTCATGCAATGTAAGTCTGGTATCTTTATTGTTTAATCATGAGCCTGGGATAGAATAGACGGAAACCAAACTCTAGTCCCAGGGCCAACTAATGGATGAATCACAGCGTCTTAGCCAAACAGGTGTGACATCTGGTACAAAATAAGTACCTGCCCCACCCTCCCCAGAAGCATTACTTTACCCGAAGGAGGAGTATTTATATTAACTTGCAGACTCAGTACCAAGCCCTTTTTTAATTGGCAGGGCAACTGTGTGAAAATGCTGACTGAGCTCCCTTCATAAATACTGGCTGTCACAAAGAAATATTTGTGGGTGGGCCGTATGGAGAAAGGGACAAAAAACACCTCTCAGTAATATAATTTTTCTACATATTTAGGATTGGGTGAAAAACTAAGCTCTGTTGCTTATTTTATTTGTATGGCTTTTTAATGTAAGCTTTCAGAAAGTAAATAATAAATCTTGGAAAAGTTTCATTGAAAGTAACTGAATGAAAGTTTTCTCTCAGCATGGCAGTCTCAAATGACTCAGCATTTCAGGGCTGCTTCTTGCAAATCTCACTGTATGAAAGATTTCTCAGAAGTATCCTTGTTGCTAAATAACAAAAAAATGTGGGAGTCTGCAGGGAGGCGTGAAGCTGAGTATGACAGGTAGGAATAGCCTAGCAGCAATAGTTCTGAGACAGGAAACTCCACATCAGATTTAAGGTGGCTTCAACTTTCTCTCTCTTACAGGGTGTCCTTGTCTTTCAACTGTAATTGAGTTGAGAATTATGGGCGTAGATCATGTCAGTCTTAAGTGGAGTATCACATGCCCATGCCTGATTTTATGACCTTTTTTGCAGTGGTCATTAAGTAAACAAAGTGAATGTGGTGGTCATAAAGCAAACATAAGTGATAATTCAGCAGATCTATTTTCCACAATGAGCATTTTTGCTGGAAACCAGAAATAAAAGCCAGTTTCCAGCAAAAAAACAAAAACAAAACATGGTCACATGACCGTGGGACATTGTAAACGGTCATAAATGCAGGCTAATTGCCATGATCATCCACCTTTAAATAGACGCTAAGCGACCGGTTGTAAGTTAAGGACTACTTGTACTCACTTATTCCCATGCTTAATACTTGCCTTACAAATTGCAGTTTTTGAAGTTAGCCATATATTTAAATATTGGTATCCCAATTTTCAAGATAAGCAATTAAAAATATAACCTATATTTCATCAGCCTTTCTTTAGAAGCAATATGAAATATAAAATACATCTAAATTAAATATTAAAATTACATTAAAACCCAAACCAGTAAAGCGAAAATATTGACAGTAAATGCTGAACAAAGGATTGGGTTTATTGGCATTTAGCACTTTAGCAAGGCATGTTCAAAGTGAATTGGCCTGGTGCCAGAGCTTTACATATGCTTTGGTGCTTTGTAAGACAGGCACAGGCAACGAAATGCCCGTAGGCATCAATGTGCCTAGAGATATCTTTCTTGGCACTCATGGCTTTATTGAAAATGTTACATTAATTAAAAATAAATAAATGGGAGGATGGCATGTTGCAAAGCAAAGTAGTAGCCTCTAACATTTTCTTCATTACAAGAATGATCTAAGCATGCATAGGTTTTGAAAGCATCCTTAGGAAATAAAGTTACTGCTTTGTTTGGACGTGCCATCTGCCGCAAAAGAGAGAAATTGATGATAGAGATCATACTTAGGCACTTGTATGTGAGGGAGAGTAATTTCATCCATGACAACTATTTTGCGAATTTTGTCCGTGAACAGATTGCTAGGCTATTGCGATAATTGTCAGGTATGAGCCGAAGGCATACAGCTGGATAGTGAAAGAGAAAACTTAACAGGGTGATGGGAAATCTTGCTTCCATTGTCATTCCAATACTCCTGCTGTGACCTGGACTTTCTTCTCTCTTTTTAAAGGAAAAAAGGACATTTTTATACGTATGTTTATGGTAAATCAGATATTTTCAGCCACATTAAAAAGGTTTACCATCTGTTCCACTGGAATAATTTCTTGAACATCCTTTTGTCAATTAGGGTCTATGCATGTATTTTGAATCTTGCTGTGTTCCAGGCCAGAAAAAACAAGAAGTGCAGATGGTCTCCCAGTGTGCTGCTAGCCAAAAATATGGCTGCTACTGTTAGACACAGCTGTGTTACAGGACTTTTGCCATGATGTGAGGTTACACAGGAAAAGACAGACGCAGGAGATTAGGAAAGGGCACTTCAGCCACAAATGTCTTGGCTTCTGATACTGTTCCTTCTCCTGAAAGAGCACACTTTTACATAAAACAAAGGACTCTTAGCGGACATTGACTGCTTGAATAACACATCCCGTCAGGGATTCCCCTGGAAATATACATCAAGAAGATTTTGGCTCAGCGCGTTGCAATTTCACATATTCTGTGTCTTTTTCTGTAGAATACTAGTAAGTGGTACAACTATTTTGAATATTTAGTCAATCAATCAATCAATCAATCTATCAAACAGAGCTGGAAGGGACCTTGGAGGTCTTCCAGTCCAACCCCCTGCTCAAGCATAAGACCTTATATCTTTTCAGATAGGTGGCTGTCCAGTCTTTCCTTAAAAACCTCCAATGATGAAATACCCACAACTTCTGGTGGCAAGCTGTTCCACTGGTTTACTGTTTCACTGTTAAGAAGTTTCTCCTTAATTCCAGGTTGCTTCTCTCCTTGATTAGTTTCCATCCATTGTTTCTCATCTTGCCTTCTGGTGCTATGGAAAATAAGTTGATTCCCCCCCCCACTTCTTTGTGGCAGCCCTTCAAAAATATAGTCCTTGACTTACGACCACCATTGAGCCCAAAATGTCTGTTGGCAAGATGTTTGTTAAGTGAATTTTGCTCCATTTTGTGACCTTTCTATTTCCCAAGTACTTAGCATTCAGATGAAATAGAAGTGCTTAAAATCTGGCTAATAAGGTACATTTGTATAATCCTGTTGAAAGATGAGAAGAGGTAACCCATGTTCACCATTTCCCATCTCTGTAAATCAGTCTACGAGGGAGGTCTTATTTTGCCCTAGAAAAATAAATCAAGAAAGATGCACAGTAGGTCTTGTTATGTCTTCTTCCATTTCCAGTACTCTGCATTCAGATAAATGGAAATAGCCAAAATTATAATATGCTGTCATCTGAAACAGTTTTGTTGGAGATCAATCAATAAAAATATAAACAATATTAAATCTTTATATGTGTTTAATTGTAAATTGACTTTTTCCCCCTCTTCTGTTTATGGGTTTTAGCTTTGGGCTTGGTATTTGAGTACTGTTTAACCAAAGATTGGTCACCACATCGACCAGGAGAAATATGAGAAAAATATCAACATTATTTCATTGCAAAACAACAGATTTCCAGTGGTGTATGCTTCTTAGACTCTTCAGTTCTACAGCCAAATGCAACAGTATAGGTTATATGCAGAAACACATTTTTTAAAAATATATATATATATCAAGAATAAAACTGCAACAATTAATAAACAAGCTTTTTTGTTTAGTTTTTGTTTGGCAAATATTTCCTTCAAGTATTCAGGCCAACATTCACACTACTAATCAGAGAAATATTTTAGCACAGCCTGTTCAAATACAAAACACACCTAAAATTGTACTTTTGTGTTTTTATTACTTTAGACAGCAATGAAACCTAAGGAATCTCTGAGACTACTTTCCTGTTTTCAGGAAAGAAAGGGAGGCATTTTGTCTTTACTGCAAAGCTGGGTATCTATAGGTCTGTCTTCCTCTGGACTGCTCTCAAATTCAGAATGTCTCATTCTTTCTGCAGTCCCTATGCTCTGCCAGATTATTTTCAGATTAGATTCAGAATTTTTAGAAAAAACTTGAAAAAGGTTGGGATTAGCTCAGAAAATTGATTGACATTTTTATATACTATACAACCTATGATAATATATCTTTTCATTGGTGTCTGTAGAATCCCTCTAAATCTTGTTTATGGAGGATTAGGACAGGAGAAAATAAGAGTTCTGGACCACACCTGTAAAAGAAATACTGTTAGATGCAGTTATGCTGGTTTTGGTATCTTTTGGGGAGATAGTGGTAAGAACAAATTGTATTTGTTACTAATACCTTGGCTAGACATGTTTGTATACATTTGTTCTGCAAATTTTAAAATTTACATTAAAAATACTGAGTTGATGAGATTTAGTTTTCACATTCAGTGGCCACCACTCAGCTTTATGGAATCCCATCACTCACAAAACACTCTTTCAGATAAACACATTTAGCTAGTGGTAGGAACAGGGCTTTTTTCCTCATAGAACGCTCAGAACGGAGTTCTGGCACCTTTTTTGGATGGAACCTTATAGGGTAGGCGAGGCAGGTTGTATAACATGTGTGAGTTCCGGCACCTTTTTCCTTTTACAAAAAAAGCACTGGGTAGGAATGTTGCTTCTTTGGTATGATCATTGAAAGGAGCTGACTTGGCTCACAGGTTGGAATGTTTCTGAACAAATCACTCTTTTTCCCCCTAGGAAGGGAACATTTTTCACCAATAAGGATAGAATGCGGTATTGGTTCATATTACACAAGTGGTACTTGTAACAAAATGTTGATGAAAGGAAGGTTCCAATTCTATGTTCTTGTCTTTATCCTTTTTCAGTTTATTCCAATCTTCCCAACAGTAAGCATTCCAAATCCAAAGGGTGTGTTTATCTTCATAATCTATTCCTGTCCCACCTCACCCCATTCCTTGTTCAGGGAAGGGGAATACTTACGGAATTGAGATTTGTAGGAGATGAATCTTGGGATATGAAGTATATGGATTGTTTTTTGTATGGTTTTGGAAAGCCTGAATGCTTCAATGATCCAGGTTTAAGGAGCTCACCCATTTGACTTCATGTAAAAAGGAGGGATCATCTATATTGTACATACATTAAGATGGTTAAATATGAGGATAAAAATTAAAATGAAACAAAGCTAACTTGTCTTTGCCTATTGTTGTTGTGAATTGCTTGCAATGGTTTTATTTTGCTCCATTAGTCAAAAATCATATAACATCCAGGAAAACATCAGAGTCTTCACCAAACTTTATTATGACAAACAAGAAATCTATCTATGAGGTCCACCTGTCATTTTTTTCAGGACTCTAGCATTCCTGTGGAAAGAGGAAATTAAACATGATTAAGGTGAAAGAGCAATTGTCATTTTTATGAATAAGAATTTGGTAGAGATGGAGTTTGGGTTTAGCAGAGCCTTTGCTTAGCATAAATCAATCACAGTATCTTTGGCATTTTAACATATCCTTTCTCTGACCACCTGGAAGTCTGAGCTTGGTGATACATGGAAATCATTCATTTGTAATTGGCTATAATTTTGACCGCTTGAGTGGCTTCTGTATGAATTGGCCTAACCCAAACGGTAGACAACTGTACGTTGCTCCTATATGTGAATGAATATGCACATTTTGCAGCATTAAGTAATAATAACAATGTCTTAACTTTTGCCTGAATCTCAGTAACTGAGTGGTTTGCAAACTGAGTGGTTTACAAAGTTTTATACATTTTTTTTAACCTGCTGGCCTTGATCAGCTTTATCTGTTCTGTAAGTACATATTTACAGTTATGTTTGGTTGATGTTAGCACATCTGTACTGTGTTTCTCTCTTTTTCGAACTTGACAGGGCTTCATCTCAATTAGAGGGTTGCACCTTCTGAAGCTTTGGTATGCATTAGATCATAGGTATCAAGCTTGCCATGTCACATGACATGTTGCAATGTTTTTTGCATTGCTGGAGCTGCGGTGGGCGTGGTCTTCATATGCTGCAACTGGCCCGCGGGCTGGCAGTTTAACACCCTGCATTAGACTATGCAGCAGTAATGTAACTTAATTAGTTGCCCTAATATCTTCTTTTATGAAGATAAGCATGCTTGTCAGCATATCTATTACAGATGTGGTAAAAAAATTGGCACCTCTCTGCTGTTTCCCCAAGAATGCCAGTTTATCATGAAATGACTTGCAACAGACAGAAGTAAATGGCATCCATGATTCTTTATTTCACCATATATTATAGTTGGTGGAGATATTGTATGACACAGATCTACCAAACAGAAGAAAGTCACTGTAAGTGGTTTCTCTGCCACTTATTTTTACAGTTTCTGTTTAATGTAGTTTCTGCAATCTCTGCATAAATACATAAACACCTTATATTATTTCACAAATCACTTGATGAATGAATTTCAATTAAAACCTTGGTCACATTAAGCTGAAGCTGCTGCCACTTGACTCCAGAGAGCACAGGGTGTGTTAAAAGCTCTGCAAGTCTCAAAGAAATCTTTATTTTTCTCGTTACCTAGCCAAAATACTGTGAATGTCCTTTTCTTAGACATAGTTTTCTGACTCACGAAGCTTGCTGCCTCTAAGGTTTATCATACGAAGTTGAAAATGAACAGCACCCCTTTGGATCTTACTAATGATGATGCTTAGTATGTTGGAGATGTTTCTATAGGATGAAATGAGGCACACTCAAGGGCTGAGCATTCAGATACCAAACATGCCCGACATAAGAAACAACTCATGATTAGGACAAAAAGCAATAATGCTGAGCAGGCCTAACCTGCTCTTCTAGTCTTTGCTAAAGGTGGAAATATATTCCTTTTTTGGTTGGGTTTCTTGCTAATCTGACATTCCTCTTCCTCTTATTCTTAGGGATGACTTGGCACCATATTCATGAACTAGAACAAGCCCGAGCACAGCTTCAAAACCTGCACTCCTTTCTGGGAGAAGGACTTTATTCTCACTGAATTACACTTTCAAAGAACTCTGGGTTGTTTTTATAATAGTGATCCTTTCTTAACTGTGAGCTAACTGCTACTGTAAGAGAAAGAGAATATGAATATTATGCTTATATAGCATTTTATCCTACTGTTTAATAGGTCCTAACTTTAACCTAGAGTTCTTTATTTATTTTTAGCCTGCCTGTATTTATACAAATAACTCAAGGCGATGAACATACCCAACATAAAAGGTAAAGGTTCCCCCACACATGCGTGCTAGTCGTTTCCGACTCTAGGGGCTGGTGCTCATCTCCGTTTCAAAGCCGAAGAGCCAGCGCTTGTCCGAGGACATCTCCGTGGTGATGACTAGACGCCAAAGGCGCACGGAACGCTGTTACCTTCCCACTGTAGTGGTCCCTATTTTTCTACTTGCATTTTTACGTGCTTTCGAACTGCTAGGTTGGCAGAAGCTGGGATGAGTAACAGGCGCTCACTCTGTTACGCGGCACTCAGGATTTGACCCGCCAAACAGCTGACCTTCTGATCGACAAGCTCAGCATCCTAATCCACTGAGCCACTACATCCCTTTTATATCCAACATCCCTTCCTCCTATTTTCCCACAACAAGCCTATGAGATGGATTGGGCTGAGAGGGAATGATTGGCTGAAAGTCACCCAGTTGGCTTTCATGGCTTTCATGCTGAGGCCTTTCTAGCCTGGAGTCTTAACCTCTAGACCAAACTGGCTTTCCTTGCATAAATGGAAACTAGAGATGTCCTTGTTTTTTCCATTCCTGCTAAGCTGCATCATATCACATTATATCCCACCACCACCATGCGCTTAGGCTGCATTATATGCAATTCTTGGTATCTGTTCACTTCTGAAGAATGGTTTTGTAGAGACATTAGGAAGAAAGAAAAGGGAGAAAACTCAAGCAATGTACAGAGCAGCTCCTGAATTCAGAATTGAATGATGTTGATTCAGAAAGATTTGTGAAATTCAACTGAAATAGAAGAAAACAAATACATATTGAAATTCAAAATTGTCTAGCCTCCATCTGCTGATTTGGAACTTACTTTATAATATGCCTACACATTTAATCAAATTAGTGGAATGAAAAGAGGATCTTTTGCCATTTGATAGTTCCTTATGATGATTAGTATGACAGTCCAGATTTACATACTGTGATTTGGATTTTCATCACTGAGTCAAACAGGGTAACCTCCAAATCAATCCAGGATGAATTATATAGTTTTAAAAATACTAAATCAAGATCTAAACTAAATCTTATTGCTAATGCATACTGTTGGGCTAAAATAACTCCTATCTTTAAAGAATATTGTTGTGGTTTGTGGGATTTAACTTTCCACATACTCTCCCTCATTCCAGAGTATAAAACCTGGAATAATGGATTCAAGTTACAGGAAGGCAGATTTTACTCAAATGTTACAACAACCTTTCAATAATAAGAGCAGTTCAATAATGGAACCAATTACCCATAGTAGTTATGGGTTTTCTTTCATGTAGGTATGGAAGTGGGGGATAGAGAGACATCTGCGGGATGTTTTAATTTGTATTTGTATTCCTAGCTTAACCAGAAAGCTGGATTCAATGAACTGCCTCCTTCCAATATTGCAATTCTAAGAGTTTCTTTAAAATGACCAAATAGTCTGTATAAAATTAGTGTGTATTTTATTTAACAAGACTAGGTGGCTTGGTTTCCATAAAACTTTGTAAAGGATGAGTCTGAATAAAAACATTCACCATAAAAGGTGGATCTTGTAAGCTGCTCAGAATCAAATATGGGGGATGGCATGTCAATTTATACAAAGGAATAATTACACAAAATGAGAAAAAAATCAATTACATTACAATTTAGTCATATCAATGAATCATTTTGCTAGTTAACTGGCCAATTATAAAAATCAAGAATGTCAGATCAATAAAGCAAAATATTTGTGAAGACATAAAGTATTTGAAATAAGAGAAAGTTAAGCACCTATCAAAAGCAGAGCCAAGAAATTCAGGAAATACATTGTACTTAACACCAATTCATACTGTGTATAAGTTCCTTCTCTGTAATTTACATATTATCCAAATATTCTGTATGTATGCATGGATTCTAGGATGTTATGGATACCGGAGGAAATTTGTGAAATTGATTCAGCTGCTCCATAATGGAATGATAGGACAGGTCCTTCGCAGTGGTGATATGTTCAAGGAATGAAGGAGGGAGTATACCTCAGGTATTGATTGGATGGTTATTTGCTTGAACTACTGGATGAAGTGCCTCCACACAGTCTTTAAGAAATATTCTTTGCTGATAATTTTGCACTTCTGCCATGAGTTGATGCTGAACAGTCTCAGATGCTGCTATACTCTTCAGCATATCAACCTAAACTACAGTAAAGTACTTTACCAGATTGTGCCAAATCAAAATGTAAAGGTAAAGGTTCCCCCGCACATGCGTGCTAGTCGTTTCCAACTCTAGGGGCCGGTGCTCATCTCCGTTTCAAAGCTGAAGAGCCAGCGCTTGTCCAAGGACGTCTCCGTGGTCATGTGGCCAGCATGACTAGACGCCAAAGGCGCACGGAACGCTGTTACCTTCCCACCGTAGTGGTCCCTATTTTTCTACTTGCATTTTTACGTGCTTTCGAACTGCTAGGTTGGCAGAAGCTGGGATGAGTAACAGGTGCTCACTCTGCTACGCGGCACTCGGGATTCGACCGGCCAAACTGCCGATCTTCTGATCAACAAGCTCAGCGTCCTAACCCACTGAGCCACCACGTCCCTTGTGCCAAATACCAAGCCTATAGAAACAAAACTCATTTTTGATAGCACCCTGCTGACAAATTTAAATAATTTCAAATACTTGGGAAGAATAATCTCAAGACATGGGTGTTTGGAAAAAGAAATTAACTCAGGGGTTAGCAAAACTCTGGGGTGGTTGCATGTTAGAGTGCTCAATCAACCCAACATTTGCATCTCCATAAAATTGAAAGCTTACAGAGCTGTGGTTATCCGTTGTATCTTATATGTATTTGAGTCCTGGACTCTGTATTAATGACTGGAGAAATTTCATATGAGCACCTTCCACTCCACCCTTGACATTTGTTATATTTGTTGGTAAGACCATGTCTTCAATCGGGGGGTGTCTTGGATCATGTGAAATCCACCAGTATTGGATCCCTGGTGATCAGAGCTCAGATGTGGTGAGCGAGACATATAATTGTGTGGACAAATGGACAAACATTGTGTGCCTCACTTGTTCTATAATTAGTCTTCCATTTACCAACATAATTGGGCCTTGAATTTTGATCACTGAACGAAGCAGTTAAGCAAGATGCCAGGTGACTGCAATGCCAACTCTTCCAGTTATGGTTGTTACTCAACCATGCATGTTGCTAAATGGAGTGCTGTGAAAAGGGCCTAGGTCTCCCAAGCATAGAGGAAGAAGGCCTTTGCTTTCTCTCTGCTCCACTGGGAGAATGATGGTAAGAATGATGGTATTTGCTAGCATTTATGCCAAATTTGAGGTTTGTTACACTGTGTGATTGATGGGAAATCCCTTGGAGCACTGGAGGACCAGATCTCAAATTTGGTACAAAGTAAGTGAACCCTATCACTCTGGAAGGGTATGCTAGTGTTTGCTAGCTTTTTCTCCATCAGAGGGGTAGAAACATTAGCAGTCCCTGGAAGGGAAAAAGCTAGCAAATGCCAATGTTCTGAACCTTTCAGAATGTTAGGGTTTGCGGACATTTTTGGGGACATCATAGAGTGACATATGAAAACGTCACCGAGAGTTTCTACCTTCCTGGATCCACAAGGGCAAATCTCTGCAAATAAAGAGTCCCATGAAATCTTCCTGCCAGTAGAGCTGATGGAAGTGTATCAAAGTGGGGTCTGTAAGAGGGCCATCTATATTTCCTTAGGATTAAATTGTATAGCTACCCGAGAGTAGAGAGCTTGCAACCATCTAGCATTTGCAAATAGAATTCAGGAACACTGAAGATATCATTTTGGCAATCAATGCCCCTAATTTTCTCTTTTACCTTCTCCAAGGTTACTTTTGCCTTCTCTAGGTTAATTAAAGCCTAATTGTTCAGGAGAGAGGCCAAGACTGCAATTTCTGCTGTACAGATGCAGTGTTAATGAGACTGATAAATGTTTGACAGTAGCAAAGGCATCAGGCCTTCATGGTCAAACGTGATTCTAAATCCTGAGATTAGAATCCTAATCCAGGGCTGATTTTAATAGTTGGCACATTAGCTTTAAACTTCAAGTCTGCATTAGGGATGCACTTTGGGGTACCAAATAATCTATGAGAATTTGATTGAATGGCTTCATAAGCTACCGATTTGTCTATGGGCCAACTTGTATTCCATATAATAATTGAACAACTGTTTCAGCAATAAATGATTTAACTGCTGTTGGAATGTAATTTGTCCCCTGTTGCTATGAAATTTAATTATTGCTTGTGTGCTCTTTTGGGCAGTAGAAATGGCATAATTTACCTGGAGTATTAATTTCCTGGAAGCCTGAAATACTATGACCAAGTATTTAAAAATGATTAATCTGTCCCAGTTCATGGGAATCAATCATCCATTGGTGCTTTTGTCTTTTGCTAGAAACCGCCCCCCCCACAACTTTAGGTTTGTCATAATAGATTATTAATTGTTCCTTATTACAGTAGAATGCTGTGATTCTCAGTGCACGCTTCATGTCTGAAGAGAGAAGAACAGCATCATCAAAATAGAGTAAAATTGGGAGATACCTGTCAATTAAATTAGGAGCATGGACACCATCTCTCTGGACAGTTTTAATCAGAGAGTTGAGATATATGTAAAAAAGCAATGGTGCTTGGATGCATTCTTGTTCTACCTTTAAATAAATTTGGACTGCTCCCCTCCCTGGTTACATCTTATTCTAAGGCCAGTTTTATCATATAGTTTATGAATTAGCAACAAAAGTCTTTTATCTGTAGAGGATCTGCTCAGAATGCCTCAACATTTTACCCCTGGGATATTATCAAAATCGTCCTTGAAATCAATAAAGACTGCATATAAATTCAAATCAAATTGGTTTGTATATTTATATGCCAAATGTTGAAGCACTAGGCAATAGTTTGTAGTAGACCTGCCTAGTTGAATAATTGACTGCTCTGGGTCAATTATTCCCAGGTTTGAAGTGTGGTAAATACGTACTTGGCATATAGTTTACTAATGATGTTCAATAAATTAATTACCTTATGGTTAGCTGGATCTTTCCTGTCCCTCTTTTTATATAAGGAAACAATTCTAGTCCTCTAGAATCTTAAGTGTGTGGCCTATGCAAGAGAATAAAAATGTCAATACAAGGGTCCACCAATTTGAATTGGATTGCATTTCATTAGCTCAGGGGGGAAACTGTCACTACCAGGGGCTTTATTACACTTAAGCTGGTTAGTATTTTTTACTTCTTTGCATGTGGCTATGGTAGTGAGGATAATTGTACATCCATCGCATAAGGGTTAGCATGAGGGTCACAGTAAAAGGCTTGGAAGTGGTATAACCAAATACCTGAGGGGACACTACAAGGGAGTTGTGCAATGTTGATTTCTCTTCAGATCATATCTTTTACTGTTTCAGTACCTTTCCAGCTCATGGAAAAGGCCTGGAAAGGGACCTCTCTCCCCAAATACTTAGAATCAGTGCAGTGGTGGGATTCAAATATGTGAACAACCAGTTCTCTGTGTGGATGCTGCTTCCAGAAGTCCATTCTGGGCCTGGGCAACAAAAAAATAGCTACTGGTTCTCCCGAAGTGGTGTGAACCCGTTGAATCCCACCATCCCTCCTCCCCCCCCTACCTCCCCCCCCCTCCCCCCCTCCCCCCCCGACTTCCCAAAGCTAAATACAAGGTATATATATAAAAAGCAATCATAAACAATCATATACTAACAACTATAAACTCTAAAATCCAACACTCTCTAGCTTATATAGGATAAAACAAGCCTTAATAATATTGAATATATATAAAAAGAAACTAAAATAAGAAAAGAGGAAAAAAAAAGAACGAAAGAAGACTTATTCAAATGCTACATAAAATTTCTTAACCCTATACTTGTTCTGGATAAACTCAATCCATTTTCTCCATTCCATAATATAGCGTTCTTGCGAGTGATCTTTCAAATAGGCCGAAATCTTCGCCATCTCTGCCAGGTCGGAAACCTTTAAAGTCCACTCTTCTATAGTCGGCAGTTCCTCTTTCTTCCAATATTGGCCTATCAAAAGTCTTGCTGCCGTAATTAAGTTCAACATCAACTTGATGTCCACAACTGTAGCGTCTGCAATTATTCCCAACAAAAAAAGTTGCGGACAAAACTTTATCCTCTGTTTAAAAATCTTCTGCATATTCCACCAAACTTTTATCCAAAAAGCCTTAACCTTCTTACATGTCCACCATATGTGAAAATATGTTGCATCTTCATCTCCGCACCTCCAACATTTGGGCTGATAATTCGGATACATACTTGCAAGCTTTTTAGGATCTAAATGCCATCTATAAAACATTTTGTAAAAGTTCTCCCTTAGATTTTGAGCTTGAGTAAATTTTACGTTCCTCACCCAAATCTGGAAGATTATTTTGTATTCATTCAAATGAAGCAGAAGCAATGGAAAGAGACCAAGAGTTGCACTGTATGTTAAAACATTGATTCTTGTTTTGAAATCCATATATACAGTATGTTACTGGCAATGTATGAATTGCTGGCATAGTGTAGAATGCTTAGGAAATCTATAGAATGTGAGATATGTTTAGGCAAAATATGAAATGTCGTGTTATTTTTAATATATTACATACCTTCCCTAGGCATTTTATTTAATACCTAGCCATTATGCAGAATGATAAGAACTATTTAGGCAAAGTATGAAAATAGAGTCATGAAAAGAGTTAGGGTAAGGGTAAACCCTAACTCTAACACTTTATTGAAAAACATATATGAAAATGAAAAAATAAATACTACTAGTATTTACCTACTTGTTGCAACAAGGAAAGCTACAATGGCATTTTAGAGAGTGTTTTATACTTTACTACTTTGCCTTTTTGCATTGCGTAGAATGCCTAGGAAATGTGTGAAACATTAAGCGTTTCATACTTCGATGTCCCATTTGTGGCATTATATAGATTTCCTAATTATTCTATAAAATGTCTAATTTTACATATTGACGATAATGCATACAAACTTGACAATGCAATGAAAGCATTTGTATTAAAGAGGGATAAACAACAACAGGGCATATATAAGAAATGGAAAGACGGCCACATCACAGAGAAACAGTACAGATATCTTGAAAGTGTAGAGTTAGGTGTTAGATAAAAGCTCAAAATGAGATGAAATAATAATAATAGTAATAATAATAGTAATAATAATAGTAATAATAATAATAATAATAATAATAATAATAATAATAATAATAATAATAATAATAATAATAATAATAATAATAATAATGTTGGAAGGGACCTTGGAGGTCATCTAGTCCAACCCCCTGCTCAGGCAGGAAACCTTATACCATTTCAGGCAAATGGCTGTCCTGTCTTTTCTTAAAAACTTCCAGTGTTGGAGCATTCACCACCTCTGGAGGCAGGTTGTTCCACTGGTTAATTGTTTTAACTGTCAGGAAGTTTCTCCTTAGTTCTAGGTTGCTTCTCTCCTTGACTAGTTTCCATCCGTTGCTTCTTGTCCTGCTTTCAGGTGCTTTGGAGAATAGCTTGACTCCCTCTTCTTTGTGGCAGCCCCTGAGATATTGGAACACTGCTATCATGTCACCCCTCACCCTTCTCTTCGTTTAACTACACATACCCAATTCCAGCAACCGTTCCCTATATGTTTTGGCCTCCAGCCCCAAGTTAGTAAATGAAGGCAATAATAATTAACCGGTCAACCCATGCTCCATTGGATCATTGTTTCAGAGATATTTCCTTACCTAAACAAAGGAACACAATGAAGAGCAAGCAAAAAAGTAGTGGGAACAGGAGCAATATATACAAAGTTGTGAAAATTTGATGAAATTATTAATTTCTACAAACTAAAATGAACTGGATATAGAAATCAAGGACAAACTGAGAATACCCAGTTAAGAAATCTGCAGTAGAGCATAAAGTGCTGTCCTCATATTGTTTGCAGCATCCTAGCTAACTGAAATTAGTGGCAAGCCATAGCAGTTCTGAAAAAACCCTGAAACAAGATTTTTATTCTTATGTTTATAAAGAATTATTATAAGGCAGATGTTTAAAATAAAGATGAGTGTTTAATAAGGAACATTCAAAAACCTTAGGCAAAAAGGAGAGAATATGAAGGAAAGCTGTTGTGTCTATTCTACAGGGTAGAGTTATATTATATTCAGCTAATAGGTAGAGAAGAAACAAATGGCATTAATCATGGAGGGGACAGAGGACTTCATTGGTAAGCAAAACTGTTTCACCTGGAGGCTCATTCCAGCACTCTCCCTCATAACTTAGATTGGTGGAATTCTATGAAATGAAGAACAATTTCCTTCTAGCAGTTGAGGAGGGAAGGGCAATTTCTAGTCCCAATTCACCCTACTTTTTCCTCCCTCCAGGATTTTAGAACAGGATGAGAACTGTGAAATGAAACTGAGCACGTTCCACAAGTTTCTTTTAGGACAAGCCCTCTTCAAATTTAGCAGGAGAGCTGAGTTAATGACTAGTACTTTACCTTATGGTAGATACTCAAAGCTTGAATTAGGAAAAAAGCAGTCCCATTCACTTTCTATATAATAAACCTGTTGCTTCCTGTTGTTCATTTATCAGTCTGGTTGACTTTTTCATTTCACTCTCTCTTCCCAGTGAAACATCACTGGGCTTGACAGATCTCTAGTTCAATAGACTTGAAAGCTACATTGCTTAGTGCTGAAAATGGTACTTCCAGCTGAAGTGATGGATAAAAGCAACATCTTTCATAGACGTATCTGGCTGCAAATTTTTTTAAGCCTATTGGTGAGTAGAAAAGAATTTGGAATGATGTAGCAATAGCATTACTAATTATCCTCCAGTTTGCAATGCAACTGAAATAGGATATACTAAAATGAATATTACCTTTTGTACTCCATGGAGAATGAAGTGTCTGTGCGTGCGTGCATGTGTGTGTACGTGTATGTATGTATGTATGTATAATTGTCTTTGTACCAGAAGAGTCCTTCTGTGTGCATGTGTATGTATGCATTTTAGATAGATAAATAGATAATGCTCCATTTGTTATAAGATAAAGATGCAAGTTGTGATGTCCAGGGCTACAGGTACCTACCATGATCATTTTGTGGCATCCAAAGTCTGCAACGTCTGTGGGGCCAGAATATTGGAATATTTTGTGTTTAAGGGACCTTGGGAGATTAAAGTACAAAATTAGAGCCTTAAACCTTGTGGATGCTTACAACTCTCAGTTCATTGCTTAAAACTTCTGCAATTTCCTCAGATGTGTCTGATCCTGAAGTGCAGTGGTGCAGCCCTGATTTGCCATACAAAGCTTATGTGGTTCTTAAGAAACAAAAATTGTATATTTCTGCATTCAGATAATGATTATGTAGATCACGTTTTCTAATACAAAAACAGTGTATAGTCCCAACTCTTTGGGTCAGTTCTAGGAAGGCATGGTTTTCTAGAACCAGGTATCCATTAACATTTTAAAAAATCTCTAATTTTAAGCAATTCAATGAACTTTGGAAAAGGTTGGTTCATCTATTTTTGAACTGTGAATATTGTATATTGTTTCTATTCCATGTAACAGTACAAGTGAATCAGGGAAGTGTAAAAGCAGATAATATATGTTGTATTTTGATGAAACAAATTAATATCTGCTTTTTTGGGGAAGGGAATATTAAATAGAAACTGTATTCATCTCTCTTGCTTCTGTTTGATTTTGTATATGAATTTGTTATCAGTGACTAGTTGTTGATATTCCATTCTGACAAATTGTTGGAATTTGTATATCTTTTTAAAAACATATTAGAACTGTAGAGAAATTTTCTATTATAATTTTACAGCATGTTGATTTTAGGACTGTTTTACAGTATTGAAATAGCACTCAGTATTTATGCAAAAGGAAAATTCTAGAGAAACAAAAGAATGATGAACAGAAGTGAAATCTAATCCTTTGACAATTAGGGAAAAAAATGAGATTGTGAACAAGTCATGAAGGGAATGAAGCCTGGCTGGATTTTGGAATAACAAAGCATACATCTTTCCCTCAAACTCACTGACCTAAAAATATTTTAAGACATCATATGATAAGGTTATAACTCAGTAACAATAAAATATTATAAAAAGTCATATGATGAATTCATTGTACTTCATATTTCTATACTTAGGTATTTCCAGAAAAACTTTCCAGTTAATTAGGTTAGTTAAAATAGCAGATTTGTAGTTTCAGCTGAAGCCTTCAAGGTAGGGCAAATCCTTGCATCTCAGCTAGGCTAAAAACAAAAACAAATGTGACATCATCACCTGCTTTAACAATAAAATATTATCAATTGTGTGAGGTTTACTTTACACTTTAATTCAAGTTTAATATGTTTTCTGTCATCAAATGTGGCCAGTTAGTGTTTCCAGCATGAACTTAAAAGTAAAAGCAAACCACTATTTGACTTTTGTTGTCTTATTGTAAAATATAAGTACAGTATTTGAATAATATATTTTCACAGTAGGAAATTTTGAATAGTATGCATTACAATCTATTTTTATTGAGCTATCAATGCTTCTTAGAACTTGACAATATGGTCAATAGCATTCAAAATAATCTGAATTGACTTCATGAGCAGTAAAGAGACAGAATCCATTTTCATAGTCCATAGACCATAATGTTTCTTGGCCAAAATAGAAGGACTAAGTTTAGTATGGGACAGGAAGTATAGTATGTGAAGATCCAGGCTCATTTAATTGAGAGGCTAAATACTGATCCTCTTGTTAGGACTTTGGTTCTGTAGGAAATGATCCAAAATACAGCACACAAACTCCCTTTCTTCCTTTGTTTATTAACAGAAATAAACCAGTTTCTTAGTTAGAGGCATTAAAGCAATTTATGCAGTATACTGTTAAGCCAGATAACCATACTTGCTTTTCTTCCACATTCTCTTCCTCTTCCTTCTGAGAAGGATTATTTATTTATTTATTTTATTTATTTATTTATTTGTTTTTATAAACCGCCCTTCTCCCGAGGGACTCGGGACGGTGTACAGAATAAGGTAGGCATACAGAATGAACAATAGTGAAAAAAAACAATAGTAAAATACAAACTGGGACCCCAATTAGAGCTATCAGGCCAGGCCGGACTGCTGGAACAGGTAAGTTTTTAATTCGCGCCGGAAGGTGCGGAGGTCGGGGGCCATCCGGATTTCGGTTGGTAAGCTGTTCCAGAGGGCTGGCGCACCCACTGAGAATGCCCTCCCCCTGGGGGCCACCAGCCGACATTCCTTTAGCGGTGGCACCCTGAGGAGTCCCTCTCTGTGGGAGCGCACAGGACGGTGGGGTGCTGACATTGGCAGAAGGTGCTCCCGTAGGTAGTCCGGACCCATGCCATGTAGGGCTTTGTATGTCATTGTTAGCACCTTGAACTTCACACGGAAGGCAACTGGAAGCCAGTGCAGCGCACGGAGGAGAGGTGTGATATGGGAGTATCGGGAGGCTCCCAAGAGTGTCCGTGCCGCTGCACTTTGCACCAGTTGAAGCTTCCGAGTGGATCTCAAGGGCAGCCCCATGTAGAGAGCGTTACAATAGTCTAGGCGAGAGGTCACAAGAGCATGGGTGACTGTACGTAAGGCATCCAGGTCCAGATAAGGCCGTAATTGGCGAACTAGTCGAACCCGGGAGAAGGCCCCCTTGGTCACAGCTCCTATGTGATCTTCCAGGGAGAGCTGCGAATGACAATGATGTATTGCTAATTATCTGCTAACATTATATATATATATATATATATATATATATATATATATATATATATATATATATATATATATATATATATATATATATATATATATATATATATATAGGTAAAGGTTCCCCCGCACATGCGTGCTAGTCGTTTCCGACTCTAGGGGCCGGTGCTCATCTCCGTTTCAAAGCCGAAGAGCCAGCGCTTGTCCGAGGACATCTCCGTGGTCATGTGGCCGGCATGACTAGACGCCAAAGGCGCACGGAACGCTGTTACCTTCCCACCGTAGTGGTCCCTATTTTTCTACTTGCATTTTTACGTGCTTTCGAACTGCTAGGTTGGCAGAAGCTGGGACGAGTAACAGGCGCTCACTCTGTTACGCGGCACTCGGGATTCGACCCGCCAAACTGCCGACCTTCCGATCGACAAGCTCAGCGTCCTAACCCACTGAGCCACCGCGTCCCTGTATATATATATATATATATATATATATATATATATATATATATATATATATATATATATATATATATATATATATATATATATATATATATATATATATATATTCTTTTTTAAAAATAGAATTGTACTGAAGAACATTCTAACATAAAAAATACAAATATTAGAAAAGAAACAAAATGAAAAATAGCAAATAAGAAATTAGAAAAATAAAAATATTTTGACAGTAGTTATAAATATATTTATATTTTACTCTCTGTAAGATTATATTATAATTTTCTTCTTTCCATAAATTACCCTAATTTTCTATCCCATCAATCACAAGTTTTTTAAAAAAACACATTTAATTTGACATCTTTGCTAGTTCTGTCATTTTCACCAATCATTCCTCTGTTGCGGTATTTCAGAGTATTTACATTTTTGACATATAATAGTCTCACAACAGTATATACAAAAATAATTGATGATTCTTGATTCTTTTCTAATTGATTGTCCATTAATACCAGTAAGAAAAGTTCTGGCTTCAGCTGAATATTGATCTTCAAAATTCTTTTATCATTGTATGTATCTGAACCCAGAAATTAGTGGCTTTTTTACAAGTCCACCAGGCATGATAAAATGATCATTCATGTCATCCACATTTCCAACATAAATTTGAAGTAACTTATACAATCTAGACAATTTTTCTGGAGTTATATATCAACGGTACATCATTTTATAAAAATTCTCTTTTATAATGTATGTAATGTAATGTAATGATACAATATAATAAAATAAATATTTGATCCTTAACCACATATTTTCTACTGTTCTTATCAGAACATTGCGTCCAAAGGTTTAGCGCATTTTATCATATATTCTTTCACTACATCTTCCATTTTAAATTTCAGTATAAATTTATACATTTTAGCAATTATATGTTCATCACTTGTACATAATTAAACTTCAAATTCTGTCTTCTGCTGCTAAATTCCTAATGTCCTAAAAGCATTGAAAACAAAATTTATCTGCAGCCAATTGCTCTCCTGATTTCATCTTATATTCTCCATGTCCCTGCTTAACAATTCTTTAGTTAACCATTTTTCTTTAGTTACTTTTTCTCTCCTGCAAAATGCTTGTTGTGCTGAGACACTAATTTAACTATTTCTGTATATGTAATGTAGTTATCAGAAGGGACGCGGTGGCTCAGTGGGCTAGGACGCTGAGCTTGTCGATCAGAAGGTCGGCAGTTTGGCGGGTCAAATCCCGAGTGCCGCGTAACAGAGTGAGTGCCTGTTACTCGTCCCAGCTTCTGCCAACCTAGCAGTTCGAAAGCATGTGAAAATGCAAGTAGAAAAATAGGGACCACTACGGTGGGATGGTAACAGCGTTCCATGCGCCTTTGGCGTCTAGTCATGCCAGCCACATGACCACGGAGACGTCCTCGGACAAGCGCTGGCTCTTCGGCTTTGAAACGGAGATGAGCACCGGCCCCTAGAGTCGGAAACGACTAGCACGCATGTGCGGGGGAACCTTTACCTTTTTACTAATGTAGTTATCATAAGCATGTGCTTCCCTACAATCCTGCTTCTACTTAGAGATGAGCAAGGATATTAATTATGGTGCTGATATTATTTCTTGAGCTAAAAGATATGGTCTTTTTTGTTAAGGCTTCCTTGACGTTTTATTGAAGACAGGCCCCGCTTCTTCTCTGGATTACTTAAGCCTCTAGGATCAGCTATCACCTCTTTCCCTAAATTCTTTCGTGAGTTCTAGCCAGCCCCTCCTTTTTGGGGGCCAGACTATCATTCCTCTTTCCTGTGAGAAAGTTTCTGCCTCTGAGAAACAATTTTTCCCCCAACTTTAGCCTTTCTATAGCTTTAAAAGAATCTCCTTTACTAGTCTCATCGGTAGCCAGAAGCCTTTATCCGCAGCAAATAATGAAAGACAAGTACTGATAAAAAAACTTAAATATTTACTTCAACCATTAAGGATGCAAGTTAAGGATGGAACTTACAACATGATGTTATTAAATAATAAAAGTAATAATTTTGCACAATTCATTTTGCGCAGAGGCCTTATAGCAGCAGATGGACAAGTGCATCAGAGAAATTGAAAACCTAATAGGTGGTGGTGCACGGATCTGATTAGACTGGAATTTCCAAATTTTAAATTAAAATGTAAGGGATGTGTCTGCCTTGGAAGACTATTTGGAAACAGCACCAAGTCCAGCAGAATGCAGTACACCCACACACACAATGTCTGGCACTCATTGTCATGACCATATTATACCCATTCTGCAAACTACCACAGTGCCTGCCAGTGGGTTTCTTGATGCAATGCAAAGTATTGGTTTTAAATTATAAAGTCCTCCATAGCTTGGCTCTTAGGTGCTCTGGTTTTTTCCAGCTATAGACAACACAATCAAGATATTCGTTCTTATAAAAGCTGCTTGCAGTGCCCCATTTTTAGGAGGTGAATGCTGCCTTTCTATGCCTCAGTTCTCTAGGATATCTTCCCTCGACTTGCTGATTGTGCCAATAGTAGCCTTTATATTTTGGTTGTGGTTTTAATTACGATTCAACTTATATGTTCATATACACATTATAAAACAGATTTTAGCCAATGTATTCTTTTTTAATTGTTGTATTGTGATGCATCAGTATAGGAATAAAAAAAACATACACTGAATAAGCAAACATTTTAAGCCTGGTATTCAAGCATAGCTTGATTGGACTAAAGAAATACAACACATTCCCCCCTCTCCCTGCTCCACATGCATAGGAACAGGCACATTTTTAGTATTTTACATGAATGTATTACACATACGTTTTAATGAATTCTTGTATTAAGAGGGAAAGAAATGAAATAATGTCCAAGAAATAACAAAATCAATGGATAGTCTGCTTATGCATCCTGCCATTTATCATTGGCAAATCTTTCTAATTTGGATGAACAAACACATTTGCTGGAAAAAAAAGATAACACTGAGAACCAGCTCTTTCTATATTTTGTAAAGATTTTGCCTTCCTAATAAAATAATTATACCTGAATTGCCTAATGTATGTTTAAGTTACATTATTTGAAAAGAAGGCAACTCTCAATGCACGATCACCTTGAAATGGAATATGAAACAGAAAAAAGTGTGCTGCCACATTCTTAGTGAATTTAAGGTGACTCTTAAATCAAATTATTTGGAGAAAGCTACTGTTGTCTTTTCGGTTAAATATATTGTTAGTCAATAAATAGTGTGTGTTAGAAAACCTGTGTTTTAATGCAATGCTTTGTATATTTTCTTTGTCTCCTTTAGACTTGGGACTTATTTTGTGAAGCTTGCAAAGAAGTATCTTTTAATGTACCTCATAAACTGAAGATGGGGATGTTTATTGGCAGAGGTGAGATAACAACCTCCCTCCCACACTGGTATTTCAATCTGGGTTTTGTAAAAGTCTTTTACAGCAACAGCAACTTGCTAGAGGCTGACAATGTCATCACTTTAAGTGATAGCTAGAAAAGTTCTAACTGCTATGACTTAATATAAGCATATATTTATTTTAAATTATTTATACCTTAAGAGGACTACATTCTCTCTCTCTCTCTCTCTCTCTCTCTCTCTCTCTCTCTCTCTCAAAAACACACACACACACACACACACACACACACGAATTATACAATTGGGCCAAGCAATGTAGTTGTTTAGAATGGGAGGGTTAGAGTTTAAGTCCTTCCCAAATATACTTATTGGGTGATTTTGGATTATTCTCTATGTTTTTTCTCTTTTCAACTGGTTTTAAAATTTCTTTCTTTTTTCTTACAGTAAACATGAAACATTGTCTTAATGATACTGGAATTATTGGCATAAACAATCCCAATTTTATAATTCTGGAAGATGGTTCACTGTATACCAAAAATGCGATTTCTTTGACTACTCATGAAAACATAATTACTGTATTTTTAAAAAATGCTTATACACATGAGCAAAAGTGGATATATGTTACCTTGCTAACATACCCTGAAAAGGTAGATATAATTACAATAATATATTATATACGTACAATTCCTTTCATTCTTGAGTCTATCATTCACTGTCACACGCATCTTATCATCCTCTCTGCATTCATGTTACTTTATTTGAGAGTAATATAAAAGTAAGCTTAATACAGTGAGAATGGGACATTTAACTGTGTTGATAAAAGAAAAAGACATATGCTCAAGAATGAATGGGTGATGAATACATATGGATGTTCAGGAAGAAAAACCTATGTTTAGTAGGCTTAGTGATGAAGAGAGAATGAATGAGGACTGATTTTCATAACAAATATAACAAGGAAAAGTGAATGGGTTGAAGGCAAAAGATGTGGTTGGGTGGAGTTAATAACTTTCTCAAAAATGGAAAGGTGAGAAGTTTAAAGAACAAAAGGCAATATATGAAACAGTTTAAAATCATAAGGAAAGCAAGATGGTTTGTAAGGATAAAGAAGTGTTGGTATAAACTAAATTATTAAATTATGAGGGAAAGCCATAGATCAAAACAAATAAAAAAACAAAGCATCCAATATAATTCCCTTTTACATAACAGAAAGTAATCTTAACTGTATTGCTTACCATTTCTTACTTGTTTTCTGTACTTTGCATAATGATGCTTACTCTTCAAGAATATTAGTCATATGTATATATTTTATTTTCATGTTTGTATTGCATCTTTTAGCATTACTGTTTTATTACATATTGTTTATATGACGGTATAAAAATCAGAAATTTATGTATTGTTAGCATTTTTCTTAATTTATGGATAAACATTCCTATGAAATAAAAAATGGTTTATCAAATAAACATGATCAGCGGCATTAGTGTTTTAATAATCAATTTAATCATGAAATGGAAAATAACAATTTAATTGCATAATCTGAGATACAAAGTATTAAAATTGTTTTAAAATGCAAAATAATTATATTTTTCCCACGCTACAATTATGTTAGGAATTAATATTACCTGTTACACTGTTTACAATAACAGAGATTAAAAGATGTAACTAAAAACAAAAGCATGATTGCTATGGATATTTGTTTAGGTTTCTCTTTTCTCTCTTCTAGGCCTCAAAAACTAAAAGAAGGCATGACCGAGCAACTGTTGTGGGACGAACAAAACGAAGATGGGCTCCAGTACCAACTACTATAATGGAAAACTCACTAGGGCCTTTTCCTATGCAAATTCAACAGGCATGTTTTTAATGTAGTCTTCATTTGACATTTCAAATGATCTCCGCAACTAAATTAACCATAGTCATAGAAGTAGAAGTAGACTTCCTCTCAGAATGTATTTTTTTCTCCTCCTAACTTTCCTGTAGTAGCTTGCTTAAATAGTGTTCTAGAGCATTGGAAGACTCTTGTTTGAGGAGGAACAAAGTTCCTCTGCAAAATCCTTTGCAGTGCTGAAGCAAGGCAAGGTATCTCCATGAAGCAAAGTGCCTCACTGAGGCATATCACTTGCAAAACTGCAGATGCAAAATAAACCTATTGTTGTGAAGAATATTTTCTTTGTTGTAATCTGAAGAGATCCATACAGTACTTACAATAAAGCAGATATATGAAATGTATTCTATTTAATTTCAGAAATGAAATTAAATAGCTACTGTCCATCTAGAAATAACACGCATACAGTAACATCTGATGGAACTCCATATAAGACTCTACCAATTATAATTGACCATTAAATTTTTAAATGACTTTGTCTTTAAAAATGTAATGGGCAATTATAATTGGCAGAGTCTTATGTAGAGTTCTGTCAGATGTTTAGAATTAAAATTAGGAGGAGAAAAAATTACATTCGGAGAGGTAGTCTACTTCTATGACTACGTTTCATTCATTGACTGGTGTAATTTAGAGTTGACTGACAGTCCACTGCTAACATTTTTTGAAATTAAGATTGTGTAGATGCATATACCATATGCTAACTCATTTGGTTAGCAGGTTACAACCATTACCCACTTTATACGGTGCCCATTGTTCACTGAAGTGTACTGTGATCTTAAAGACCTGCAAAGAAGTCCTTTGCAATAATCCTTGGCTGTTCCAATGCACAAAAGATTCTTAATAAATTTTGAATAAATTCAGTTCAAATGAAGTGAATTATGTAGGCAAGAAGTAAAGAATTATATTTGTGAATTAATTTAATTTCACATCTTTATTTTCATGCAGCTGTCTTCTGACATGACACAAAAATACGATATTAGATATTACATCACTGGCCCTGGTGTTGACAAACCACCACTGAGTTACTTTTACATTGAGCAAGAAACTGGAAATCTCTTTGTTACTTGCCCAATAGATCGGGAAGTATTCCCAGAATTTCAGGTATGTGATTCTATACATAGACATAGACATATATACACACTACTCAAATAATTATATGACTTTGTATGCACTGCATGGATTTTAGAAGTGCAGACATATGCCCTTCTGAATTTATTCTTTGAATTTATATTTAAGCATCAGCTCCATAATAGACAGCTATTTTGAAATTAATTAAATTGTGTTAATACAATTATTCCCTATTTATTTAACAATATTTACTTCCTATTACATTAAAAATTATTACTTGGGACAATTTTTAGAGGATTCTTGTGGTTATATTCAAAAAGCATACATAAACAATGAGAACAATTTGATTGTAAGATCTGTTTGTATCTGAGATATGGGATAAGCAGCATTAACTTGTTAGTCAGTCACAAAGTTTCCTGGGCAAACAACCTTTGCCTCACGTTCCTTTAAAAAACTCCAACTTTTTCCCCTATCATCCGATCATACCAGGGAAAATAGACAGTTGACAAATACACAAAGTAAATTTCAATGAGAGGCTATCCTGGTCCACCAATAATCTTATGGCTATAATAATGGGTTGCAGAAAAGGGCAAACTTAATAGTTCTTTCTCAGTTCCCATTTGAACTTTCATTTTTCTTATCTCACCCTTTATTTTTCCTGGCTTTAGCATCTTATCAGTCTTCTTCCATCAAATCTCTCTGCTTATACAAAGACATCCTTTCTATGATATTTGCATCTTTCTTCTTTCCTTGGTTATTTAATGGGTATCATTATTATTATTATTATTATTAATTATTATTATCCTGTCTTTTTATGTTTGGTCAGTTCAAGGCAGGGAACATACCTAATATTTTCTGATTTTTTTTTCTTCTACCAACTTTCCCATGTCTCTTTTATGTCTATGGTTATCTTATATCATTTTATGTTAAAATAGCTTCCTTTGCCTTGTGACCGTCATCTATTATGTATGATAGTTGTATGCTTGTTACATATTTTGAACATCTCTAGGACTTAATACTATACCTTGCTATAAGGAAGGTGTTTACTAATGCAGGAGGATTCTCCCTGTGCACATACAAATACTGTTAACAGCTATTCAGCATACAAAAAATTCTGTATGATACATGGATTAAATAATTGTGACCTGATTTATCAGAAACGTTTCATTTACTACAGAGGAGTGTTTCTTTTATTCCATTTTCTGCAGCTCATTTGCTATGCAATGACACCGGATGGATATACCCCAGAAATCCCACTTATTCACATCATCAAAATAGAGGATGATAATGATAATGCTCCAGAGTTTGAGTATGATATTTATACTTTTCATGTACCTGAAAACAGTATAATTGGTAATTGAATTTTTAAATAAATATTTGTAATACAATACATATATATTTGTAACATAGTACTATAGTATAGTAGCCACAGGGCATTGAACGCCAGCATAAGGACACTGCACAAGTTGTTTCAGATGATAGGTTTGTGAGGATGTCATTGAGGGAACCTAGTGAAGTACAGTTGCAAGAATCAACCTGATGTGAGGCCAGAACTGCTACTAAACTGAATCTCTTTCTTCCTTAATTCATGTGCAAATAGCAAGAAGCGCACATTTTTACACAGACAGTGGCTGCATAGCTACTTTTTCTAGCGCAAAAGAGCTCTAGAGAAACATAGTGAAGGTAGAGTTGCATACAGAAAAAAAGTTAGGATCTGTCTAGTCTCCTTTGTGGAATATGTTCTGAATGATCCCATTTGGAATTTAATTAATAATTTCTAAATAAGTTGTTTGTTGGAATTGTTAATCCCTAATTCTTGATTCCCCAGTGCAATTTCATTTATATTCATTTCAGAAATATTGTCATACCAGTTGATGTTAAACACGTTTCGGGTTCTAACTTGTTAGGGTAGAAAGAAATTCAGAGGTTAGAAAGATTAAATTCAGAACATTTTTTTCTGCTTTTAATTTGGAGCTTATTTCTCAATTTGGAAGAGGTGTTCAAATTCATACATCTGAAATGTGTGGCGTTCACTGATTTATTAACATTATTATAATCCATGTTATATTTGCACTGGAAAATCTCTACCTTCAGTGTTCAAAAAAATATATTAACACACTATTTTCTTTTGAGAATATGCTAAGTTATGCAAAGTAAGTGTAAGAAATAATAATATAAAGTTTTAAGTTTTAAGGTAGGAAAGTTTGTATAACTTTGTATAATCTGCAAATTTGATAACCCTTCCCTCAAAGCCCTCATTCATATCATTTATAAAAACATTGAACACCATTGGTGTCAAGACTATAGCTTTGTTCAATTGAGTTTTTCACACAATGTTTTTAATACGATAGTGGTAGAGATTAAATTACAAGCTTTAGTCATATGCAAGCAAGATACAGCATTTCTAGTTTATGATAAGAAAAGTACCAGTCACTCTTGCAAGTTGAATTTGGGTCAGTCACTAGAGATTGAGTCTTCTGAGTTTTTGGACTCACAATGGAGCCCACCTTTAGGGAACTTCCCTCTACTGGAATAGGTGCTTTGGGCTATTCTGTAAGTTGTGTTTATGTGTTGTCTTTCTCTTGTCTGATTGGTGTGTTGATGGCTGGCGACTGGCTGTTGTTCCCTTCTGTTGCCAAGCCCTTGGCTCCTACGTACCTGATAAGTTGGTGGTACATCAGCACTCCTGTTAACTGACAAGGGGCCTGTTTTCCAGGCTTCAATCATTTCTCTGGGTATCTTTGTACCTGCATGGCTAACAGTTGCTGTGAAATTAAATTGTGTCCTTGTTAATTGCAATGTGAGGCTACCAATGAGTTTAGGTCTCCTTGTCTGATTGCTCTCTTGTGTTCTTGTAATCTAGTGGTTAGCTTCCTCCCCATTTGTCCTACAAAGTCACAGGGGCAGTCCATGCAGGGGATCCAATGGATTACATTGGAAGTATCTTCCACCTACAAGCGATCCTTACAATGCATTATTTGTCCTTGTGTAGTAAAACTCCTCAAAGTTTTTGCCCAGGATGCCACAAGCAAAATAAAAGCCTACTGTTATCCTTGCATAGGAATACTTGATGCAAGCTAGGATTTCTAATCTGGAGACTGTCGTGTCTGCATTCTAGCATCTATTAATATAATGTACTGAACTATCAGGTCCCAAAACCACAAATGAAATGTGGTGATTCTTTCAATTTGAATTCTTTATTGTTTCCACACCTAAAGAGAGCACCTTGCCAGACTAAGCACCCTATTATATGAATCTATCATACATTTTGACAATTATTAGAGAGGGAATATCTTTACCCACTTTCTTTCACACAAAATACCTGGACTGAATTGTTATTCTTTGGGGATGCACCCCCTCCCTCTTGGGAATCCACTCTACTACATTACTTCACAGAACCATGCCTACCCGGGTATATGTTCAGATATAAACATTTCATATTTTGTTATCAAATTTACAACTGTTTTTTAAGATCCCAATCTAAATAGATATTTATAGAGGTAAGATGCAGGACACTAAAGTTATTGTGTATGCGTGCCTTCTAGTCAAGTTTTTGACTGCTGATGACTATCTGGATGAGTTCCTGCAGTTTTCTTGGCAAAGTTTTTCAGTCGTGGTTTGTCTTTCCAAGGGCTGAGAAAGAATGACTGGCTCAAAGGTGCTTTGTGCCTAAGGTAGGACTAAAACTCAGTTTCTCCTGGCTTTTAGCCTGCTGCCTTAACCCCCAGGCTGGCTCTTCTTTAAAGTGATATTAGGTGGGGAAATTGATTTAATTTACTTTGATATTTGAATAATATGGCCATAGCTTTTTTTTCCTAAAGGAGGATGACCTGAGTATTATGGAAACCTAAAGTTGATACCTTCTTTATACAGGAACATTAGTTGGACAAGTGACTGCAACAGACAAAGATGAGCCCAATACACTGCATAGCAAAGTGAAATACAGAATTATATCCCAGAGTCATCAGAAACCTCAGGAATTTGTTGTAGATCCAGATTCAGGCTGTATTACAGTAGCATTACATCTGGACAGAGAGGTAATTTTCAATTTAGTTCTATATCAAAAATGGTGAAATCATAAATGAAATAGCATAAAGCTAACAAATGATAAAATTGGTCTTAGATAAGAGTAGCTACAATATAGCTGAAGTCAAAAGTCCTTTTGGTAGTTAGGAATTACATAGATATTGTGAAGCCAAGTTCAAATAATTTAGTGGGTAACTTTGGAACAATGTCTCAATCTGTCTGACCTATTTCATAAGATATGAAGATATGATGTGGAATAGTGGAAGGAAAGAAGCAATTAAATTGCCTCCAGTTTCTGAAAATTAAACAGTGCCAAGCTATTTTTTTTGCAGAGTAATCTTTGGATAAAATGGCAATGTTGAATAAATTCTTAACTAAGTGAATAATCCCATGGTCTTTGCTTTTGCTTTTAAAAAATTACAGTATTTTTAATCAACCCAGGAAAATTATGGCTATATTTTTTCTAATGTTCTTCAGATGGTATCAGCATACATACTACATATAGAAGCAAGAGACATGGGAGGTGAGGAGTTTGGTTTGTACACTACAGCAGCAGTACATATTGAGATTAAAGATGTAAATGATAATCTCCCTCAAATAGCACAAAGTATGGTAAGTCTATCATAGTAAAACTAAATGATGATGTTACATTTTTATGATATTTTATGGTATGAACCCAGTTACAGTGAATATTAAATTTAAGAAAAATAATTTGGGCAATTCCAGTTTCTGTTACACTGATAATGCTTATTTCATCATGCATGTGTCAAATTTAATAATAGATAATAGAAATAGTATCAGGAAGGCTAAAAGTCAGAATGAGCAGGAGTTGGGGAACAAAAAAGCATAAAGGATGCTTAACAACTAGATATTTTTTAAAAAACCCTCAACATGGTAAAAAGCAGCTCAGTATCATGACAACACCCTAGAAGGTGACAAAGAAATAGAACATTGTATTTTGACTCAGTCTTCTTTAAAAAGAAGGTAATGGGTAAAAATGGAGGTTAAAGTGGAAAGATTAGACTTTGAGATAGTCAGAAAATATTTATTAACTAGGCAAGAATTTTCAGAGAGAGGGAGAGATGAATCCTTTCTTATGCTACTGAAGGAACTTGTTCATCTCTAATGATTAGCTATTACCTTTGGGAAATACTTAAGGGTGGATAAACAGCCAAATGATTGGAGAGCGAATGCTGTCCTTGCTTTTTAGAAAAAAGTGGCAAAGGATCTGAGCAATAGGCTAATAAGCCAGGTAAATCTGGGCAGGACCATGATTATTAGATGAATCTTATCTGGCATTAGAACTATTCATAAACTAATATTTAATTTTTTTTAGTATGTAGTGGAAGTATATGAAAACACAGAACATGCAGAAATATTATGCATTCCTGTTGAAGATAAAGATGAACCCAGAACATCATCATGGATGGGTATATTTGCTATTACTAAAGGAAATGAAGATAACAGTTTTGATATTAGAGTAGATCAACAGCAGAATATTGGGTGTTTAAGCAATTTAAAGGTAACTATGGATAATAAAAAGAGTTACTGAAATAATATGAATGGAATTTTACTTAATTTTAAGGGGTGAATTACTTGTTGAAATATATTTTTCACAACTTTCTAAAGATGTGTTTTACATTTTTAAAATGTAATACTATTTCCCATTAAAATATGTTGGGGTAGAGGAAGGAGAGAAAACTCAAATGAAAATTTTAATAGTTATACACACTGTATTTCCATCAGTAACCTAAAATCATAATAGTAAAGTGTCTTAGTAGTAATATATTAATTTGAATAGCATTTACTTCTTCCAGGAACTGGACTATGAGAAAAGCCATGAGAGAAGATTAGAAATTGTCATAAATAATGAAGCACCTTATGTTCCACCTCCAAATTCAAGAGTTCTTCCAACAAGTATGGTGAGCATTGTGGTCAAAATTAAGGATCAAGATGAAGGACCTGTATTTGAACCTTGTGAATATATTCTATACATAAAGGAACGCTTGTTGGTTGGCACAATGGTTGGTAACTACCAAGCAATAGATCCAGAAACTGGAAACAAACATTTAAGGTACAAAATTATTATATTGTTTATATATAGTATATAATATCAGAAAGCAATTATAATTAACTTACATTGTTGGAATAAATTTGAGGTACATAACCTTGTTAAAATATTTATTCTTAACAGGTACAGAATAATTAAGGACCCATGCGGTTGGATCACCATTGATGAAATAGGAAACCTCAGAACTACTGACATTTTAGAAAGAGATTCACAAAATATAGAATACAGTCAATGCAATGTAACAGTATCTGCAACTGATCAAAGTAAGTATCAAATATTGTGAAATATTGCTATTTTTGCTACATGCATAAAACTTCCTGATGTGGGCTGCAAAAATATGATCAGCTACTGATGTCTGTATTAGAGTATTCTCTTTTATTGTAATTTAATGATCACTCAAGTTTTTGCAACTGTGATAGGTAGCCATAAGTAGGCAGGTCTAATATTTGAAATCCATTAATTGTAGATCTCTTTTAAAATCAATCTCCTCTGAATTGTTTCACAATATTTACTTGGGGTGATTGACATTTTTCTTCAAAATCCATCTTTTTAGCTGTAAAGCCTGAATTATATTGTCCTATAGTGGAGCAGAATCAGCAGAACAGATCCTTGTCCATACTACCCCATACAGTTTCTGCAGGACTTCATCTATCAAGTAGAAAACCATGAGCTGATTGTTATTTAACTTACCTTTGCATGTATTAGATACTTACTGCACTTTTCCTCTGAGAATTTGGGCAACAAATATACTTGGCAGTAATTGATTCTGTTAGCAATGCATAATTCTGCAGTTTAACAAACTACATTACAATTTTGTTGATGTGTGCTGCAGCTGCCAAAAAAGCCAATGCAGTCCTAGACTGAATCGACAGAGGAATAGTATCAAGATCACATGAAGTATTACTACTGCAATATACTGCTTTGGTTAAGATCACACTTGGAACATTGCATCAGGTTTTGGTCAACGTGATACAGAAAAGAAGTTGAGACCCCAGAAGGATTGCTGAGAAGACTAAAGGATAATTAGGAGGCAGGAACTAGATATGTCTAGTGACACAGAGAAGGATGAGGGGTGACAATGATAGCAGTCTTCCAATATTTGAGGGGCTGTCACAAAGAAGAGGGGAAGAACCTCTTCTCCAAAGCATCTAAAGGGCAAGTCAAAAAATAATGGAAACATATCAAGAGATCCAACCTAGAACTAAGGAGAAATTTCCTGTTCAGAACAATTAATTGGTGGGATGGTTTGCCTCCACAAATTGTGGGTGCTCCATCACTGGAGGTTTTGAGGAAGAGATTGGACAGCCATTTTTCTGGAATGCTATGGGGTCTCTTGCTTGAGCAGGGGGTTGGATTAGAAGACATCCAGGGTCCCCCCCAACTCCATTATTCTGTTATTCTATTGTTCTGTTACAATGGCTTTCTTCCTTTGGATTATGGATTAGCAGTTTGTGAAACCAACAAGATGTTTTATTTAGCTTTCACAGAGAAATAATACTTTTGTAATTTTATATGATTTGATCAAGTTACTTTCATTACTGTCTTAAAACTAAGCATTTTAATTTACCTAGGTGGTAAAACAGGAAATGGGACAATTGTGATAGAACTTGTGATTGAGAACAATTACCCTGAGAATACCAGTAAACGCTACGTCATGTGTAAAGATAAAAAAACAATCTGTATAAATGCCATTGACCTTGATTTGCCAATGTCCACTATACCTTTTCATTTTGAAATAGAGAAGCCATTGGACTTAAAATGGAACTTAATTCCAAATGATGGTATGTTTTTTTTGTTTTTAATATCTACAAAATACATTGTGACTAACGTTAAGTATCATATGAAGTGTAATTTGTGGATTTGAATTATTTCTTTCATAGATACTTCAGCACTGCTTTCTTCAGCTGAAGATATAGACTATGGCTACTATTATATTCTTCTCAGAATATGTAACGAAGAAAGCATCAGAAAAAGAGAAATAATAGTTCATTATTGTGACTGTGCAATTCCAAGTAACTGTTCCGAATCCACCAGAAACATGTCACTGGATTATTTTCCTTCAGACATTCAAGTAGAACGCACTCCAGCAGCAGCACCTGTTTTAGGAGCCTGGAGCATTCCTGCAATGGTCATGAGTTCATTAGTAATGTTATGTAAGTATGCGAATGTCTTGAAGAAGCAACATGAACTGTGAACGGTCAAACTACATTCAATCCTTGCTTAGCAAATACCTCAACTTTAGGTTATAAAAAATTCATTTTCCAACTAATGCACATGTCTCTGACCAAGTTTTGTGTTCTTAATAGTGCAAGCTAGAGTGTGTGAAATGTAGCTGTATGAGAACTTTATTTAAATGAGATGGCAGCAAGCAATATTTTTTTGTTGTGTTGCTTTCAATCACATGTTCACTTATCAACCATTTTGCTAACACACGATTGTTGGAACAGAATTTGGTTGCTATACATATTTGGGTATACATTTTTAAAAAATCTAGCTAAAAAGGAAATCCTAGCTCCTAACGTAGGGGATAGCTGCTTATTTCCTACCTATGGCTACCTATATAAATGGTATATCTAAGCAAAATTCTTTCTTTAAAGCATTTTTCTCTCTTATATAAGAAGAGTTATGGATAAAATTAAACCCCAAGTTAATTTCATTATTTAATAAATTGTAATTCATATAGTCATTTAAAACACATAAATAAGCTGTCTTTTTTTTTCTTGCAGTAGGCTTTGGTGCACCTTATGGTCTTTGGCTCCACAGAAAACGTCACACACCTCAGGAAGAATCTGATTTAACTTTTGAGAACTTAACAAGATCAAACACTGAGGCACCTGGTGAAGGTAACATAAGACCAAACACTGAGGCACCCAGTGAAGGAAACGTAAGACCAAACACTGAGGCACCCGGTGAAGGAATCGTAAGACCAAACACTGAGGCACCCAGTGAAGGAAACGTAAGACCAAACACTGAGGCACCCAGTGGAGGAAATACAGTAAGTGACACTTTGCCTTGTATAGTAGCAAATGTAACAATTTGGATAGATTATGAGAAAGAGCAAAAGATGCTGTCTCATTGTTTTAGAAAGCAAAATACTTTGCATTTGTATCAGTAAGATGGAAATTGTGATGTGCTCATATGCTTAAAGTTAAATACTATTTATTTGTATATAGGAACATATTATTTACCATCATTCCTTTCTATTTAAATATTAGAAATGTAAATCTTCCATATAAAACTGCTCTGGCTGAATCCAGAAAAGTAGATATTTTGAATATTTTTATACTCCAATGGAAGAGAATATTTGTATATCTGGGATGAACTGTAACGTCATTGGTGCTCTCTGAGCTTGGTGGTTTTCTTGCAGACATTTCATTACCAAACTAGGTAACACATCAGTGCAGTGATGATGTTAACTAGTTTGGTAATGAAATGTCTGCAAAAAAACCACCAAGCTCAGAGAGCCCCCAAAAACTTACATCTGTCATATGATCAGAGTAATAGGTTAACTGGAACACTATATGGTTGACCCCACTGGCTGGTATGTGCTGGGCTATATACATACATGAATCCTGATTGTAGGCAATGGGTAAACAAGATAAAGAAATGAATGACAATTTAGGGGACAAGTGGATTATTATTCAGCTAGTTTGTATACTAAATATACAATTAAATCGGGGTTCAGGCTGTTCAGGAAAAAAATTCTAAAATGTTTTTCCCCCATAAATTCTATTGTTATTCTTCACATTCCAGAATTTAAATATATTTCCTGTGCCAACAATGAATGAATTTATAAAGATGAATACAGATGTAGTAAAAACTGAAAAGAAATATTTGGGAGCAGGAAAAAGAGGATGGCATTCCACATCAGAATTAATCAAAGGAGGAAAAATGAATCATATGGCACTATCTTTACAAGACTGTGCGCCTTCTTTAAGGAATTCATTCAGAGATTTCTGTTTAGAATGGCAGAAGTTCACTAACCCTCGTTTATCTGAAGTAAGTATTCTGACATAGATTTCTAAACTAGTTTTGAGTATTACAAATTTGGAAAGAACAGGCTGTCTTATGTCATTAATTTTAAAGTGCTACTCCATATAACAGTTCTTAAAAATAATCCAAAGTGGATTATTATACCACTGATATAAAAATAGTATATCAACTATTTAAAACAACATGAACAGTGAGGCAGCACAATTTTCCATATTTTGCAGCAATCCATGTTTTCCCATTCAGGTAACACACACAAACATTTACATCAATGCCCACAGCCATAGGGAATCTGAGACCTGAAGATAATACATCTAGAATATACCATATGGGGAAAACAGCTGTAACATGCTTTCAATGTTTGACTTAAAAAACTTAATGCTGATATTTAAGACAAGCTATATAACTTAGGACAGAATTACAATTATAGTTGTATTCTCTCAAATAAAACTACATTCTTCCAAGAAATTATTTTTTTAAAAAAAATCCTTGTGTGAAATATAGTATATGTAGATGACTGAAACAGACAATTAGAAGACATCTTATTTTTTCATCATATGTATATTTTTTAAAAAAATGATTATACTTTAATTGTTCCTTGTCCAGATGGTATTTCTTTGTGGAGAAGATGAAGAACATAACCTGGCTAAAGAGTATTTACATGCATATAATTACGAAGGTGAAGACTCACCAACTGGCACTTTAAGTTCCTGTACAGGGGAGTCAGAAGAAGAAAAACTGAGTTTTTTAAACCAGCCAGAGCCTCCATTCCGGACATTAGTTGAAGTTTTTGTACAGAAGGATTGTGTTTAAACTATTCCTGAAAATCAGCTCACTTCACTAGGAAATTCCCCTGTGCAGATTCTATTGAAACGAATGAATGGTCTTGAGAAGCTCTAATTGACTGTAATAGAATTTGAAAAGAATTTATTTCCACAGTTGTGTCAATCTGTTCCTTCTTTATGGGCTATTTTGGAATTTTTTAGAATTATTTTGAAAAGAATGCAATGGAAAAATGATTTAAATTATTAAGGATTTGAAAACTCTCACAGAAATTGATTTATGTGAATAATTCAATTGCAAAATTATATGTTTATTTTTACATTCTTAAATAACTATTTTGTTCAATCTGTGTATTATAGTCTAAAATACAAATGTTTCCATACCTAATCTACTGTTCACTTTTGAAGTGAACAATAGTATGAAAAGTGTAGAAAAAAAATGTAATTCAAGGTTAAGAAAACCCAAATCCTCATCTTTAATTTACACTTACAGCATTTTCAAAAATATCATCAGAATTGAAGAATCCCATAGAAATTTATGGAACTATTTACTGAGTTTTCAAAAATGTCTTCCATATATGCATGCATGCATATATGTGTGTGCGTGTGCATGCAAAATGTATTCTATTTACTTTGAGAAAGTTTATCCTATCCCAAAGAATAAGGTTAAAGACTCCTATCTATCATTCCAAAAAAATCTCTTTAAGATCTTAATCATGTTTAATGTACTTTGAGAAATATTACTATGTTATAAGAATAACTTATTCAATACATATAGAAAATGTATTAAATTAAATACACTAGTTAAAAGGTTGCAAGCTCCTTTCAGGAATAATGGCAGAAATCAGCATGCACAAAATTCATACTTATAATACTTAAACAAACACAGACACCACTATATCTCTATTGTTTGAGAACCTGTCAGTCTAGCGGTATACCGCACATTTTATACTATATTATCACTTTCTTCCAAACTTCTACATATGATTTTTATCCATTCAATGAAGCTAATGATTATGCTGAAGTATATTGATTATACTGTCTATCTTTAGTCATAAGTTTGAACTTCTTAACTGTAATAATATTACTAAGTTAAATACTGATATTGAATATGTTTATTGCTAGATGAATAAATTAAGCATTTTATTTAATATACAGCTTCACATAAGCACATATAATATGAAGGAAAAAAGAAAAATATGAAGATTTTGTAAATTTCAGATATCTACTTTCAGTAGATATATAAGCATGCATAAATACATGAAAGTATGAATACATAGATGCAGAAAACAAAACAGAAACAGTGGGCTAAAAAGCCATGAGGTAAGAAGGTATATTGGGTCCACTGCTCTTATGTTTAAATACACACTGGATTATTGTGGATCAGAATAAAAAAGACCTATTTCTATATCTTCAATAAAGTTATTTTCAAGAATAGCCTGGATGCATACTTTGATAGTTATCACATTTTAATTACTGAAATAGATTACTATTTAGTAATAGAATAATATAATTACAAAATAAATCACCAATTAAATAATATGCCTAGAGTACTCACTGTGATTTTGGGCCTTGATTGAAAGCAATAGAACAGGGGTGTCAAACTCAATTTCATTGAGGGCCGCATCAGCATTGCGGTTGCCCTCAAGGGGCCGGTTGGGTATGGCCAGGGTGGGTGTGGCCTACTGGGTGGGCGTGGCTAGAGTGCATATGGCCTACTGGGTGGGCGTGGCCAGCTCTACATCGTTCGCATCAAGGGTGCCTATGGGGTCCTGGGCAGGAGTGGGACAGATCTGAGAGTCTCTGGCAGAAGGAGGGTCTCTGGGCCGGGGCCAAGGCAGTGGGGGCCGTTCCCTCACTGTTTCCAGGATGGCTTCGCGGGCCACATGAAACCACTTTGCGGGCCGGATCTGGCCCCCAGGCCTTGTGTTTGACATGTCTGCAATAGAATATGATCCAGTCCAGGTCACTGCAAAAGACATTCAATCCAACTGAATATCTGACTGTGGAGCAAGATTTTTAAAAACTTCAATTTCCCCATAACCTGATGCAAATAAAACTAGAACAGTTTTTTTTCCCAGCAGAGTGGGATGAGATTTGCAAGCATGCTATAGATTAATATATCAAATGTTATGGAAGTACTGAACTTTTTAATTTACATGCTTATAAAAATAATTTTAAAGTGCTTGTAACTTTGTATAGGGCAAAATATGACTTTTGCAGCAACTCTTATGTTAGGAAACACATTAAATTTCAAGCAGTATGTTGCAAAGGGAAGAGTATTTGTAAACAAAATTGATGCCAACAGTGAAATGTGGTAGAAATGATTTTGGGGGGATTTGGGGACTGTAAAGGAACACTTCACTATTGATTTTTTTAATAAAATAGTTAATTCATAAAGGCAAAGACAGTTTACCAAATACAGTCATAGTACTGGTCTATATGAGAGGCAGAGTGAAAATGAAGTGGCAGGTATGGCAATTAAAATACCTTTTTCGGCCTTTCAATGAATTTTTTTTATAAGAACAATTGGGCTAAAGAAAGCCTTTCCAACATTGATTTCATAGCCTTCTCCTATCCTTTTCCACTATTGCAGCAGAGGGTTTTTGTTTGTTTTTTGCAAAATTCTACTGTGTATGTTTGAGAGCACAAACAGCAACTATATACTTTCTTCAAGGCCCATAATCAAAATGGAGAAGGTTCAGAAAAGTTTATCTGTCCTGAATAAATTCTACCTATAATATGAATCACTACTAAAAATACAGTCTGGACCAAAATCAACAAAAGAAGTATTTACCTCATGGCTTATCATTCAAAAGCATAAAATACCTAACTTGTATAGATCTTTTAGAGCAATGGATGGGCAGTTTTAAATGGAAGTAACTCTTAAATAAGCTGCTGTGGGATTTAGAAACAAATCTACATGATCTGCATCTTAATTGTTAGGTATGTCCATTTCTTTTCTATTTGCTATATGTTTAAAACTAGAATAATATATCATATTGATCAATGCTCTCAAATGGACCTCTTAAATCTTTTTTCTATAACTTCAAGATATTGTTGTTGTTGTTGTTAGCTGCGAAGTCGTGTCCGACCCATCGCGACCCTATGGACAACATTCCTCCAGGCCTTCCTGTCCTCTACCATCTTCTGGAGTCCATTTAAGCTCACGCCTACTGCTTCAGTGACTCCATCCAGCCACCTCATTCTCTGTCGTCCCCTTCTTCTATTGCCCTCGATCTTTCCCAGCATTAGGCTCTTCTCCAGTGAGTCCTTCCTTCTCATTAGGTGGCCAAAGTACTTGAGTTTTAGCTTCAGGATCTGGCCTTCTAAAGAGCAGTCAGGATTGATCTCTAGGACTGACCGGTTTGATCGCCTTGCGGTCCAAGGGACTCGCAGGAGTCTTCTCCAGCACCACAGTTCAAAGGCCTCAATTCTTTGGTGCTCAGCCTTTCTTATGGTCCAACTTTCACTGCCATACGTTGCAACTGGGAAGACCATAGCCTTGACTATACGCACTTTTGTTGACAGGGTGATGTCTCTGCTTTTTAGTGTGCTGTCTAGATTTGCCATGGCTTTCCTCCCCAGGAGCAAGCGTCTTTTAATTTCTTGGCTACAGTCTCCATCTGCAGTGATCTTGGAGCCCAGGAAAATAAAATCTGTCACTACCTCCATTTCTTCCCCATCTATTTGCCAGGAATTGAGAGGGCCAGATGCCATGATCTTGGTTTTCTTAATGTTAAGTTTCAACCCAAGTTTTGCACTCTCCTTCTTCACCTGCAACAAGAGGCTCTTTAGTTCTTCTTCACTTTCTGCCATTAGAGTGGTATCATCTGCGTATCTTAGGTTGTTGATATTTCTTCCGGCAATCTTAATTCCAACTTTTGATTCATCTAGCCCTGCCTTTCTCATGATGTGCTCTGCATATAAGTTAAATAGGCAGGGCGACAGTATACAGCCTTGCCGGACTCCTTTCCCAATTTTGAACCGATCAGTAGTTCCATGTCCAGTTCTCACTGTTGCTTCTTGACCCGCATATAGGTTTCTCAAGAGACAAATAAGATGGTCTGGTACTCCTATCTCTTTAAGAACTTGCCACAGTTTGTTATGATCCACACAATCAAAGGCTTTAGCATAGTCAATGAAGCAGAAGTAGATGTTTTTCTGGAACTCCCCAGCTTTCTCCATGATCCAGCGTATGTTGGCAATTTGATCTCTAGTTCCTCTGCCTCTTCGAAATCCTGCCTGTACTTCTGGTAGTTCTCGATCCACATACTGCTGAAGTCTAGCTTGTAGGATTTTAAGCATGACTTTACTAGCATGAGAAATGAGTGCAATGGTGCGATAGTTTGAACATTCTTTGGCACTGCCTTTCTTTGGAATTGGAATGTAAACTGATCTTTTCCAATCCTGTGGCCACTGTTGAGTTTTCCAAATTTGCTGGCAAATTGAGTGTAGCACTTTTACTGCACTGTCATTTAAGATTTTGAATAGCTCAGCTGGAATACTGTCACCTCCACTAGCTTTGTTGTTGCTCAGCTTTTCTAAGGCCCACTTCACTTCACATTCTAGGATGTCTGGCTCGAGGTCAGTGACCACCTCATTGTGATTATCTGGGATGTTAAGCTCATTCTTGTATAGTTCTTCTGTGTAATTTTGCCACCTCTTCTTAATCTCTTCTGCCTCTGTTAGGTCCCTGCCATTTTGGTCCTTTATCATGCCCATTTTTGCATTAAACGTTCCCTTCATCTCTCCAATTTTCTTGAAAAGATCTCTGGTCCTCCCTATTCTATTGTTTTCTTCTATTTCTTTGCACTGTTCATTTAAGAAGGCATTCTTATCTCTTCAAGCTATTCTCTGGAATTCTGCATTCAATTGGGCATATCTATGTTTTTCTCCCTTGCCTTTCGCTTCCCTCCTTTCCTCAGCTATTTGCAAAGCTTCCTCAGACAGCCATTTGCTTTCTTGCATTTCTTTTTCTTTGGGATGGTTTTGGTTGCTACCTGTTGTACAATGTCGCGAACCTCTGTCCATAGTTCTTCAGGCACTCTGTCTATCAGATCTAATTCCTTAAATCTATTTGTCACCTCTACTGTATATTCAACAGGGATATGATTTAATTCATACCTGAGTGGCCTAGTGCTTTTCCCTACTTTCTTCAGTTTAAGCCTAAACTTTGCAAGGAGAAGCTCATGGTCTGAGCCGCAGTCAGCTCCTGGTCTTGTTTTTACTGACTGTATAGAGCTTCTCCATCTTTGGCTGCAGAGCATATAGTCAATCTGATTTCTGTGTTGACCGTCTGGTGATGTCCATGTGTAGAGCCGTCTCTTGGGTTGTTGGAAAAGAGTGTTTGCTATGACCATCGTATTCTCTTGACAGAATTCTATCAGCCTGTGCCCTGCTTCATTTTGTACTCCAAGGCCAAACTTGCCTGTTATTCCAGTTATCTTTTGGCTTCCTACTTTAGCATTCCAATCCCCCATGATAAGGACATCATTTTTTGGTGTTAGTTCTATAAGGTGCTGTAGGGCTTCATAGAACCGGTCAATTTCATTCTCTTCAGCACTAGTGGTTGGGGCATAGACTTGGACTACTGTGATATTGAATGGTTTGCCTTGGATTTGAACTGAGATCATTCTGTCATTTTGAGGATTGTATCCCAGTATTGCTTTTCCTACTCTTTTATTGACTATGAAAGCTACTCCATTTCTTCTGAGGGATTCTTGCCCGCAGTAGTATACCTGATGGTCATCTGAATTAAATTCACCCATTCCTGTCCATTTTAGTTCGATGATACCTAAGATGTCGATGTTCAGTCTTGTCATCTCTTGTTTGACCACGTCCAGCTTTCCTTGATTCATGGATCTTACATTCCAGGTTCCTATGGAGAAAAAATCTTTACAGCATCGGACTTTCCTTTCACCACCAGACACATCCACAGCTGAGCGTCCTTTCGGCTTTGGCCCAGTCGCTTCATTCTTTCTGGCTCTACTAGTACTAGCCCTCTGCTCTTCCCCAGTAGCATATTGGATGCCTTCCGACCTGAGGGGCTCATCTTCCAGCGTCATATCGTTTTGCCTTTTGGTACTGTCCATAGGGTTTTCATGGCAAAGATACTGGAGTGGGTTGCCATTTCCTTCTCCAGTGGATCACGTTTTGTCAGAACTCTCGGCTATGAACTTGGGTGGCCCTGCACGGCATAGCTCATAGCTTCATTGAATTACGCAAGCCCCTTCGCCACGACAAGACAGTAATCCATGAAGGGGACTTCAAGATATACTTCTCTACAAATAGAATGTAGAGATAGAATTGGAATAACAGTAATTACATTTATCCGAGGTGGGTAAAATAACAACCCCGATTGTTGGGGTCAATATGCTGACTCTGTAAGCCACTTAGAGAGGACTATAAAGAATTATGAAGTGGTATATAAGTCTAAGTGCTTTTGCTATTTGAAAAACATGCTATTAAAACTATTTTGCAATGACTATCAACATACATTCATGGAAATACAAACCCAGTTGTGATGTTGGAGTTCCATTTATTTAAAATTTATTTAATTATGTTTAATATGTTGGTTACATGTTGCTATCATTTAAAGTTGATTAGAAAATGGGATGGAGGAAGTCTTTACAGTAATTAATCTTTTGGGTGTAATAAGGTTGTGATTCATTCAGTCACTAATACTTTTGAAAGATAAAGTGTTTAGGATAGTAGAGGCTAGACTCTTGATCTCAAAATAGTCATGAAATGGTAAAACCCATCAAGACTAATGTATGCAAAGGTTTCTAAATCCCACAGCAGCTTATTTAAGAGTTAAGGTAAAGGTAAAGGTTCCCCCGCACATGCGTGCTAGTCGTTTCCGACTCTAGGGGCCGGTGCTCATCTCCGTTTCAAAGCCGAAGAGCCAGCGCTTGTCCAAGGATGTCTCCGTGGTCATGTGGCCGGCATGACTAGATGCCAAAGGCGCATGGAACGCTGTTACCTTCCCACCGTAGTGGTCCCTATTTTTCTACTTGCATTTTTACGTGCTTTTGAATTGCTAGGTTGGCAGAAGCTGGGATGAGTAACAGGCAGTCACTCTGTTACACGGCACTCGGGATTCGACCCGCCAAACTGCCGATGTTACTTCCACTTAAAACTGCCCATCCTATTTACATACAGTGGACTTCCACTATATTTTAAAGGACCTTGGACAATGATATAATTTTTGATGTTATGTCATGTTTTTTCCTCATAAAACACCTTTCATTCCAAAAAAAGGAAGCCAGTTCTCTTCACAACTCTGTGGAAAAGAAAATAGATTTTATGTTCAGATGATGTTCTTGTTAATTTCAAACTGGCAATTGCTGAAATTTGACCTTTCTTACTCAATGGGGGAATTTTCTTCTGTAGCAATCCCCTTGTCTTCCCAAGATCTGAATCAAGAAAAAAAATGTGCTTGCCTTGACACTAGTGCAGATGATCTAGTTAATCAAATGAAAAAGGTATTTTATGAAGGTTTTGATTAAAACATTTTCATCTAGTATGTCTTTCCCTAAGCATACACTTCTATCAATGGAAGAGAATATATGTAGCTCACAAAACACTTCTACATTGTAATATACTGTGAAAACAATCTTGAGAAACAGGAGGGATCAGTAGCAGCCTAAACAATGATTTGATAAGAGAAATCTTGAGTCCAAAGGAAGAATAGGGAGGTAGAAAGTGGGTCTGCAGAGACACTCCCTAGTTTTCTGGAAAGTAAACAAAGGAAAGTAGTGCTTTCGGACTTAAGATTCTGTTACTGTAAACTTAAAGATAGCATAATTATTCATGTCTTTAGTTTCCTGTCTGAAGTAATTTGAAGGGCTGACAATATGCGTGTTTAACTTTGCATTTCAAATACATAAATGTTTATACTGCCACAATTTCAAATGCTAAAATGTTTTTAATAGTTAGAGGCACCACTGTGCCAGTCAACACACTGACCCCATTAGGTATATTAAAAAAAATTATTTTGAAGAACTTATTCTGGGAGGAAATGATTTATACATGTAAAATTCCAAATCCTATTGATAAACCAGTTCTGTTAAGGAAAGCGTTTGCTTAGCTCGCATTTGCACAGGGAAAGAAAATGACCCCTGGTGAAATAATTCTTGAGTTGCAGGAGGCCAGAGGCAAAGAGAAATAAAATAATTGAACTTGCTACTTGAAAAAGGTATTTAGGAACAACTATTCAGTTCTATACTATCCAGTTCCCTTTCCCAGGGAAGAAAAAAACGGGAACTGAACAAATATTCAATTGCCTTTTTCAGGGAAGAAAGTCCATTCGTGGCGGGAGTTTTGATGGCGTCGCGCCCAAGTTATATCGCTGCAAGCAGACTCATCTAAAGAGAGTAAGGCCATCCGATGGCAAGGCAATTACTAAGAGGTAACGAAGCTAAAGGAGGAAGCCGCCTTTCTGGTTCGCCTACCCTGTGAATCGTTTTCTCACACACATTCCTGTGAGTGAGAAATACAGGGACAAAACAGCCGGGGCGGGCATATAATTCCAGCTCTTTTCCTACCTTCTCAGAGCAGGGCGGGGTTGGGGCTCCATTCCCTGGTCAAATAGAAAGAAAGAACGAGGGAAACTAATTAGGCTATCTCAAAGGTGCCGTTGGTAGTACTAGCCTCCCTCCCTCCGACGGCCCCACCTTGGCTAGGAGCGAAATTCTACCGTGGACGGGAGGAGCCGCCAACTGGAGCCTGAGCGAACCAAGAAAGGCAGAGAAAACAAAGTCGTCTCCTCCTCCTCATTTGGGCCGCCCTTGGAGCTGCAGCTGGTGAGCCGGGCGGGGAACGTCAGACTCACCTGGTCGGAGTCGCCAAGAGTTCGGCGCACCAGCCCGAGCGGCCGCAATTCCCGCCAAACCGCGAGCCTCCAGACATGGTCCCGCTGGCAAGAAGGCACAGAGGGGGCCCGCTTGGAGCCGCTTGCTTACAGCTCCTCCTCGGCCTCCTGGTGAGTGGGCACTGCTGGGAAAGTGGCGGGGGGGGGGGAAATGCACTTTCCGGAGGGAGTGGAGGCAGAAAGGATGGCAGGCTAAAAGCCCGTGAAGCCGTCGCTGGCCCACCCGGTACCTCGAGAGTTTTGCCCTCGCGTGGCAAAGACTTAAGTTTTGCGCCGGCGTGGCGTGTTTGCTTAGAGGAGCGCCTGTGTCGGGATGCGGCAGAGCGCCCTGACTCGGTGGGAAGTTTCTTTGGAGAGATCAAAGGCTTACGCCTGGCATACACTTGCTTTCTTTTCTTTTTTCTTTTCTTTTGCTTTTCTTAAGAAAACATCTTACACAGTTAAAAGGCAAAACCCTAAGCTTTGCTGGCTGAGGAATTCTGGGAGTTGAAGTCCACAAGTCATAAAAGGGCCAAGTTTGAAGACCCCCTGCCCTAAGACTTAACCTTTTCTTTGACTTCTCTTGCTTTCGCCCGCGCGTGCGCTCAGAAAAATGACGGGAGGGGAGGGGAGAAATCCGATAATTGAAATTGTGAAGAAGGGCAGCGAAAGTAAAGAGGCTTGGGGGGGAAGGTGTGTTTCGCCGTGCAGGTTAGGCAGCAAAATATGGCTGGTTTTAAAAAAAGGCATCGACTTTTAATTGGAAGTGAAGATCAAACTATACCAAGCGTTGAATTTGCTTTTAAAATAAGGTGGCTGTCTAAAGCTACTTTTCACTTCACCCTTCCGGAACAAAAGACGATAAATAAAAGTTTGTCCCTATTTTCCTTAACCTGATGCAGAGGTTGGAGGTGGATGGAAAGGCGAGTAGGACATTTTTAAAAGCATTTTACTTTAAGCAGCTTCTGAATCATGGGGAAGAAAGAATGCAAATAAGGAGAAGATAGAACCAAATACTACATATTTCATGTTCTGGAAGGGCGTCCACTTTTAGGTTGCATATAATTTTGAGAATGGTATTAACTTTTGCAGACTTTGCTGTACTATAGTTTGTTTTTTTGATTTGTCTGTTGGTCTCAGGAAATGTTTTTTCCTATTTGAAAACAACTATTTACTTGTTTATACCAATAAGATAGTTAATTTGCTTGCATATTCCTCTGCTGAGAAGAGAGCTGGCTTCTTATTTAATTGCTCTAGTTTGGAATATCTATTGCATATATATAGATATAGGTATAGATATTATATATATTATATATATATATAGATAGATAGATAGATAGATAGATAGATAGATGATAAATATATATAGATAGATAGATAGATAGATATTGCTTCCACCACTGTCTATTATTTGTAAGCATCTTTCAATAACCAATATTTTTTATTTAAATATGAAGAATGATGAAATATAAAAGAAGTGCAGTGTACTTCATATGTGAAGACTTGTGAAACAATTGTAATATTTAGGTGGTACTCTATTTTGGAAAAAATGAATTTAATACATACACACACCCCTTTATTCAAGATAGAATGGCTAATACTGATAAATTCAAGAAGTAAAATACTGCAGTTGTAATATTTAGGTGGTACTCTCTATTTTGGAAAAATGAATTTAATACATACATCCCTTTATTCAAGATAGAATGGCTAATACTGATAAATTCAAGAAGTAAAATATTGCAATCATAATGAGCTCAAATAGTAATGAATTTGAAAAAGTGACTGGTACATTTTACTTATATTTATTTTGAATAAGAAGCAGAACTTAAAAATATAAATCTATGTTTTGGATCAGTTATTGTCTCTCAACCCAGCTCATCAATCACAGAGCTGTGGAAGCATAAAAATCATCCAAGATAATAAAATGCTTTTTTCTTCTTTTTATGTTGATGTGCTTTCCTTTTGTAACCTTTAATATTCTTTGCTATTGATAACATTTTATATTATAAACAAAGTAATTGAGTTAATGGTATTAAATGAAATTGTGGCGTGCTCTTGAATTTAACATTCAATACTTGACAACATTCCAAGAATGTTAGTGAAACCTCTTTGTTCTAATTAATGAGAAATATATACTGTTTATATTAAACGCTACTGATAACTATGATTTGCTGACATTTGTGATTCGAGAAATAAATTTTACGCATCTCCAGGTAATGTTGAAAAACTAAGCAAAATTGGACCCTGATGGGACACCAAAAAATATCAGCGCAGAATTAGATTGTGAAGCAGGAAAAAAAATTATAGGCCAAAACAAAACCAGATGAAAGCAAGCTTTCCCCTGTTCTTCCCAACAAAATTGCACGGATGCTTTCATTAAGAAACTAGACTCAAAAGAGATTCTTCTTTAAAGAGTTTCGAAAGCAGGGAGCAAAGACCATCTCAAGGATAATATCATTTGAGGACATAACCTTTTAAGAAGGATTTAGATAAACAAATGGGTTTAGAGAATGACAAAAAAATAATCAAAAATGGGAAAGTAAAGTTATGTGAAGAAAGATTAAAGGAGTTGACATGTTTAGTTTTGAGCTGAGAAGATTGAGGAGAGATAGAACAACATTTTCAAATACCAGGAGGGATGTTATACAGAAAAGGTCAAAAGTCATTTTCTTTCATTCCAGAGTTTAGGACTAGGAATAATGAATTTAATATACAGAAAGTCATTCCTCTTGACTATTTAAAAAGCTTTCTATGATAAGGGCAATAGGACCAGTTAATCAGAAATAAATGCTCCCATTTATTGGGTGTATTTAAGTAGAGTGGACAAATAATCTGCTCAAGAAGCTTTTAGGAACAGACGCTTGGTCTTAGTGGTGAACATTCTCTTTTCCATTGCATTGAGTGGTTTATATGCAATTTGCATTTCTCCTTCTCCCAACCTTTATAATTTTATTATAATACAAAAGAACTTGATTGAAGGATTTGCTTTTAGTTAGTGCTGCATCTCCTGAATCCCTCCTTAGCATTGAGTGATTAATAAATGTTGAAGGAAAAAAAATGCATGAGGTACACTTCTTCCTATTGGAATAGAGAATAATATACAAATGTTTAACATTTTACTTTGTTTTAAAATATAATAGGCTATTAAAATCCGTGAGAATATTAAACTATACCTCACTGTATTTGAGTATGCTTTATAAACATGTGCTGTTCCAGTCAATATAGATCTCAACTCATTATGACCTCTTCAACATGCTGGGCAACAACTCTTAGTTGCCCAACAAAATGCTTGCTACTGTCTTGCTAGATGTGTTGGGGCTTCATGTCTACAATCCTATGTAGAGAAGACTAAAGTTAATTCATATGTGCCATAGATTCCACTTCAGCTAATGATTATATTGCCTCAGTTTAAACTTGTATGTCACTGTTTTTAGTCTCCTGAGGGTTGGTCTATTTTTAGAACAGCTTCTTAAAACATTAGTCCTGCCTTGGGCATAAAGTCAACTGGATGACCTTTGTCTCTCAGCTCTAGGAAGTGACAATCCACTTCTGAAAATGTTGCCAAGAAAATTGCAGGAACTTGTCCCCACAATCCTTAAAATCAAGACTGACACACATACAAAAGCATATTTTACAGACATATCTTTTTGGGGAAAAAAACAATTTTGATCTTTTCCCCACAAAAGTCAACACTTTTCAGTGGATTTGCTCAGTAATAACCCTTACTGCTTTCAGTTTTCTATCAACTATTGTTCTCTAGGAAATTCTAAATTTCTAATTCTAAGAGCATTTTATCATGGAAGGAATGTAGCTGGCCCTTATTTAACAACCATTTGTACTTGCGACAATGATGAAATGAGTGATAGTTGTGACTGGTTCTTATACTTACAGCTGTAACAGCATCCCCAAAGACATCTGATTGTGATTTGCAACTTTCTATGCCACCTTCTGACAAACTAAGTCAATGGAGAAGCTGGCAAGGAAGTCACAAGTCACAGTGACATAAACCCCCTCGCTTAATGATATGCATGGTCCTTGCTTAATGGCAACTGGGACTGCCAGAATTGCCATCACTAAACAATGTAGTCATGTGGATTTTTGACTTATGACCATGTTGCTTAACTGAGTTTCTGGTACCAATTAGTGTTATTAAGTGAGGACTACCTTATTATTGATGAGAGAGCTGTCTATAGCAGGGGTGTCAAACTCAATTTCATTGAGGGCCGCATCAGCATTACGGTTGCCCTCGGGGCTGGGTGGGTGTGGCCTGGGTGGGTGTGGCCTATTGGGTGGGCGTGGCTAGAGTGCGTATGGCCTACTGGGTGGGTGTAGCCAGCTCTACATCGTTCGCATCAAGGGTGCCTATGGGGGCCTGGGCACGAGTGGGACAGATCTGAGGGTCTCTGGCAGAAGGAGGGTCTCTGGACCAGGGCCAAGGCAGTGGGGGCCGTTCCCTCACTGTTTCCAGGATGGCTTCACGGGCCGCATGAAACCACTTCGAGGGCCGGATCTGGCCCCCGGGCCTTGTGTTTGACATGTCTGGTCTATAGTGACTGCAATTTACTTTGGAATAATAACCTTGCTTATATCCATCTTGTTAACAATATCTTTATAGGCACTCACAATAGAGTGACCTACCAGATCTAATTACTGTTTACTGTATTGATAATACTTCCAAGAAAGCATCTTGAGAAACTTCCCTGGAAACCCTGTTAAAGCATTATCTCTACTTTTATTCACTACAATTGGCATATTTCATTTAGAGTAGAGGTCACCAACCTTTTTATGCTGGCGGCGCAGAAGGAAAGGGAGCAGCTGGGAAATTTACATGTGTGTACATGTGTGCGTGTGGAAATGGGGCCGCATACACACACAGCGCTAGCGGCCCTGTTTGTGTAGCCATGCAGGTGCTAGCCCCTGCTGCTAGCCCCATGCACATGCGCAAAAGGACCGCACAACCTACACGGTGCTAGCGGCCCCCATTTGTGCAGTTCTGCAGGAGCTAGCTGTTGCCACTAGCTCCGTGCGCATGCACAAATGGGTCTGCGGACACTAGCGCGAGTGGGAGTGAGTGTATGTACACATTGGCCAGCTTGTCCTGTAGCCTGGTGGCCAGTGGACCACAGCCCAGTAGTGGGCCATGGCCCATAGGTTGGGGACCCCTGATTTAGAGCAACGGTTCTCAAACAGTTTGGTTTCTGGACCCTTTTACATTCTTAAAAAAGATTGCGAACCCTAAAGAGCTTTGGTTTATATGAGTTATATCAATATTTAGTATATTAGTAGTTAAAACATGAGTATTTTTAAAATATTTATGTATTTGACTTCATGGAGCCCATGGTCCCTAGACCACACTTTGAGAACCATTGATTTAGAGCAAATATGGATAACTTGCTACCTTCCACATACTGCTGAACTGCAATTCCTGGCATCCCTCTCCACTGGCCATTCCACTTCAGTTGCAACATTAACCTATGTGGTTTATCTTTTCTTGTTATTATTGCATCTAGGGTGGACATGAACAGGATTGTTAACTTGCAAAATGTTTAAATGATTAATGAACAAATTGGCTATAAGAGTTATTGCACCACATAGGAAGAAGACATCTAAACAAAAACTGTGGATTCTTAATATGTATTGTATTGCCAGTATTTGACAATACAACATTTAACAGTCTTTTTAATAAAGGCAAGGAAAAAGATTTTAGAGCAATAGGATCAATTTTTTTCTTCTGTTTGTAGCAATTGCCAGATTTTTTTTAAAAAACCCTGCTATGCTTATTATGAGATTTTGTTGAGCCTTTGATGCTCTTTTAAATATTTGTATTTCTCTTTTGTTGATTAGTTCTGCCTTATAAAATAAATTATATTTAAAATGGGGCATGATGGTGGTATGCTTGGTGCCATAATGTAGCTGAAGATGTCTGTAGGCTCTTTAACCCCAATCAATGTTTCCATTCAAATGAGTCATAGTATAGGCAAGGCTTCCCTAAAGTAAGGGGGAAAATTAATAACCGGTTCAAGTAATAACTGAGTATATTCTTCCAAATCTATTAAATAAGGCAGCCTTGCTGTTTTTTCCCCCTTGCATTGCGCCCTTTGATATGAGATGTGTTGCTTGAATATTGCCCGATTTCACCTGCTGGCCCAAACATACTGTACACAGTTATTTTGCTTGTAGTATGTTATCCTAAGTTAATTTCCCTATGAAGTCAGTGGCATGTCATTGTGATATGGTTTGTAGTCCCTAGTAAATGTGCACAGATTAATTGATGGAAATTATGGAAACACAGTTTTATACAACTACTTGTGCAGATAATGATGGTTTATAAAATTTATAAAATTTCTGTACCTTCATGTATTATAGCAGTATTACTAAACTTTGAAAGGATTCACATAGCCATTCAAATGTTTTGAAAGAATAGGTGTGGGGTAAGGGTATCATGGAGTCCTATTAATTTGTTCTGCCTTTACAACTGACACATTGCAATTTTTGCTTGTAATATCTCCTGATGCTTTCTGCATTGTTGGGTCTTTGGTTGTAGTCAAAATCTGGGTTTATATATCTAAGATGGCATCTTGTTCCTTTATGTTGCCTCTTATTTTGTTACATGCTGAAATTTAGATTTAGATTTAGATTTTATTAGATTTATATACCGCCCTTTCCCGAAGGACTCAGGGCGGTTTACAGGGATTTTAAAATCACATCAATATAAAATACAAAGTTAAAAGAGAATTAAAAGATTAAATTATCCCTGAAAATAAAACCCCAGTTAAAATTCTCAGCCTGGGTCAGAGAGCTCAAAGAGCCAAGTCTTCAGGTCCCGGTGGAATGAGCGTAGGTCAGGGGCAGTCCTGAGCTCCATGGGCAGCTGGTTCCAGAGGGCAGGCGCACCCACGGAAAAGGCCCTCTCCCTGGGTGTTATCCGCCGGCAATCTTTTATCGGCGGCACCCTGAGAAGACCCTCCCTCTGCGAGCGCACTGGACGAAGGGAACTTGATGCTGGCAGCAGGTGTTCCCTCAAATATCCCGGACCCAAGCCATTTAGGGCTTTATAGGTCATCACCAGCACTTTGAATCTCACCCGGAGAGCAACCGGAAGCCAATGCAGCTCACGGAGTAGAGGTGTTACATGGGAGTATCGGGAGACCCCCATCACAACTCGCGCGGCCGCATTCTGCACCAGTTGTAGTCTCCGAATGGTCCTCAAGGGCAGCCCCATGTAGAGAGCATTGCAGTAGTCTAAATGGGAGGTCACGAGCGCATGAGTGACTGCGCATAGGGCATCTCGGTCCAGGTAGGGTCGCAATACATAAAGGTTTCATGTATTGATTTCAACATAGAAAGGATGTTTTTCCTAATCTTCATCCATATTCTCTTGATAATGTATTAAGTTAAGGATTTTAAAATCAAATGTTAAAAATAGTTTTTGTAGCTAAATGTGTGACATCATGTGTTGCAGATAGTCTTATAGTGGAAATTATAGTGGAACCAGATATGTTTTAACTTTCTATGCCTGGTGATGTATCATGTATCAGATTCTTTTATATGGAAAAAAGACTAGATTTCCTCTTGCTTATAACTGAATGCTTCAATTCATGTTTACTATTTGATTTAGCAAATTGCAGCAGGGATGTGTAAGGCTACATTTATTTTCATTACTTATAGTTCTGCAATACAAATATAATTGAAGTATAATACTGATTCTTTTGTCCCCATCTAGGTATTATGTTTATCCTGTGAAGCTTCCAAAAAGGTTACCTTAAATGTGCCTCCAAAACTAAACCCAGACACACTAATTGGCCAAGGTGAGAAAACAGCATGTTTCTTAAATATTATAATTTGAATCTAATATCTGTGGTTATTTTTGTCTTCCTCATCCCAATAATTTTTCTTGAAGTAAACCATATTGTATTTAAAAGAGAATTTTCCTAATTAAAGAGTATTGGAATATTAAATATGCATACTGAAGAATGAGTCTTGCATACACAGCAAGGTTTTAGATTTTAAATTTAAAAATACACTAATGAGCAGACCAAATGTCAGCTTGGGAGAAAGTGTACTAAAATTACAATTTTTAAGTGAAATAAATGGAACTAGCTATTTATTTTCTTCCTTCTACCTTTGCATATATTTGGATTACCAACAACCATTTTCTTTTCTTTTCTTTTCTTTTCTTTTCTTTATTTTCAATTAATTTGCTGCATTCAGTGTCTCAACAATGTCTAACCAGGTGATATGAATTCAAGATTTATTATTTATTTAAGCCAAGCTAAATAGGTGAACATAAACATTTAAAACTGGATCCCTTTAAGTTGCTTCCTTTTATGTCTGTCTGTTTATCTCTGGACAAATGTTTTATGTTTATGATATGATTTCCAATCCCATCTTCCTACTCTTTTCAAGGTCTGAGTGCCAATACATTTAAAATATAAAAGCCAGAGTTGTACAGATTGCTGATTGTATTGTATGATATCATATCAGAAAATTGGAATTTTATGCATTCCTAAGTGTTTTTTCTTACTTGCTTGAAATTTTACATGGTTTCATTTAAAAAATTGAAATCTTGTGACATTTGGCCAGTTTATTTAATTTTGTATTTTCACATATATTTTCTATGGGGATTATTGCAGAGTTTTGCTATTCTCCAATTTATCTAATGCACTTATGTATAAATGTAAATTTTTAGGGTATATACATGTATCTTTATGTGGATGATATTGGGAACGATTCTTTACGACTTTCCTTTTGTCTTTTTATTAGTAAATCTGAATGGGTATCTTAGAACTCCTCACCTGATCAGTACAAGTGACCCTGATTTTATAGTTCTGGAAGATGGTTCTATATTTACATCAAATTCAGTTTCTTTGTCTTCTGGAAAGAAAACATTCACCATATTGCTCAAGAACTTGCAAAATAATCAGCAAAAGCAAATCCATGTCAACTTGCTGTCACATTCCCCAAAGGTAAGTGGCCTATAACTAGTGTTATGAAAGTTAATTGACTGTAACTAATTATAAGAAAATACTGATTATTTTGCTAGGCTATCCTTATTCATATGTAAATCAACTCTTCCAAACCTGGTAACTTCTAGATTAATCAATCAACATAACCAGTCCCTGGAGGGCATGGAACATAATGTGGAAATTTGAAGTAGTCAAAATGCTTGGCATCAGAACTTCTAGGAATTTTGACTAATGAAACGCAATGAGAGCAAAGAAACCTTCGCTTGACTATAGACATGAGGTTCCTTCTGGGATCTTGGTTATGTCTGAATATTAAATGTATAATGTATTTAAAAGCACATTAAATAAAGAATAATAATAGAGAGACAAAACTATGTGGCTTCTTCTGACAGCCTTGCAGTTCCTAAAAGATGTTGTTAGCATATGTAGTTCTAACAGAAGCTTTTAGCACCCCTTTAGCTATAGATGAATGATAAATTTTTAGTTTATCCTGTTAGCATTGTGTCAAAGAAAGAATGATGCTAGTAAAGACATTCCATGGAAAAAAGGTATGTTTGGGCCACTGAAAAATATAAGAAAGGAAGTCAGCTGAAAATACTAGAATAAATTATATATTTTAGAAATACATTGCTTCTTTGTATATTTTTTGAACTTAGACACACAAAACAGGAGAGAAAGTTCTTAGACGCAGTAAACGAAGATGGGCTCCTGTACCAACCACTATAATGGAAAATTCACTGGGACCTTTCCCAATGCAAATTCAGCAGGTAAGTTAATAAACTTCCTTCTCCTATTTTAAGTAGGAATATGTATTATTAGCAACTTGTATGCAATACAGTTAGTCTCATGTGTAGTCACTTACACAAATATTAGTAATACTTGCTCATCTTGCTTAAAGGGCAAATTATATAAAAAAGGTGTACAGAGTGTTGCCTGATATAACTTACTCACTTTGTTATTCAAGTTGTTTCAAAGTTAACCACATATGATACAAATCTAGTTTTTATTTTCCTTTTTTATTTTGGTGCCACCTTTATAAAAGACTGATATATCCAAAATCTAGTGAAAGAATAAAATTACAGATTTGCTTACCATTCTATTTCCATTTAAAATTTGGTAAATAAACTCCACTTTTGAGGAAATGCATTTTTTTCAAGAATTATGATTCCTTGTTTCATGTGTCCTAGTTAAGTAAATATTAGTATATATACCGACAGACTTCATCTCTTTGTTCAAACACTGAAATTGAACAGCAAAATAATATAAATTGTTTCTGCAGTTTCAAATGTGATTAGTTGCTATAAATGTAGTGCCTACTGAGATTTCTAAGAGCTTCTGTAAGAGATTGATTTTTTAGATTATTTTCCTATTGAAGATATGTGGTAAACATCTACTCTGACATAGCTCTCAAACACAGTAAGGGAAAGTTGAGTAGCAAAACTAGTTTGCTTGTAAACCTTCCAAATGCACATCAATGTTTATAATATATAAAAAATAGCTTATATTAAGCTATTTATATTTAATATAATATTGATAAAAATGCTAAGTACATTTAATTATTTTATTATATGAAAAAGTTTATACTAAAATTATATTATTTTTATTATTTACAAGTACTGAAAAAGGAATAGAAAAAATTACTATATATGGAAAAATAGGAAAATTATAAGTATTTTATCTCTAACTATATCCCCTTCTCTGTGCACCAACTATTTGCAGTGTATATGAATATTTTAAATTTCCTTAAAACCATATTAAGTGTTTATATTTGCCTTCTTAGTGTACATCAAAGCAAACAATATATAATTAATACATGTATCCATAATGTCCCCTTCATGGATTACTGCCTTGTCGTGGCGAAGGGGCTTCTGTAATTCAATGAAGCTATGAGCTATGCCGTGCAGGGCCACCCAAGACGAACAGGTCATAGCAGAGAGTTCTGACAAAACGTAATCCACTGGAAAGGGAAATGGCAACCCACTCCAGTATCTTTGCCATGAAAACCCCATGGTCAGTACCAAAAGGCAAAAAGATATGATGCCGGAAGATGAGCCCCTCAGGTCGGAAGGCATCCAATATGCTACTGGGGAAGAGCAGAGGGCTAGTACTAGTAGCGCCAGAAAGAATGAAGCGACTGGGCCAAAGCCGAAAGGATGCTCAGCTGTGGATGTATGTGGTGGTGAAAGAAAAGTCTGATGCTGTAAAGATTTATTCTCCATAGGAACCTGGAATGTAAGATCCATGAATCAAGGAAAACTGGACGTGGTCAAACAAGAGATGACAAGACTGAACATTGACATCTTAGGAATTAGCGAACTAAAATGGACAGGAATGGGTGAATTTAATTCAGATGACCATTAGGTATACTACTGCGGGGCAAGAATCCCTCAGAAGAAATGGAGTAGCCTTCATAGTCAACAAAAGAGTAGGAAAAGCAATACTGGGATGCAATCCCCAAAATGACAGAATGATCTCAGTTCGAATCCAAGGCAAACCATTCAATATCACAGTAGTCCAAGTCTATGCCCTAATCACCAGTGCTGAAGAGGATGAAATTGATCGGTTCTATGAAGCTCTACAGCACCTTATAGAACTAACACCAAAAAATGATGTCCTTATCATCATAGGGGATTGGAATGCTAAAGTAGGAAGCCAAAAGATAACTGGAATAACAGGCAAGTTTGGCCTTGGAGTACAAAATGAAGCAGGGCACAGGCTGACAGAATTTTGTCAAGAGAATATGATGGTCATAGCAAACACTTTTTCAACAACCTAAGAGATGGCTCTACACATGGACATCACCAGACGGTCAACACAGAAATCAGATTGACTATGTGCTCTGCAGCCAAGGATGGAGAAGCTCTATACATTCGGTAAAAACATGACCAGGAACTGACTGTGGCTCACACCATAAGTTTCTCGTTGCAAAATTTAGGCTTAAACTGAAGAAAGTAGGGAAAAGCACTAGGCCACTCAGGTATGAACTAAATCATATCCCTGATGAATATACAGTAGAGGTGACAAATAGATGTAAGGAATTAGATCTGATAGACAGACTGCCTGAAGAACTATGAACGGAGGTTTGCAACATTGTACAAGTGGTAGCAACTAAAACCATCCCAAAGAAAAAGAAATGCAAGAAAGCAAAATGGCTGTCTGAGGAAGCTTTGCAAATAGCTGAGGAAAGGAGGGAAGCGAAAGGCAAGGGAGAAAAAGAAAGATACACCCAATTGAATGCAGAATTCCAGAGAATAGCTAAAAGAGATGAGAATGCCTTCTTAAATGAACAATGCAAAGAAATAGAAGAAAACAATAGAATAGGGAGGACCAGAGATCTCTCTAAGAAAATTGGAGAGATGAAGGGAATATTTCATGCAAAAATGGGCATGATAAATGGCAGGGACCTAACAGAGGCAGAAGAGATTAAGAAGAGGTGGCAAAATTACACAGAAGAACTATACAAGAACGAGCTTAACATCCCTGATAACCACAATGAGGTGGTCACTGACCTCGAGCCAGACATCCTAGAATGTGAAGTGAAGTGGGCCTTAGGAAAGCTGAACAACAACAAAGCTAGTGGAGGTGACAGTATTCCAGCTGAGGTATTGAAAATCTTAAAAGCCGATGTAGTAAAAGTGCTACACTCAATTTGCCAGCAAATTTGGAAAACTCAGCAGTGGCCTCAGTATTGGAAAAGATCAGTTTACATTCCAATTCCAAAGAAAGGCAGTGCCAAAGAATGTTCAAACTATTGCACCATTGCACTCATTTCACATACTAGTAAAGTTATGCTTAAAATCCTACAAGCTAGACTCCAGCAGTATGTGGATCGAGAACTACCAGAAGTACAGGCAGGATTTCGAAGAGGCAGAGGAACTAGAGATCAAATTGCCAACATACACTGGATCATGGGTAAAGTTGGGGAGTTCCAGAAAAACATCTACTTCTGCTTCATTGACTATGCTAAAGCCTTTGATTGTGTGGATCACAACAAATTGTGGCAAGTTCTTGAAGAGATGGGAGAACCAAATAATCTTATCTGTCTCTTGAGAAACCTATATGCGGGTCAAGAAGCAACAGTGAGAACTGGACACGGAACCACTGATTGGTTCAAAATTGGGAAAGGAGTCCGGCAAGGCTGTATACTGTCGCCCTACCTATTTAACTTCACATCATGAGAAAGGCAGGGCTAGATGAATCAAAAGTTGGAATTAAGATTGCCGGGAGAAATATCAATAACCTAAGATATGCAGATGATACCACTCTAATGGCAGAAAGTGAAGAGGAACTAAAGAGCCTCTTGATGCGGGTGAAGAAGGAGAGTGCAAAAGTTGGCTTGAAACTCAACATTAAGAAAACGAAGATCATGGCATCCAGCCCTCTCAATTCCTGGCAAATAGATGGGGAAGAAATGGAGGTAGTGACAGATTAAAAGACACTTGCTCCTGAGGAGGAAAGCCATGGCAAATCTAAACAGCACACCAAAAAGCAGAGACATCCCTGCCAACAAAAGTGTGTACTTTCAAGGCTGTGGTTTTCCCAGTTGCAATGTATGGCAGTGAAAGTTGGACCATAAGAAAGGCTGAGCGCCAAAGAATTGAGGCCTTTGAACTCTGGTACTGGAGAAGTCTCCTGCGAGTCCCTTGGACTGCAAGGCGTTGAAACCGGTCAGTCTTAGAGGAGATCAACCCTGACTGCTTTTTAGAAGGCCAGATCCTGAAGTTGAAACTCAAATACTTTGGCCACCTAATGAGAAGGAAGGACTCGCTGGAAAAGAGCCTAATGCTGGGAAAGATTGAGGACAATAGAAGAAGGGGACGACAGAGAATGAGGTGGCTGGATGGAGTCACTGAAGCAGTAAGTGTGAGCTTAAATGGAGTCCAGAAGATGGTAGAGGACAGGAAGGCCTGGAGGAACGTTGTCCATGGGGTTGCGATGGGTCGGACATGACTTCTCAATTAACAACAATCCATAATGTAGTCCTTTAGATTCTAAATTCCAACTCCTATCCACTTTAACTGCTATCTGAAGCAATGAGAAACAGGGTGTTATGATCCAGCAACCTCTGAGGATTATGTTATCATCTTTTGGCATATATACTGAATACTTTTTAAATATTTAGATATTTTCTAAGGATGAGAGGATTGTTTTACTTCACTTCTGGATATAGGATATGATTATATTTTTCTTTCACCCCTCCTTTTTTTTCTTTATAGCTATCTTCTGATTCAGCTCAAAACTACAACATTACCTATTCCATTAGTGGTCCTGGTGTGGATCAGCCACCTTTGAATTATTTTTACATTGAAAAAGAAACAGGAAATCTCTTTGTTACTTGCCCAATAGATCGGGAGGAGTACGCAGAATTTCAGGTAAGAGTCATAATTTTCTAAACTATAGGTTTGTCCTCAGTTTATGACAGCAATTGGGACTAGTTAATTGATGTGGTTATAAATTGCAATATCATGTGGCCACGTCACTTAACTATGGCAATTCCAATAGCAGTTCTGCTTGCTATTGTTAAGTGCATCACAATGGGTATTTAAGCAAGAATGTCACATGGTTACCAATTACGATTTCCCCATTTATCCTGCAAAAAAAGGTCACAGTGACTGCTGGATGCTCCAATTTCATAATTACAAGCTGAGCACCTGGATCACGATCACATGATTGTGCAGACACCACAAAAGTTGGAATGCTGAGAAGTGGTCTTAAATACTACTTGTTCAAGTTGCTAATAATTAGAAGAAAATCAAAATTTAGATTTTATGAAACTCAGTAAAGCAGTTTCATCTCTTGGAGATCCATATAAAGTTAATCTTACTAGTACATTTCAAACTTGGCTGCTAAGCTATTATTACTTCTCCACCCTTATTGCATTTGCTGATTGCCATTCAGCAGCTCTGATTAAGATCCCTTGATCTCTGTTGGGAAGGGAGGGCCCTTGGGAATATCTGTTGGGCCACTGTAGGAATTATTCAGGCTACCTGATGGATAGCATCATTCAAATATGCTCTCATGATTCAGCTAGTGACTCCTGAGAAAGTAAATAGGGTTCTCTTTTGCTGTCAGCTCAGCTGCCAGTGTCTTGAATCAGAGTTCTTCTTGCATCATAAAAGTGATCAGGGAGGTGACGTGCATTTGGTCCGAGCTGAGGTGTTGGCATCCTTGATGGGGTGGTATCTCCTCCTTTGAAAAAAATGGTGTTGCATGTCCTCCTCAAGAAGCTGTCCTTGGATTTAGTGGCTTTCAATAACTACCATCCAAACTCCAGCCTTCTAATTCTGGGGAAGGTTGTTGAGAAGGTGGTTGTCCTTAAATTGATGAGTATTCTGGAGGAAGCAGATTATACCTATTTCAGTGAGGTTGCAGGCTGGGATTTAATAATGAGACAGATTTGGTTGCATTGTAGATGTCCTCTGGCAGAGCCAAGATGGGGATGGTACATGTGTGTCTGTGCTTCTTGATCTCTCAGTGACTTTTGTTATCATTTGCATTATGTCCTTCTGAACTGACTTCATGACTTGGTGATGGGGGCAAAGTGTTATGATGGTTCTCTTCCTTTCTGGATAATTTGATCTGACAAGGTTGGTGCACTCTGGAGTCCTTCAATGAAACTATGCCATTTAAGCTATGTCAGACATTCCTCTTCTCTGTCATAGAGTCTACACTCTGGAATGAAGCCCCCCCCTTTGCCCCAAAATCCGGATGCTTCATACCTATTGATGTTTCATAAGGTGGTGAAGACCTAGCTTTTCATCCAGGCTTTTGGCTAGGATGGTTGAAGTCCCTTCTTAGCAATCTGTAATGATGTCATTGTTGCACACTTTTGTTATCTTTTGTTTTTTTTGTCTTATTGTATAGCTTTAGTTTGTGAACTGTCCAGAGTTACTGGAAGTCTGATGGCATACAAATTAAATATGTAAATCAATAAATACTAATGTGCAAGGAATGTAATAGCATATGATGTTAATTGTTAAAATAGATTAGCAAAAAAAAATCAACTCTGCATAGATAGCAAATTAAAATATTTTCTTTTTTACAGATAATTTGCTATGCAAAGACATTAGATGGCTACACACCAGAGATTCCACTTGTACATTTAATCCGAATTGAGGATGATAATGATAATCCCCCAATTTTTAATCCTGATACAGTTACTTTCAGTATTTTAGAGAATAGCAAATCTGGTAAGCGTATACATAATTGAAAACATTTTAGTTTTATATTGTTAACAATCCCTTGTTGGGACTGCAGTTTAATGGATAAGATTCAGCCGTTAAAAGAGTGAATACCGTATGTCTCCAAAAGTAAGGCCTGCCCCGAAAATAAGCCCTAGCTTGATTTTTGAGGATGGACCTAATATAATCCCTACCTCAAAAATAAGCCCTAGCTCTGTGAGGCGCATGCCTAAAAATCAAGCTAGGGTGGGTTTGGGGGGTTGGAGCTTACCTTTGCAGTCAGGCCTCCCTTGGATTGACACTTGCCTCGCCGGCTCACTTCTTCTGTGGCTGAAAGAGCAATATCATTCTGCAACTGAGAATGGAGCTTCGGCCTGCATTTTGTAGTCAGAGGCCTTTTCGGAAGGCCTCTGCAGCTGAGAACTGTGCCTTCCAGAAGGGCCTCTGACTGCAAAATGCAGGCTGGAGCTCCATTCTCAGCTGCAGAATGAAGCTGCTCCTTCAGCCACAGAAGAAGTGGGCCGGCGAGGCAAGTGTCAATCCAAGGGAGGCCTGGCTGCAATGGTAAGCTCCAACCCCCCAAACCCACCCTAGCTTGATTTTATAAATATTAAAGATAGTGGATTCTTCTTGGAAGGAACGTGGGAAGAGTTTTCGGTTTAGTGCTGCTGCTTTGGTTTAAATCTGAGTGATAGCATGTTTTCTACAAAGATGTGATTCATTCTACAAAATTTTTCTCTTTGTTTTGCAGTTTTCTAGTTAGAACATGAAAGTTTGTTTCGAGCATTGCATTTTAATGTGAACAGTGAGATCAAACTTATTAATTTGCTGAATATTTTATTTTTTTTATTTTTAAGCATCCACTGTAATATTGTAGTGAAACTGACAGTCAGAAATGGATATAACCTGAATAAACACTTTCCACAAAATTCTTTTAGTGGTTTTAAATTTAAGTGTTGTTGATAAAAAAAGACCAATTTCATTCAGTATGATAAATCACAGCTTTAGTGAAACAAGCAAGGATGGATTGTAGAAATATCTATGATAAATTGTAGAAATTTGTATGGAAAGAGGGCAGTTTAAAGGCAACTAGAAATGTCTTTATTGCATTAATTTAAGTATTGGTTAATATGTGGCATACATACAATACTATTTGGAAGCTAGTTCTCTAATAATAGTGCAAGAAGCATATTATAGTAGACCACTGCATTGTTTTTTCATGCAGGAACCTTCATTGGGCAAATGACTGCAACAGACATAGATGAACCCGGCACTCTGCACACTAAACTGAAATACAGAATTGTGGGACAGACTCCTCCTTCATCTCGGGGTGGCTTTTTATTTACTGTACATGCAGATTCTGGTGATATTTCTTTGCATACCCCATCCTTGGATAGAGAGGTAATTTTTTTCCTGAAACCTAATGTTGTTCTTTACCTTTGCAACTTTCAGAGACAACTTTTAAAGAGTGTTTGGCACCTAGAATCCTGCCGTTAAACTATAGAACTGAACTGGTTTTAAGGAATGTACAGTTTCTTTGTAACAAAAGTTTTATTGATCATGGAGCCAATTTGAAGCACAAAATTCTTGAGCATGCTGCAGATTTGATTGATGATGCTAACAAAATTGGATTCATGTCTTTTAACTTGACCGAAAGATGGTAGATAAAATATTCATATATGAAATATAGTCAAGGGCACATGCAAATTCTCTGGGCTGCACTTTCAAAGAGACTATGGGAAGGAATGGAAGCTTGGAAATGGATTGGTAAGTCAGTTGCTAGCCAGGGACATAGAACTGGAAGAAGAAATGCCCAGTAGAAAGTGGTTTGAGGAAGAAGATTGTAATTAGCCATATTGACAGCTTATACTTTTCAGATAATTACAGTGTTAAAAGAGGACCTTTCCTTCTGGGTGTTGTAAGGTTATTCATTCCACAGAGTGAATAGACGAAGAGCATGCCAATTAATAATACATTGGTAAAAGCTTTTTTCTTTTCTTTTTTCTGCCATACTAACATTTAGTTAGATATATTTTAAACAGATTTCTGGATCACAGAAATTGTCAGCAGTATATAATTGGCAGTGCAGCAATATATAAAAATTATTGCAGCCTTCCTCAACTTGACTTCTTCTACCTGGTTTGCTAAGATTTACCAGGACTGACATAATGTTAAAAATCTGCATATTGGACTCAGCATACTCGTCTGTAACCATCTGTGAATTTTAAAATCTATGAAAGACTGTTTCTCCTTGTGTGGGATATACAAGCAGCAGCCAACCTCCCACAAAATTTCAATTATACGGAAGAATGGCAACCTGAAAAAGATGAACATGAAGGGAAGATGAGGGGTGGGGTTGGCAGGAAACTAGAAAAAGTGCTAGTATTCTGGAAAACATAGAAACTGTAGTACTTTTTCTTTCATAGAACATGAAGAAAAAGCAAATATTTCTTCTTCCACTTTTTCTGCACATACAGGACAGATGTATCAGTCAGGGAGAAGTTCTTCATTAGGGAAATAAATTTATGGAACTCTGCATCATTGACCTGAAAAATGTTTTAATTTATATAATGTTTTATAAGTTATTTTTATATAATTATATAAATTATATAATTTATAATTTATATGTTATAAAATTATAATATAACTTTAATAGTCACATTTTAAAAAATCCTCATGATTCATTTCTCTGTGTTTATAAATTATATGTAATTTATTTCATTTTTAAGAATGAATAAACAATACTGACGTCTACAATGCTCTCTTTCAGAAAATAGATAGATACACAGTATTAATGGAAGCAAGAGATATGGGAGGTCAGAGTTTTGGTTTATGCAACACTGGAACAGTTATAATTGAAGTTGGTGATGCAAATGATCACGCACCGATGTGCGAACATGGTGTGGTATGTCTGACTTTTTCAAGCTAATTTTGTTTTACTTTTGTCATCTGTTTTCAATTTTTATTGTGTGTTTGTGTATGTGTATATGTATGTATATATGTATATATATGTGTGTGTGTGCACATGTGTGTGTATATGTATATTGAATATATATTAATTATGAGTCTAAACCCTGCATGTTTTATTCTATTCCTATATATTTAGTCTAGTATAGAGAGTAAATAAAATAGCTTTGAAGAAGAGAGAGGATGTCCATTACCAAAGAGATGTGAAGGAAAACATACATTATGTCTGGCACATGTAGAAAGCAGACTGTATGCAAATATCTCAGACAGATATCTCCCTAATTTTCACAAGTATAAAACAGGGGGGGGAGCACAACCAGACTTACAATTTTATATCAGATTTATGAAGCCAAGAAATTAGTTCCATAGAGGAGTAAAGACTAGTTTAGATTGGCTATGATAACATGATCTTGCAAATCTGGTGTGTTCTCCCTCCCTTCTCTTTTGTATCAATGGGAATGTATTCTCTATACCAGGGGTGTCAAACTCAATTTCATTGAGGGCCGCATCAGCATTGAGGTTGCCCTCAAGGGGCCGGGTGGGTATGGCCAGGGTGGGCGTGGCCTACTAGGTGGGCATGGCTAGAGTGCGTATGGCCTACTGGGTGGGCATGGCCAGCTCTACATCGTTCGCATCAAGGGTGCCTATGGGGGCCTGGGCTGGAGTGGGACAGATCTGAGGGTCTCTGGCAGAAGGAGTGTCTCTGAGCCAGGGCCAAGGCAGTGTGGGCCGTTCCCTCACTGTTTCCAGGATGGCTTCGCGGGCCACATGAAACCACTTTGCGGGCCGGATCCGGCCCCCGGGCCTTGTGTTTGACATGTCTGCTCTATACCTAATAAGGGGATAGTGCAGCAGTGTTGTTTCATTTTGCTTTCTGTTTCCTAATTCCCTTGTACCTCCAATTTATTTTTGCCCCCAATAAACCTACAAGTTAACTTGTTTATTAAACCATGATTTCTGTCCTCCTCTTGGTTGCAGAGAAAACAAATGACCTCCCCCACAACCACTTCCATGTTTAGTTTGGAATGCCTTAACCTACAAATAATATATAACAAAACTAAAATTTGAGCACAGTAATAGAACTAATTAAAGGAACAGGAGAGTGTAGGAATTACTGGGGAGGGTTTGATTCTTGTCGATCACCTGGAAAAGTCTATAGTTTTTTTTTTTTGCAAGATTTCAGTAGTAATTTGTTCTGGTATTCTTCCTAGGTCTTAGAAAGAGTGAATGGTCCTGGGTCACCCACCTGCCTTTGTGCCTATGGCAGGACCAGAATTCATAGTCTTGATTTAGATATAGTCTTTATAATTATGTTCAAAAACAAATAGGGTGTTATATACCAATGCTATCTGGGATTACTGCATCTTGGAATAATAACATTGTTTTAAACTTTGCACAATGAAGTTAATCTATGAACATTTTGCTTATTTCAGTATGAAGTATTTATACCTGAAAACACAGTTAATGCAGAAGTCACAAAAATTAGTGTGATAGACAAAGATGTACGGGGAACTCCAGCCTGGATTGCTACTTTCAATATTAAAAAGGGAAATGAAGATGGTTCTTTTAAAATTGAAACAAACCGGGATTCAAACACTGGTACCTTATGTATTAAAAAGGTAATAAGGAAGAAGATTATGCAAAATGTTACAGGGTATATTTCCACTTTCATTTAGAGTTGTCTTAGGAGTTGCAGTCCTATTTTCCAGTACTGAAGGTGCCAGTGGTTTTCATGATACTTTAACACCGCTAACTCTGTAGTTGTATAGTTTTCCCTAAAAGTTACAATTTGCAATAATTTTTCAGCATTGAATTGTGTTTGCTGTATTGACGACATAGTTTTCTCACTACTTTTATTATAAAGCTGATAGTTTTTATTTTGTAAACATTTGAATACACTCTGTTTTTCTTTACGCTATTCCAATTTCATGGCTGAGTGCTTTATGCTAGACTTCCAATGCTATGGCTCTATCATTTTCATTACATAGAACTATGCCCAAGAGGAAATAGGAGCAGGTTTGCAAAAATGCAAAGAAATAATAAGAAAACAAACCTGTATTTGCATGGCAGCCATTGAATTTGACTGGAGAAAAGGAGTCTTAAATGGCACCCTCTTTATGCTATCCTGTTTTGCTACTTGTTTTATCCTGAGCATTAAAGATACCCAACTTTCCTCTTATTTATTTATTTATTTATTTATTTATTTATTTATTTATTTATTTATTTTATTTTAATTCCATTTATATCCCGCCCTTCTCCGCAGACTCAGGGCGGCTTACAAGCTTAGCAGTTTCTGCATACTTCTTGGGGCCAAATAAAAATATTCTTATTGATGAAATGTTCTTATTATTATAAAACAATCAAAATGTAAAACACACAAAAAAGATAGAATCAGAAGCATTTAAGCTTTTTATTTAAACTCTCAGTGCCTCAGTGACTAGGGTGATGGTGTAAGAGTCATTTTGCATGGGCCTGATCTGAAAATTATTCATTAAAGTCAAATGAGATCAGGATACTTAAATAGTTAATGGCATTCTAAATTAGCACTGTTAGAGATTCTTCTGAGTTTGTTGTATTAATGGAAGCATGGAAAAGGACGTTCTTTCTTCAACAGAATTTATAATCAGCAAAAAGAAAGGAGAGAGGTAGATTTGATTTTGCTTCCTGTCTTTCCAAAACCTCAAATTGTTGCTAAATAGGAAATCTGTTTTTTTTAATGTTGGTTTGTACTTCATGATTATAACTTAGAATGGAACTCTACTAATTTGTAGCAAATCTTGCAATACATTTTCTAGGGTCTGGACTATGAAAAAACCAAGGAGAGAAGATTAGAAATTGTTGTGAATAATGAAGTACCTTACGTTATGGCACCAAATTCAGGACCAATTTCTACAAGTACATGTGTTGTTGTTGTTAAAGTACGAGATGTGGATGAAGGGCCTGAATTCAATCCTAAAATATATATTTTGGATATAAAAGAATGTTTGAAAGCTGGAACAGTGGTTGGCCATTACTCTGCAAGTGATCCAGAGACCGGAAATAGTGAAGAAATACGGTATTGTGCTCTGTTGCTTAATTCACTTTCTTGTCCTTTTTGTTATGGACAAATTTGGCTGTGATGGTATTATAGGTGTAGAGTAGAGACTGGCAAGTTTCTGATGCAGCTGGAGGACTGGAAGGATTGCTGGAAAGCTAATGAGATTACAGGAAGTGGCAGAGGCAATTGGGTGTGTGTTGAGTGAAAATGGAAGTAGCAAACTTTGAACAGACCAACTGCTTCCATTTTCATCCTTCAAATCTTCTAACAACCTTCCATGATCCAAAATTCAGCTTGGGATAGGGGAGGGGGATTGAAAGAAAGTTTAAAAGTTAAAAGGAGAATTTTCCTTCCAGAGCAGGATGATGGAGGTTAGTGGTATCAAAATGGTATGCATGATTGGATGATTGAAACCTTGACTCCCCCAAACCTTAAAAACAAACAAACAGAAATTTGGCTTTTGGTTGCACAAATATGGTATGTGGGGATTAGGGTGCCCTTAAAACCCTGAATTAAAAACCTCATTTTCAGATAAGGATGTTATTCCATCCTCATCCTACTGGTGAGATTATCTACCGTATTTTTCGGACCATAAGACGCACTTTTTTTCCCAAAAGTGGGGGGGGAAACGAGGGTGCGTCTTATGGTCCGAAGGTGATCCGTATGGCCAGCCCCAACCTCTGCAAGTGGAGCACGAATCGGCACGTGCTGAGAAACGCCGATCTCACGCTCTTGCACTCTCCCTCACTCGGTTTCAGCTTTTCTTGCTACAAGAGAAAGCAGGCTGAAATGGAGTGAGGCAGATTGCCAGGAATGCGAATCGGCTGATCTCGCGCTGCTGCAATCTGCCTCGTTTCAGCCTGCTTTCTCTTTTAGCAAGGGAAGCTGAAACCGAGCGAGGGAGTTTGCAGGAGTGCGAGATCGGCCGATTCGCATTTCTGGCAATCTCCCTCACTCCGTTTCAGCTTGCTTTCTGCAAGAGAAAGCCGGGCTGCAGGGCTGCCTCCGTGGGTACTGCTCTAATGCAGAGAGGGAAGGACAAAGAGGGAGGGAAGGAATGAATGAATGAATGAAGGAAGGAAGGAAGGAAGGAAGGGACAATGGGAGAGGGAGGGAGAGAAAGAGAGAGAGAGAGAAAGAGAGAAAGAGAGGGAGAGAGAGAGAAGGAGAAAGAATTTTTCTTCTTCTTTTCCTGCTCTAAAAACTGGGTGCGTCTTATGGTCCGGTGCGTCTTATGGTCCGAAAAATACGGTATATGTGCACTTCTTTTGTTGTTAGCATATAATTTCTTTACAGATCTGATAGTCTTATTTTCCTATTAACATATTTTCCAGTTTAGGAAAACTGTTGTTCTGCTTCATGAATATTTGAGATTAATTTATGAAAAAAATTCAAAAAAATTATTTTCCTGCCTATATTACCCTTTACTATAAAAGTGTATTCCTGAATAAGCTGTTTTGTGGAACTGATGTAACAATACATTTGCACTAGCCTATTTTGCAAACAGTTTAAAGATATCTAAGATACTATGAAGAATATCATTTCATATGTTTGATTCTAATGTGTTTTTCCCACTTGCAGTTACAGAATAATAAAGGACCCATGTAACTGGATCACCATTAATAATGAAGGTCAGATCAGCACCACTAAAATGTTAGACAGAGATGCACCAGATTTACAGTTATATCAATGCAATGTAACAGTTGCTGCAGTAGACCGAAGTGAGTAGAAATGCCACAAATCTTATATGTTTTAAGTCATTTTCTGCTATATATTTATTATGATTTCCTATGAAAGATCCTCCCTTAAAGAAATGACAGGAGTATTGATGAGATTGAAACATAAAAATAAAGCAGCATGTAAATCTACTTTTCAAATATAGGTAAAGGTAAAGTTTCCCCCGCACATGCGTGCTAGTCATTTCTGACTCTAGGGGCCGGTGCTCATCTCCGTTTCAAAGTCAAAGAGCCAGCACTTGTCCTAGGAAGTTTCCGTGGTCATGTGGCCAGCATGTAAAGGTAAAGGTAAAGGTTCCCCCGCACATGCGTGCTAGTCGTTTCCGACTCTAGGGGCCGGTGCTCATCTCCGTTTCAAAGCTGAAGAGCCAGCGCTTGTCCAAGGACGTCTCCGTGGTCATGTGGCCGGTATGACTAGACGCCAAAGGCGCACGGAATGCTGTTACCTTCCCACTGTAGTGGTCCCTATTTTTCTACTTGCATTTTTATGTGTTTTCAAAGTGCTATGTTGGCAGAAGCTGGGACGAGTAACGCGCTCACTGTTACACTCTGCACTCGGGATTCGACCCGCCAAACTGCCGACTTTCTGATCGACAAGCTCAGCGTCCTAACCCACTGAGCCACTGCGTCCCTTTTCAAATATATTGGATATATAAACTGTAATTGGGGCTTGCATCTCCATCACTAAGTGATATGGTTAAGTGGAATGTCACATGACTGTGCTGGACTTATGTCAGTTTCACCACAGTTTTTAAGGTCATTAAGTGCAACATTCCATGACTGCAGCTTGCAACTTCCTGATAGCTAAACCATCACTGCTTGTCATAAGCCATCTGTGATGGTTGGAAATGGTGGTCGTGTGACTGCAGAATGCTATAACCACCACAAAATGCATGCTGATTACAAAGCACCTAAATTGTAATCACGCGACCATGAAAACACTGCTATGGCTGCAAGTTCGAGGACCAGCCATAAACTTACTTTATCAGCATTGTTGTAACTTCAGTTAGTTGCTGAATGAGGCAGTTGGTAAATGAGGACTACCTGTATTTATTACTAGGCTTTATTTTTTGAAAAAAATGGATGAGAATATTTTTACTTTAGCAGTGTTTACATTCACTACTCCAGAGTCTGTTTTTAAATATATTTAAAAAGATAAATTTGAACAGAGAATATAGTGAAATGAGTTTTTTAAGAGATTATTTCAAAATTACCCTCCCTGTCTAGATTGAACGAATGAATGAATGAACCTTTATTGTCAAAGTACAACCATGTATACATTGAGATTGGCTGAGCCTCCCTTTGTGCCCCCATCCCCAACTTGCAGTGACACAAACCATCTTATTACATCATGTGAGCTAATTGCACAACACACTGGCCTCGCAAGTCAATCATACATAAAGTTTATAAAATTTTATCCTGTTCAAAAGCCTAACAGGCCATGGATAAAAGCTGTTCTTCAGCCTGTTGGTACGGCTGGCTATACCCCTATATCTCCTACCCGATGGTAGGAGAGTAAAGAGATACCGACCAGGGTGTGAATCATCCCTGAGAATTTTCCTCACTCTTCCAAGGCAGCGAGCCCTGGCGATGTCATCCAGTGGTGTCAGGGGACAGCCTACAATGTCTTGTGCTGTGCTCACCACCCTCTGTAATGCTTTCCTATCTGCGGCTGTCAGACCAGCATACCAAACCACAATACAATACGAGAGGGCGCTCTCTATAGTAGACCGTTAAAAGAAGGTCATTAGCCGTTGTTCTACCCTGTTCTTCCGCAGGATCCTAAGAAAGTAAAGTCTCTGTTGGGTCTTTCTGTCCATCTGGGTTGTATTAACTTTCCAGGTGAGATCTTCGCAGAGGTAGACTCCCAGAAATTTAAAGGAGGAAATTCTCTCCACACAGTCCTCCCCAATGTAAAGTGGGGCAGTTTCCTCCTTTTTCCTCTGGAGGTCTAGCACCATCTCTTTCATCTTGTCGATGTTCAGGTGCAAGTTGTTACAACACCATATGGGTAGTTTTTGTACCTCCCCCCTGTATGCTGTCTCATCCCCACCTGTAATAAGACTCACCACGGTAGTATCATCTGCGAACTTAATTATTGCAGTAGATGGGTCAGATGATACACAGTCATATGTGTACAAAGAGTACAGATAGGGGCTAAGCACACAGTCCTGTGGCGAGCCGGTGCAAAGCTTCGGGGGTGGACAAAGCAAACCCGACCCTCATTATTTGTAACCGGTCCCTGAGAAAGTCTTGAATCCAATCGCAGATGGAGGGGGAAAATTTTAAGTCAGTCAGCTTCTTGATGAATCTATTTGTTCCATTATTAATGGAATGCTGCTTTTTTTTGCTTTTTCTCAATTCTTTATAGCAGGATCATTATAAACATACTCTTGCTTAATGAGTAGAACAACCTGATTGCAAATGAGTTTTTTTCCCCAATCTGTTGCCTATTTATCTGATTTGCTTAACTGTGGTTAAATCAGGAACTCACCACTTCTTCTTTATTAATATACACCAAGCTCATTCAGGAAGCTTCCAGCATTATTTATTAATTGATAGCATTATGTTTAAACTTGATTCATAGCCAATGCTTTTCTAGTGACCAGAATATACACCCACGGTCTCTTCTTTGTTATAGAAGCTGTGCTTGTTTGGATATAGGGAGGTTGTAATCCAAATGTATACATAGTTATGTTTCTTGCTTTATTTATGTACTGGTACTAGAAAGGGGAACACTTTGGAAGAAATCATTCATAATATATTACCACACTATTTTTTACAATTTAGTAAGAATCCCAGCACTGCAGCTAAACTAATGTATTTTCTTTTGTGTTAAATATTTTTGAAGCCATGATTTAACATGGCTAGTGCTAACTGAATTTGGAGATTCATATTTTTAAGAATTTTTATTGTACCCTCTTAGCAGACATCACTGTGCACTAAAATAGTTTTTAAAAGCTCAAATATTCATGTGTGTCCTTTTAAAGCTGATTTAATTCAAATGCATATAATTTACTCATCTTGCAAAAATTGACAAAAGGCATCAAGTTATTAATCTAATCAATTTTCTTTTTCTTGTAGAATCATAAAAATTAAGTTTTCTATCTAATTATAGTTTTAATAAATGATGGTTTTTTTCCAGCAATGGAAGAACCAATAAGAACATTTGCAGCATTTCTCTGTTACTAACAAATGTCTAGATATTGATATGCCTAATCCTAAACAAATGCACTCTTCCAAATAAGCAGTAACATGATTACTTCTACCATTCCTAAATGCCAAGTGTGTTGTACTTTTTGAATATTGACACATGTTGTTAACCTTCTTAATCAAAGATACTAATTTGCTCTCATTTTGCACTTGGTCACACTTTCAAGTCAAAATTTAGGCTTGTGAAGTGAAAGTGAAAAGGATTTAATAACCAGTGGCACCAGTTTTTTTCCTTTAACCACCAAAGTTCTATATCACTGTATACTTACACCAGCTACTATCATCTGGCATTCTCAGTCTAGATAGTCTTTGATAGTATAGGTAATTATGATTACAATTGAGGCCAGAATTTGTGTTGTTAAGCAAGGTGGCTGCTAAGTGAGTTGTACCCAATGTTATGACCTTTTTGCCATGATTGCTGTGGTGGCAGTATTTCAGGCTAATTCTGCTGACTGCTGACTGCCAGCAGTTCGGCGGTTCAATTCTTACCAGCTCAAGGTTGATTCAGCTTTCTTCCGAGGTCAGTAAAATGAGGACTCAGATTGTTAAGTGAATCACTGCAGTTTTTAAGTGAATCATGTAGTCATTAAGTGAATCTGGCTTCCCCTGTTGACTTTGCTTGTTGGAAGCTGGTTGACAAGGTTGCAAATGGTGATTGCATGATCCTGGGATATTGCAGCTATTGTAAATATATGCTGATTGTCCAGCATGTGTTCATATGCAACTGTGGAGATGCTGTGCTAATCATAAGTGTGAGGACCAGTTGTAAGTTGTTTTTTTCAGTGCCATTGTAACTTCAAATAAATGTTTGTAAGTTGAGGACTATCTATACAACGCTTCCTTAAAAAAAGAAAACCTGCCCTCAGTGTAAAAATGTACAGCAAAGATCTAAGTTCCATAGTTATAGTTGAAATAAGCCCGAACAATTTTTAAAGATGTCATGTTCATAATATTCCTATTTGTTTATTATTTATTTTTTGTCATATGTACATGGCTGCCCAGATCACAAACAAGTGTCTTTGTGCAGTGTACAGCAAAGTTAAAAGCAATACATAGAAAATGATCATTAGTGTTATTTTGGAAAACCTTTAAAATTATAAAGAGAACAAAATATTGGACAATTCAGCAGGTGTTAATTTACCTGGATTTTGGAGGAGCTACATACAGCCATTGTGTTAATGCCTTTGTACATATCACCCTGTTTACATGATATACTGTAGTGTATGGCCTTCTCTTCAGATTCCCAGTCTTCCATGTGAAAAAGAGAATCATGGTCTTTCTTATATTGCAAACGAAGGCAAATTATATATTCTTAAATTGATTGGAAAAGTTGTACCTTTCCTACTGCTAGCGATTACGGTATATGCAAAATTGAAAAGTCAACCTGAAATGCCTTGTGAAATTTTTAAATGTATTCATTCCTGGAAGCAGCTTTTCCATTATTTAAACTTGTATTTAACTCAAGCTAATCATGGTTAGATTTGGATTATAATTGAATAGGGGAGCCCAGGAATACAAGAGCTTCTAATTTCTAAATTGCTTATATTTTTTAGGTGGCAAATCAGGCACTGGAACAATTGTAGTTAATCTACTAGATGAGAACGATAATTACCCAGTCATTGTTCAAAAAGAGTATACAATATGCAGAGACAGAAAACCAATTTGTCTTACTGCTGTGGATGCTGATGTAGCTCCTCACACAGTTCCCTTTACTTTTTCCATTCCTGAAAGAGACACTACAAACTGGAGATTAACTGAAAATGATGGTAAGTGCTCATTTCTAAAATCTGATTTTTTTACAATTGACCTAATACATTTGAAATAATCTCTTTTTTAATTTTTTTTCTGCAGAAAGATCAGTATATTTAGAACCATCAGATGCTTTAAACTTTGGCGAATACATAATTCCTATTAGAGTATCTGATAATGAAGGCAACTTTGGGGTTTCTGAAATCAAAGTTACACTGTGTGATTGTACAGTTCCTAAAGATTGTATTTACCCACCAAAATCATATGAACCACGTCAGAGTTCAGATGTTACTCTTGGTATTTGGGCCATCCTTGCTATGATTTTGGGATCATTGCTGCTATTGTGTAAGTTTACTTTTTCTTCATTTGACTATAAAACTGAGGTATTGAATTATAGAATGCTTTTGACATTTTAAGTTTGCAAATCAAATTCACTGATTTATGTATAATTTATTTATAGATAAATTTGTCCATTGAGATATTTGAAGCAGGTAAAAAAAATATTCCAACTGTACTTCAATCTATTTAGATGCTGCAATATTGTACCCTGTTTTGCATGTTTCTAAGCGATGCTGTGATTTTCCTCTCGCAGTACCTGAAGGCTGTTAGGGGCTGGATGGGGAGCAATGGGTTGAAACTGAACCCTGGCAAGCTCGAGTGGCTTTGGGTTTGGGGTTCTTTGGTCCATGGAGAATTGCCACCTTTGGTCTTCGATGGGGTGGCACTGCCCCAAACACACCCTGTGCATAATCTGGGGTTTTTCCTGGACTCATGACTCCTATTTGAAGAGCAGGTGGCAGTCATGGCCAGGAGGGCCTTTGCACAACTGTTTGTTGTGCATCAGTTACGCCCTTTCCTGGATCAATAATTCCTACTCACAGTCACTCATGCCCTAGTCACCTCCACCTTGTCTATTGCAACATGTTCTACATGGGGCTGCCCTTAAAATGCATCCGGGAGCTCCCGTTGGTGCAAAATGCAGCAGCCTGCATGGTTTTGTGCAGACCTCTGTGTGCACATATATCACCTCTCCTGTGGGAGCTGCATTGGTTGCCAATTTGCTTCTGTGTGCAATTCAAGGTGCTGGTTGTTACCTTTAAAACCCTTCATGGCTTGGGACCAGGTTATCTGAGAATCCATCTCTTGCCAATCACATCTACCTGACCCATTAGAGCGGGGAGGCAAAGAATGTTGCAGGTCCCATCCCCTAAGGCAGGCATGTCAAACTCGTGACATCAGGTGACTTTTTCCCCATTGCTGGCAATGGGCTGGGCACGGGTTTGATGTGATGCATCCAGCCTGTGGGCCAGCAGTTTGACATGCCTGCCCTAAGGAGATACATCTGGTGGGACCCAAAAGAAGGGCCTTCTCCATGGTGGCTCCCTCTCTCTGGAACATCACCCCTCTGGAAATTAGACTGTTCCCCACTCTAACACTCTTTTGGAAGGCCCCGAAGATGTGGTCCTGCAAGAGGCCTTAGGAACCCAGAATGGGATGGAGCCCATTAAAGGGTAGGTATGAATGTGTGTTATCTCCGGGAAGGGGTGGGGGATGCGGGCTTATTACTTTATTATTTTCATTTTTTATTATTTTTATTTCTTTTATATTGTGTTTTTGTCCTGTAAGCTGCCTTTAATTGTCATGTGCGAGTAGGTGGCAATATAAATTTTATAAATGAAAGTATGAATGAATGAAGGTCAGTGTGGCGTACATAGATAGGGCTGTAGGGGAATCAAATGTGCTGTTTAAAAAGGCTGCTTTCATTGCATATTCCCAACCTTCTCCTCCTCTCATTCTTTCAACATATAACACAACAGTTTACATATCTGTAAAATTAAAAAATAGTGGATTCATATTTAAACAGGCCAGAGATTGTATACATCGTTAATAACAGATTCACCAGTCTGCTGTACATCGCAGTTGAGCAATTTTCTTCTTAAAAAGCATTAGAATTTCTTTTTCAGTCAATATAAGCCATTCACTTTATACTACAGAAGCACTATAAATCAGGGCCAACTACTATTTATTTAAAATGCTACTGAATCGGGATTGACCATGAAGATGGATTTTGAAGGTAGTTGAAACTAAATGTAGTTATATAATGCTACACATAATTGATCAAGTTCCCAATGGGGATTGAGCTGTAGAAGTCCCCCACACCTCTTTAAATCAACTTCAGGCATTTTGTTAGACACATGATTCCAAATTAGGATGCTCTGTGGGCTAGCCAAATGTTAAAACAGTAAATTTTCTTACACATTAAAATGGATAGGCAAGTTTCAGCCTGCACCTTTGCTCTGCCTGTTCACCAAGCTTTCCTATTTTGCTCCCACGCCTTGGAAAAGTGAGGGAAGGTGGTTCCTTTCATCCTATAGACAAACTCTTGTTCCAAGGTATGTAGACCATACTAACATAGAATTTTTTGAAGGAATGGCTCTCATAGTTTGAATGACAGGAGAACTACAAATAGCTTAAAGCTTTCCTGTGATACCCCTTAGTAACCGGTTCTCCTCACTTTTAAAATTTTACATGATAATAGATAGCATGCAGCTTCTGGAAACTTAGAGAATTAGAGAGTTAAATGGCTGCATTAGAGGGAGACAGAGGAGTTAACACTATCTTTGATGGATAGTGGATATAATAAATACTACTAACAATTAAATGTGCTGCTTTCTCATTAACACTGGTTTTTGTCCTTCTGTAGTAATCCTGATCACGCTTTGTGGATGTTTTGGTGGCGCCCCCATGGCTGGCACTAAGCATGTTTGTGATGATTTGGCCAATCAGAATTTAATCATATCTAATACTGAAGCACCTGGAGAAGAAGTGATGGTAAGTCATATTATGATGCTTGGGAAGTACTTGTGCCTTTTCTGAAATTCTTGTATTGCTGATTAATTTAGAATTCATAGGATGGATACTGAAGTAGGAGGCTATCAAAACAAGTGCTAAGATTGTAACAAATAATATCATATTTACTTAAATTATTCCTATTAATTACAGCACCAGGGGCTGCTCCTCTATCTGCCACAGTGAGCCTGAGTAAAGGGGTAGATTTGGTTGGGCAAGTTTTACAGCCCTACAACCTCTTCTTTCACCCTCCGCTATCAGAGTAAGCATCTGCAAAGGAAGGTTAGATAATAATGAGGATTAAGTGTCTAGTAGGCCCTGGATGCTGCTAAAACAAAAGAAGAAAATAATTATCTGATTGGAGTTAAAGCTACAATTTTGTTATCTCACAGCTTGCAAGAGTAAATAGGTAGAGCCAGCTTGTCTAAACAGCTCTGCTTCCAGCTGTTAAAAGAAAGATGCAAGTCAGTCACAGCAGTATAGGAAAGAAGCTCGCCTTAAGGGATGTGATAGATGACAGGGTGGAAGAGTAAAAATATTTTAAGAAAACTATTTAAAGTTCAGCTGCGTATAAATAGCCTTCCCAAATTTTGAATTCTATTTTAGGATAGAGAAATTTGCAATGGAAGAGAAATTTTAAACAGCCCCTTAAAAATAAAATAATAATAACAACAGTAACAACCACAACTTTTGTGATGCTTCTGATGCAATCTTGGGTTCTTCCTAAGGATCTTGGAGATTGGTGGCAATGACAGCTGTGATAATTCTCATTCCTTACACTGCCTGGATGGGAAAGCCGTAGCTTTATAGGTGGGAATCAACAAATATTTTGTAATATTCCCATTAATATTAGGCTTCTTTTTAAAAAGTTATTATGGCTTTAATTTGAAAAGCATATCTTTTAATTATTATATTTTGAGTATTAATTAGATTCTTATATTGCATGGGAGTCTGCTATTTCCTTATTTTAATGGCTCAGGAATAATGCAAAGATGTTATTTTCTAAAGCATATACTGCCCCGTTTTAAATAGAATTGTCCATGCTGAGCAACATTTTCAGTAATGGTTTTCTGATGCATATGGCATTGAGAAAAATCTAATTTCAGTTTCCACTGGATTATGATTTTTGAATCAAAATTAGTATTCTACCATGGTTTGTATGTGATAACTGCAAGTTTTGGACCGAGATGCCCTATGCATGGTTACCCACACGCTTGTCACTTCTCGTTTGGATTATTGCAATGCTCTTTACATGGGGCTGCCCTTGAAGAACATCCGGAGGCTTCAACTGGTGCAGAATGCGGCTGCGCGGGTGCTTATGGGAGTATCTCGGTATTCCCATGTTACACCACTCCCGCGTGAGCTGCATTGGCTTCCGGTTGCCCTCTGGGTGCGATTCAAGGTGCTGGTTACAACCTTTAAAGCCCTACATGGCTTAGGCCCAGGGTACTTGTGAGACCACTTGCTGCCATTGACAACCTCCCATCGCCCGGTTCGCTCCCACAGAGTCGGCCTCCTCAGGGTTCCGTCGGCCAGGCAATGCCGGCTGGCGACCCCCAGGGGGAGAGCGTTCTCTGTGGGCGCGCCGACCCTCTGGAATGAATTGCCCCCGGAGCTGCGGACGAACCCTGACCTTTGGTCCTTCCGCCGTGACCTGAAGACATGGTTGTTCCAACAAGCGGGCCTGGACTAACTATGGTTTTAATTAGCTTTTTACTGGTTTTTAAATTGTCATATAATTATTGTATTTATTGTTTAATTCTTTTTTAAATTTTCTATTTTATGTTTTTAATTTTTATTGTGTGCCGCCCTGAGTCCTTAGGGAGAAGGGCGGCATATAAATTTAATAAAATAAATAAATAAATAAAATAAGTATCTACGCAGCCTGGTAGAAATGAGATGTAATCATTTAATCTAATATCACAGAGCTCTCCAGTTTCTTTCATACACAAGGGTGATGAACTTAAACAAATGACAGCTACTTGCAACTAACCAATTTTAGGAATGCTTAATAAATTGTTCACATAGTAAATCTACATGTTGTAAGTGGAATATCTATTGGAAAATTTTGTATTTTTTGTTTCTATGGTTCTTCTAGTATCTAAACCAGCTGTAAAATAACATCTAAATCTTCGTTGCTTTCTCTTCAAACATTCTAAAGAAAAGCTTTGCCTTTCCCCCCCTTTTTAGGATCCGAACATACTTCCTGTGAAAACAGGAAACATAGTTACCTGTGATCACGGTGCTGCTTCTGGAATAAAAACAGGGGGACAGGAAAGTTTTGAAATGGTCAAAGGAGGACACCAGACCATGGAATCGGTTAGGGGAGGAGGTCAGCACACCTTGGAATCTGTCAAAGGAGTGGGTCATCATACTTTAGAATCTGGAAGGGGATATGGGCAGTCCATGATGGATGCGTACAGATACAACTATTCAGACTGGCAGAATTTCACACAGCCTCGTCTGACTGAGGTAAGGTTGCTAACCAATTTCTTCAGCATGTATCTTTAGAGTTAGACTTAACTGTCTACATCTATGGGATGATACAGTCTGAATTTGGGATCTCACTGAATTCTCTATTGTTTATAGAATCTTCCTTTTAATTGCTTTCTTGTCTCTGGATTTAGGTGAAATAATTTTGCTTTTGTTTATGAATTACCATATTGTTTAGAAAGATTGTTTATTTGGACTTGTGATTTGTAATGCCTGTTTGCTTTGTTTTGTCCCCACTTGTCATATTGTTTGTTCTTCTTTCTTTAACCCATTATAATAATTTTTTAAAATTTGCCTGCTAAGCCTCTTTGAGTGCCCTCTTTATAGAAGGGCTAGGCACACATGTCAATAATAAATCTAAGCCAATTTGATCCACCAATACAGCATTAGTAATTTATATACAAATATTATTTAATTTTATTTGCAATTGCTTTAGAAATGCTAAGTTGTATATTTGTGATCAGTAGGAATCTGATTTTTTTTTGTTAAAGTCTTCGTAGATTGAATGATATAGACCAATCATGTGCATTTTTTATATATAGGAACCCATTAGAGGACACACTCTGATTAAAAATTAAACATTAAAAGGTAAATCAATGAAATTTATTTTATGAGATATGTTTTGGTTAGCGTAAGGAAACAAATGACTTTTTTTTTTCTTTTTCCTGTGCAGAAAGTATATCTCTGTGGGCAAGACGAAGAGCATAAGCATTCCGATGACTATATTCTTTCATATAACTATGAAGGAAGAGGATCGCCAGCAGGCTCTGTAGGCTGCTGTACTGATCAGCAAGAAGAAGAGGCACTTGACTTTTTAGATCAGTTGGAACCAAAGTTTAGGACATTAGCAGAAGCTTGCGTGAAGAGATAGATGACAGGGTGGAAAAATCACCACTGCTTTTATGCAGAATAGCTATTTCGAAGCTTGAATACACCAGATTTATGTTTCTTGTTTTTCCTGTAATGGGTGTGGTTAATCTAAAGTACAGTCTTAACATTAGGCTTGTCAGGACTAAGGTTTCTGTGTCTAAACTTCAGGTGCTGTGTTCTGTTTTGTTTTAGACTCTCTTTAGCTGCAACGTCAACTTGCTTTCCAAATGCAACAGTTTTATTATTTTTCTGCATTTCATGGGGATTATTTGGGGCTGCTACTTCCACAATTTTCAGGTTTCAACCATGATAACTAGGAATTCTGGGAGCTGCAGCCCTCCCACATCTGGAATATCCCCACTGGAGAAATTGACCATAGGGAAGTCAGAGGGATTTTGCCTTAAGCTAGCTATTTTTGCCTGGGTGTCAGCAAGCTTTCTTTAATTTAGCTAAATCTTTAGCTTTATAGGGAGAAATGACAAAGGATTGCAGTTATTAATTACTTGCATCTTATGAAAACAAAGATTCTTTTCTGTTTTCAGATCAAGATGCCATTTTTTTTGGAAGACCTTCCTTTCCATTCATATAACCTCTGTTTTTCTCCTTCGTAAACACCCAGTGTTTTATGATCACTGAACATAATTAGGCTTTATCATCCTTTTTTAGGACTTGGAGTGGGGATTGGCAAGGGTACTTTGGCAAAGATTGGTTTTTCCCCTAAGCCTGCTAATTTCCTCTTTTTATGTGGATGTTGTTCTTTTGACTAATAAAGATCTTTTAACAAAGTAATTGCTTATATACCATGAAATGTCTCTCTTAAATAAATCTTTTTAATTAGAGAATACATGGAATGAAAAGCAGAAATGGTTTAGTGTATACATTGATAATCTTAACAGTATAGCTAACATAAAGGATGTACTTAATATCACTGCAGAAATAAGCAAAGAAGTGCAAATGCAACAATTTTCCCCAAGTGTTTAAATTAATTGCAAAGTTTTATTTGCCTTGTTGTTCACCTGACGAATACTTTCCTTTAGTGTAATTTTTAATTACATCATAAGCAGAGGTAAAACTTGAGAAGAACTACTAATATCAGCACTGCATTTTCTTTTCTTTCATCAAAAGCAAAATATAGAGCCAAACTTGTTAAGGAACAACATATGTTGACTCTTCATTTTATGTAATGAATCATGCTTTGCAATTTTTATGTGTGAACTAACATGATCCTTATTATTCTGGTGTAATATAGATTCATTATATTTGTACACCTATAGTTAGAGAATTGGAGAGATACATAGGGTGCTAGCAATCTATAATCATAACAAAATGACAAGAAGCATATAGTATTTAAAGGTACTTTTTTGTAGACTGAAGCTTTACCTTCACAGGTATAGCCTAAACATGGAGCTGAATCTAGTCTTCCTTAAACTAAATAATTGGAAAAATTATAACCTGTTTATCTAATTAATTTCGATTGAGGTGCTCTAAATATAATTGGGTCCAGGTACATTTTACAGATCTTTTAATAAGAGATAAATAAAAGTTCTGATAGTCTATAAATACTAGCAAAGATAAGTAGTTTCAGAGAAAAGTGTTGTTGTTGCTATTGCTGTTGTCGCTAATAGTAGTTTGCTTTGTATTCCTGATATGAACATTTAAGTGCATCAGTAGGAAATGACCAGGTCTGATATAATTGGATATAAAAGCATAAAACGCTGTTACTTTTGATGCACTTAATATCTTAAATATTAAAAGAAATATCTCAGAAAATAGGAAATAAATTATGGGTCAAGGTTTTACTAAACAATTTGATTCCAGTTTCTGAAATTTAATAGTGTTATTTCACAGTCTACCCACATGGTGGCGAACATATGGCACATGTGCCACAGGTGGCATGCAGAGCCCTCTCTGTGGACATGTGTGGCGTTGCCCCAGTCCTAGGCCTTCAGCTGGGTTTTATAAAACTTTTTCACTTTAGGCCTCCGCTGTCGTGTGCAAAAAACAAAAAAAGGTTCAATCAATCAATCAATTTCAACTTCTCGCGGGAAAAAAAAAGATCTCGCAAAATTGGATTTGATTGATTGAACTTTTTAGTCACACCCAGTCTGCCTTTACCCCTGCAGCCACGCCCACCCAATGGGCCATGCCCACCCAACGGGCCACACCCACCCAATGGGCCACGCCCACTCGGCACCCAATGATACATAAGTGGGTTTTGGGTTGCAGATTGGGCACTTGGTCTCTAAAAGGTTTGCCATCACTGGTCTACCCCATATGTGACCACTTAATGTTACTAAACTATGCTCAAAGTAGTGGAACTAGTTAATAGTAGCTGCATTTTGCATTGGTTTTAATGTGATAGACTTTACTAATTTTAGCTTACTCATATGTTTGTAAACCAAGGGCAAAAACAAATGTGATGTAAGTAGAAGCAAGAAAAATGGACTGTATCAAGGCTTCATTCTTAACAATTTTTTCAGAGATAATAGAGAATGGGTTACTAAAGTTAGCTTAGTTATTTGCTCAACATATTACATCATTTAAGCAAAAATTCTGGGTGGGAATTCTGTGAATTCTAGTCTAGTATAACTGGAGGGTGCAGTATTGGGCGTTCTGTAGTACTCCATGTAAATTTTAATTATGTGAGTATTGCCATTGAGGGTAGTTGTGGTTTTCCATCTTCTGCTCCTTCCCTTCCTCCCAGTTATATGACATTTATAATTAAATGAATTCTCTTCATAACTATTATAGAAAATAAAACCCTCCAGAATAATTTATGTTCTAAAGAATGCTACATTGTCTTAACATGGCAATTAGGTTTGAATTTATTACTCCTTATCAAACTTCGTCAACTTTTGTGTTAGTTTATTTCAACTGAAGTCCAATTTTTGTCAGTTTATAAATTACAGTCATTGCAAAAGCCTATGGCTGTAATTAAGGGGAAAAAAGAAAATAATGTACTAAGTATGAAATATAAAATAGAAATTCATAATGAGACCCGATATAAATAAAATTGATAAGAACATGTACAATTGGGACTGAGACATCTACAGGTAAGTTTTCTAGGTCATAAAATTGGTTCATTTCTGAGCCCTGTAGTTGTAATATAGGGGTAATACTTAGTATGCACTATATTTGAGGTGCTTTGAATGTTCAGGCAAAGTTTTGTACATATATTATTACAGTTTCTGGTTTTTAAGTAGTTTAGATATGGGTTTTCTCTGCTTTCCTCCTTTTTATACTTGCCTCACAGTACTAGCAAATATTTTAATTATGATATTAAGACTTCTTCATTTCTATGGGGTGCAAAGATTAGGATGTCTGTATTTTTTAAAAATTAGGATGTTTTTAATCAGAGGTCAATAGCAGACAAACCTCTTTCTAGAAGAGGTTGTTATCCAGATTTTTTCCCATACAGCAATGCTGAGACATACGGATCAGGCTAAGAGTGGGACGTAAACTTCCTCCTACGCATTTTTGGCAGATTAACTAATAAGGAAAATCTCCCTTAAAAGTGTTAAAAGTCATGGTAGTCCTTAATTTTTTCATTTGGAAAAAAGTAAAGACTGAAATAATGCTTGTTTAAATCTTAGTATGTAAAGTTGATATTTTATGTATTAAATTACAAAAATATAATAAAAAGTATCACAATTTACCAGCAAAGTATGTTCCAACTTAAAATGAGTTGGGTTTTTTTTTGCAACTCTGTTTCTAAGTAGTTGTTTAAACATACTGTATAATTTCATACCTTAAAAGCATTTTTACATGAACAATACAATGTCTTCTGTGTAAAAATAAAGATAACTTCTGTAAAACCTGCTTATTTTTTATGTTCTGACTATTGTTCACTGGTAAGAATAGATGCAGTTTGAGGTTGTAGCTGGAGCTTATTTATTGCTCAGGTGTTACCATTTTTACGTCTACAATACAGAAAAATAATTAACAGTCAACATCCTTTTCAAGTGTTGCAGAGTTGCTCAGTTATATAATAACTCTGCTGCGCTTTGAATATCATTATCAATCAAAAGGCATTTAACAGAAAAGAAAATGCAGAACCAGTTTTTGCATGTGAGTTGATGAGTGAAAAATCCAAGCAAAAGGCAGAGTGCACAATGTAAATCTTTTCTAGAATTTTCTGATTGGGTGGATTTTGTCAGCTTTGGTGATGGTAGATGGTAGGGATACAGCCAAAATGGTTCTTAACTGTTACAGGGTTTGATTCCTACACAGAAACATTTTAAAATTAGAATCTTCACCAATTACTGCATAGTAATTTCTGTCAATCGTATTTCATCCTTGAATTATCGAGGATTATATCTCAATATTGTATATCTATACTGTATTCGCGTTTAGCCAATTTTATATAAAATGATACAGTAAAATACAGTAAACCTGTAAAAAAATTGTAATGCAAATCAGATTAAAAGCACAATGTACATTTTTACTAAGGTATTTTCTAAGTTATTTTATTCCTGCCCTATTTCACAAGAGTTTGATACACTATGCTTTGCAATATCACACTCTCCCAGATCACTGAAAATCATTGTTGCTTTGACTTTTTTCTTTCAACATATGTTAAATTAAGCACAATATATGTAAACAGATACTCAGATTAGCTAATTACTGTGATCTGATCAGTTCACATGCTGTTGCAGTTTTATCATCTTACACAGTTTCAGTTGATATGTCTAGATAAAACTACTGCTTTTGTCATTTTAATTATTCTAAAGGAAATACAAAAAAAAAAGAATTCTGGGTGAATATATGAGCTGATATTTTGTTCATTCATTCATAGAGATTTAAGGAGTTTTCATAACTTTGAGGAATCATTTTCCTGTGATGGTGCACCAAGGTTATAAACATGGATTATTTTAAAAACTGAATTACTTTGGGATTTGTTTTTGAAAGCGTAATCTCTTGCTTAGTGAAGGGATAACCCCTTTATTTTACAAAACTAGTAAAATAGCTGTTCTGAGTATAGTCTTACATTAAAATGATTTCTATAGAATCCATGAAAGAGGTTTAGAGTCCTTATGGGGTACTTTTGAGGGCCTGTATATGTATATTTTTCCATGTGTTTATTGGGAAAAAACCAGACAAGCAGATCTGGGTCAATATGACTGCAGTAAAATGGTTTGCTCACCAAGAACATATTGCTGGCAATTTAGTTACCTGAAATTAGTTAATCTCTTTGGCCAAATTGCAATCTTTGTCCTTGATTCTAAGAAAAGAGGTGAGGTCAAAAGATTTAATTGTTAGAAGTTTAAATGACCTCCAAGGTCCCTTCCAACTTTATTATTATTATTGCAATAAATAATTTCAGTTTTTCCTTTGCTTTTTTGTTTCATGTTTGCTTTCTATTTCAGTCAGCAATATATATATATATATGACTGCTAGTTATAGGTGATTAAAAATAGGTTTTAAGGTACTTTTGAACATGACTAAAACAGGCTTGAAAAGTGTATTAATGAGGTAATCTAAATTAATCTGAAAAAAGTGTCCTAAATAGAAATTACTATGTATATTTTAAACACACTGGCTGAACATTGAACAAGAGAGCCAGTTTGGTGTAGTAGTTAAAACATCAGGCTAGAAAGACTGGATTCTAGTCCTGCCTTGGGCCAGTCACTTGCTCAGTCCTAGGGAGGAAGCAATGACAAACGACTTCTGAAAAACCTTGTCAAAAAAGCTGTAGGAACTTTCCTGGCAGTCTCTGAGAATTGGACACAATTGAATGGAAGAAAAAAATACATTTAAATAAATGTACTCAGTATTTAGGACTTATCCTGATTAATTATTTTCCTCTTGAACATACTCTAGTATCATTCATGATTTCTAGAAAAAAAAATCTACAGAGCAAATGGAATAATACATATATGGATAAACATCCAGATACCTCCCATAATTCATTGGTAACTCCATAATTTTTCCTACACTGTTTCACAAAGGAAAATCTAAGCAAATCAAATGGACAGGAATTAAAACTTGACCAATTACTACCATCATCTTGGTTTTCTTTAAGTTTCCTAGGTTTTGGAAGCTCTTATCAATGTTCCTTTAAAGCAGGCATGGGGAGTGATGGCCCCTTTACAACCTGTGGACATTGACTCTCAGGATTCCTGAGCTGGGAGTTGAAGTCCACAAGTCATAAAAGGGCCATAGTTCCCCACTCCTGCTTTAAAGAGATAAAAATGATAGTCATTCAATGTGTTTATAATAAATTGTTTTTTTTTTTGTTTTTTTTTATTGAAAAGTTTTAAAATACAGTTTTCCTTTAAACCCCCCCCTTCCCCCTCCCTCCTCCCCTCCCTACCTCCCCCCTATCCCCCCCCTCCCCCTCTCCCTCCTCCCTCCCCTGCCTCCCCCCCCTACTTCCCCTCCTCCCCCCCTCCCCCCCCCGACTTCCCAGAGCAAAATACAAGGTATATATCTAAAAAGCAATCATGAACAATCATATACTAACAATTATAAACTCTAAAATCCATCACTCTCTAGCTTATATAGAGTAAACCAATCCTTAATAATACTAAATGTGTATAAAGAACTAAAATAAAAGAAAACTAGCGTCATTCCCATCTATGTTCTTCCACAATTCACTATTTCCTAAACATATTCTCATTTACACATCACAAACACCTATCCCTATTAACCTCTCTAGCCAAAATAGGCTATAATAGATAGTTCTTACACAAATTAACCCACATTAACCCACAAAACCTTCTTCCTCTTCCTCTGTAATAAATTGTCCATTAATTCCAAATTAAAGATTCTGTTACCATACATATCATCCCAAAACTCTTAAAAACACAACTACCACTTGACTATCAGTATGTTGTGGAAGTTCCATAGATTTCTACTAGACCTATTTTCTTTTCTTTTTTGAGCGTTTTAAGGCAGCACGCGTCACCCTCTGTTCTCTAGGATCATCCAAAAGAGTTGCATCTTGATCTCCTCCTATACCATTCTCGTCTATCTGTCCATCTTCATCCTCTTGATGTTCTCCTTCTCCAGATCCCTCTGCAGCTTCCAAAAGTGTTGATGGGGTTACTTTTAAGACATTGTTGTAAAAATCATGCGCTTGTTTCACAGTACCCAAACAGTACCTTTTGCCTTCATACAAGAAGCTCAACCCAGCTGGGATCTCCCATCTGAACCTTATATCCCTTTGCTTGAGCTCTTGCACAAGAAATATAAAGTCCTTCCTTCTCTTTAAAATCTTTGGAGGAATTTCTTTTAGAACCAAAACTTCTTGACCAGCAATCACAACTTTAGTATCATAGGCAGCTTGTATAACTTCATCTCTAATTTCCCTTTTTACAAAATAAACCACCACATCTCTAGGCAACTTTCTCTGTTTAGCAATCCACGAGTTCACACGAAACACTTTGTCCATGCCTTGTTTTATTTCAGATGCTGGATGGTTCAATACCACCTCAAAAGCCTCAGAAACCAGCTGCTTTAAATCTTCCTTAATATTCTCTTTTAGGCCTCTAATTCTAACAGCAAACTGCATCTGATAAAATTGAGCCAGACTCAGTTCGCTATCCATTTTGTCTTTTAAATCTTCAATTTCCAATACTTTTGCTTCTAATATAGCATTCTTTTGAGTCAGTTCTTCCACTTTGTCATCCAGCACCTCCACACATTTAGCTACTTTATGCACTGAGGACAAAATGTCTACCTTTATCTCTCTAAGTTTCTGTTCCATCCTTTCTTCCATTCTCTGCTCCAATTTCTCCAATTTCTCCTCCATCTGTGCAAATTTAACACCCATTGACTCCAAAATTAACTGGGTATGTTTTTCAAGATCCTTCGATGTCACTACATCTGGAGAATGCAACGCCTGCAGTAGTGATTGTTGTTGCACTGGAGAATTTCCAGCACTCCGAAAAGTTCTAGGGGGAGGTTTAGACGCCATCTTTTACTTACAATTGTGTCGCACTTTCACTTTAAGTTTTAAGCAAAGTCCATCAAGCTCGAGAGTAAAATAAAATAATCCTCTTCATCTCTTCATCTTTCCCTCTTGTACTGCTCTGCCTGCTCTTTTCCTTTCATAGTCTCTCCTTCAAGCAGGGATGGTCGCAGACGCCTGGCTCTGCTCCATTCCGAAGCAGAGACGCTAGCCAGCTGGGAGCAGCCCAGGCTACGGGGGAGTTCAATCCTTCAGCCGCCCAAGCTCCAAGCTCAGGCGGCCTCGGAGAACTCTACCCCTACCTGGGGCCTCACCCCCTCCTCTTCTCCCGAGGAGGGGGCTTCAAATTCGCCCAAACAGCTGATCGGCGCTGTTTCGGGCGAAAAATCACACAGCTGGGCGGCGGGCAGCCCGGGAAGGCTGTCTCCGGCGCCTCGGAGCCACCGGAAGCCTGTTTATAATAAATTGTTAATTTGACTTTTGGATAACTTAGTAAGGGACAGGATGATGTTCTTTTCCTGTCTCTTCCTTAAACCTCACTTTGTACTGAAAAAGAAACAGCTGGTGAATGTCTTGATCAGTGAAAAGAAAATACAAATTATTTTTCTGCAGAGCTGCCTAATAAAAGAAGAAGGCTAAGAACAAAGTATTGCTGCAAAGACTCTTGCAGCTATTGTCCTGCCATTAGCAGATGTCGTAATATTTAATCATTGCATTGTTTTGCTGCCAGACATGGCTAATTGAGAAGTTAGCCTTTGTAGGCTGGCAGGCAAGGTAATGGTTTTTAATTAGATATGGAAGGCATAATTCTACTATCTTGGAGAAATTATCCAGAATCTAATCAGCAGTAGTATATAGCTTCTTCTTGATTCAGTTATGCACACTGGAGCATAATAAAACACCCAATGAAACCCATTTTGTTCTTGTCAAATCTTCATACTGCTCTTGCCTAGGCAACCCTGTTCCAAAATAAAATAGAGCAGGTGCTTTAAGCCAAAATCTCTGGCAAATCTCAGGTGAAATATAAAGCATTTACACTGAGAGAGCATGTTGAACAATAAGTGATACTTGCATAACTCCGATGAGATTCTGAACTGCCATATTGTAAGTACTAAGTTGCTTTCAAAAAATAGACTCAAGTAGATGTTTCTATTAGCAGAAACATGAAAAACTGAAAAAGCTTTATTCAGTACAAATAGAATACATGGCTAAATATTCAGCATAAATGGATTGAGAAGGCAAAGACTATTTAATTGGAATGTGAGCAGTTCTAATCCAGAGTTTAAAGTAGATAAGCACAGTTCCCCTCTCACTTTTTTCCTTCCTTTTGCCTTGCACAAAAATATATTCTGAGTGAAAGGACAGATGAATCTTATGAGAATCATAATATGTTTGGCATATGACTTTTGAAATTAGGCTAAGGGCTACATGAAATAAAATTAAAGGTCTATGTATATGACCTTTGCCCACTACGTTGGAAGTTATAAGTACAATATTTGCAGTATATATTAAGTATTCAATAATTTTTTCAAAGGACTCCAAAATATATATTCACCATTATTCTCAAGCATTTAACTTTTCATTATAGCTTTCATGCTGAACAAACAGAAAAGTTGTACAGTACTGTTTGTAACTGCAATTACATAGAAATGTCATTTCATGCATCAATCCACATTCCTTTAGTTATTAATTTAGCTCCACCAATGGGTGGAGTGAGTCATTTGTCCCAAGGGACAATGGATGATTGGGGAGGAGAGGCAGTGTGAGTCACTGGAAGTTGTATGCTGACTGTTTAGTCTGCCCAGCAATACTATGATACAGTACTTGCTGCACACGAGTCAATCAGCACTGAAGTCAGATTAGCTTGGTCATCAGTCTGGCTTTGTGCATGAAATGGATATAAAACGGGGAAGTACCAGGTTCTTTTTGCCTTAGTGGCAAATTCACATTTTTAAGAAAAGGCAAGTGTATAAATTCAACATATCTTCTTGCAAGGTTTATATGAAATTGCAATCCTGCTCTTTAATTTGGACAGCTAGAATTGTGCAAATTTTACTGTCTCTCTCTTGCATCTTTGATTAAAGGTAAAACCAGCAATCAGTTCAAAGATTGTAAACATCTCACATACTCCTTGGATTCTCAGTCATCCATATAGAGTTGTCTGGAATTTGAGTTGTGACAACTAGACTTATCTTGTTGGTTTGAACTGTTTTGCTGCTTATACAAGTTGCTTCTTCAGTCTGAGGAAGTTGATTAGTTGGTTGAGAGGGGGTTATGTCTTCCAGGGAGGTTTCATTTCTCACCTAATCTGGATATGCTCATTAGGTGAGTAGACAGAGAGTCATTGAAATATAAATGTTCCAACTTCTAAATCCTTTATCCTAAGTAGATCATTAGGTGCAACCTCCCTGGTGAACCTCTGAAGTGGTCTTGGGGACCACTTGGGGACTGATGAAAACTCTGCATATAAATGGGGGCCAGGTTGTGTCAGAGGTTTCCACCTCTATTGAGGGAAAGACTTTCCACTTTGGCATAAATGGATTCCTTCACTCTTCTCTCAAACCATCTATCTTCCCTTCCAAAATGTGAACATCATTGTCCTTTTTCTTTTAAATACTGCTGATTTTGGTCCTGAGGTGTGGCTTCTCCTATGCTGGGCCATCCCTTGTGTAAAGGCTGCTTGGCTTCTCCAATGTAGAACGCTGAACAAGCTTCACTGCACTGGGCTGCATATATTACATTACTCTTTATATGTTTTGGTGTCTGATTTTTAGGGTTATTTTCCAATTATTTCCCAAATGCAGACCCCATTGGTCAGGTAATACTGACTGGTGGGGCCTGAGAAAAAAATGTGGTCCTGTCCTTTTGGAACATCTTGCCTCCTGAGGTGAGATTGGCCACCACTTTCTTGACTTCCACAAGAGCCTAAAGAGCTGGCTCTGCCAGTTGGTTGGGGCCCCAAAGCGGGAGTATCACACTGGAGTTGGTTGATGGAACAATAGCAATAGTTGATGGACTCCCGTACATTCTGCTCCCTCCCCATCTTTTAGTCTCTCTCTCTCTCTCTCTCTCATACACACACACACACACTCACAATATACAATAAATATGTTTTATTCTAAAGTTGTAAACTGATCCACAGTTGCCTTTTAGTGAGATGGGTGGCAAACAAATTTAATAAAATAAATAAAGAGTGGCTGTTGCAATCATTATATGTATGTTGTAGAGGACTGCTGTTTTTCTTCTGGGGCTGCTGGGTCTGTTGGTTTACTTAGGATGTTTTGGAGGGCTTTCATTGGTTTGTGTGCTATGGTGATTCCATGGAGTTATAATATCTGTTGATGGCTCCTGAGATGTTTTTGATATATGGCTGTGTTATCCTTTTTACAGCTTGTGTTGGCTGTGCTATAATGGAGTAAGAGTCAGGCACTTTTTGGTAAAGTTCTGTTGGTATCCATTTTGTTGGAAGATGTTGTATAGATGATTTGCTTCCTTTTTCTAATGTTCAGGGTTGGTGCAGTATGTTTGTGCTAATCGGAATAGTGCTTCTCTTATGGGAGGCTGGTTATTATTTTGGTAATGGATCTCTTGGATGGTATGGGTAGTTTTACGACAGACCTGTGTTTTTAATTTGCCACCACTGCTTCTGCTGATGAGGATAGCCAGGAAGGTTCCTTGTTGTTATCTTCTTGTGTATTATACCTCTGAAAATGTTGATTTTATGTGTTTTCTTTAGTTGGTTTTTTTATTATGATATCTATGTACTGGATTCATACTTTGGGTTGTATGCATGGGAGGGCTACAGATTATCGTCTCTAAGAAAGATAAATGTTCTAGGTTTTCTTTTGCCAAAGTTGGTCCCTGGCAGAGACACTGGTCCTACCTAGTGTAGGTAGCCAAAACTACAAAGTAGAACATCCTCCTCCTTTGGAAGATTTGACATTATTGCAGAGGTAATACATACTTCCCACAAAACATGTTTGAAAATGCAGATACCGGTACATGATTTTTCATGTTTACTGTGATTCAACCCTGCTATTAGAAACAAGATTCATGAGGTTGTTTAAACATGTTTTATCAGTCCAAATGACTGCACTACTAATATTCTGAAGAACAAAGATTGCAAAATAATATTTCAACATGACTCATTTGCTGACAAGTTAAAACAAACTCCAAAGAACACACAAGGGTTATGAACATTAACTAATCCTAGTCACTGCATGTGAGAAATACTTTCTCAAACTTTCTTAAAAATAAAATCTCCAAAATTGTTACTATTTTCAAGGGTTATTATATAAACCTAAAGACAGAAATGCATGGACATGTCAAATCAGGTAGGGATTTTTGGCTTTTTGCAGACCTCAGCAAGAAAAATAAAAATGAAAGGGAAAGAAAAATTAAATTTATCAAATGTAAAAGGGAGGAGCCCATTTGATTAATATGCATCTGTTCAATTAGCATGGATATCTTTGCTAAAGCTTGTTTAGCCATGTCATTAATCTCTCTCCTTTTTCAAGCCAGCACTTTGCACTCAAACAGTGTATACCTGACTCCAAGTCTGGCTTTGAATGCATAGACTTAAGTAACTTTTTATTTCAGCTTGTAGAGGACTAACAATTAAAATAGGCCTACTAACAAACACTAGATGAACTACATCTAGATGGATGCCTGTTGCAGGTATTGTTGCAACCCCTACAAGCCCTGTTGCAATAGATTCATATTTTCAGGATTTTCTTCAGAATCTTTGCTGGTTTTTGATAATCAAGAATGATTTATTTTCAATTACTATAAAATAACTCAGATTGTAGGTTAAATAGTAACTTATGTCATTGCGCTGACATAATCTGTGGGAGAGTTCCTTTGTAGTCAGTCTTCACAGTTGTTTCAAAAGGCTTTATTTTTGCTTCTACAGCCAAGTGATTTGATCTACCAAACAAGTTTTTCCCCAACCTGGCACCTTTCAGACATGTTGGGACTGTGATTCCTCAAATTCTCATATATTATCCTGGCTGGGAATGCTAAGTGTTATCTCAGTACATCTAGAAAAATTTAGATTGGGAAAGGTTTCACCAGCTTGGCTAATTCCCAGCTATGGGTCTAGGCTCAGTTCAAGGTTTAGGTTTTTCCAGAGCTGATTTTTTCCATCCAATATCTCTTATGCTCCCTCGTTTTTTAATGAGAAGTAAAAAAATAAAATAATCCATGGGATTTCCACTTTTCTTATGCATTTTGTTGCTACTGCTACCAATCTCACCTTCTGGCAAATACTTCCAGAGCATTCTAATTCTTATTTAATTGTTATTTAATGTTAACTACACTTAATCTTAGCCAAAAGGCTAAGAAGTGATGGGCTGATAAAGTCAAACAGCGAACCTGAAAGATTTGATTTGTTTTGTATTATGATATGCCTTAAATGTTGTTAAAATAAATAAAATATTATTTAACAATAAATATGTATTATTTATAATAATTTTTGTTATGACTTTTGGACAGTATAATCTATATAGAAAAGCAAGGAGCAAAATATAAGAAATATATCTATAATAGGACAACACAGCCATATTAAATTACGAGCTTCAGATTTTTAAAAAATATCCCAGTAAGCAAACATGATTAGAAAAAGATGTTTTCTAAAAAGAAAAATAACTTTTAATATGCTAATAAAAGTTGGGTATCTGCATACCAGATGTTTGCAGTTGTACAATTCCATGCTACTGTCTTTGGGTAGTTCCTCTAATGGCAGAAAGTGAAGAAGAACTAAAGAGCCTCTTGTTGCGGGTGAAGAAGGAGAGTGCAAAACTTGGGTTGAAACTTAACATTAAGAAAACCAAGATCATGGCATCTGGCCCTCTCAATTCCTGGCAAATAGATGGGGAAGAAATGGAGGTAGTGACAGATTTTATTTTCCTGGGCTCCAAGATCACTGCAGATGGGGACTGTAGCCAAGAAATTAAAAGACGCTTGCTCCTGGGGAGGAAAGCCATGGCAAATCTAGACAGCACACTAAAAAGCAGAGACATCACCCTGTCAACAAAAGTGCGTATAGTCAAGGCTATGGTCTTCCCAGTTGCAATGTATGGCAGTGAAAGTTGGACCATAAGAAAGGCTGAGCGCCAAAGAATTGAGGCCTTTGAACTATGGTGCTGGAGAAGACTCCTGCGAGTCCCTTGGACTGCAAGGCGATCAAACCGGTCAGTCCTAGAGGAGATAAACCCTGACTGCTCTTTAGAAGGCCAGATCCTGAAGCTAAAACTCAAATACTTTGGCCACCTAATGAGAAGGAAGGACTCACTGGAGAAGAGCCTAATGCTGGGAAAGATCGAGGGCAATAGAAGAAGGGGACGACAGAGAATGAGGTGGCTGGATGGAGTCACTGAAGCTGTAGGCGTGAGCTTAAATGGACTCCAGAAGATGGTAGAGGACAGGAAGGCCTGGAGGAACATTGTCCATAGGGTCGCGATGGGTCGGACACGACTTCGCAGCTAACAACAACACCCTGGAACTTAAGTTGCTTATCTCCTGATTACTCCCAGCTCTTTCTTAAGCCAACTGTAGAAATACCAGTCTGAATTGCTGTGGGGTGGCTCAGTCTGGACTACAGTCACTACAGGATCTGACTGATCATCCCTTGATTCTGTGCAGGGAAGACCATCCTTGCTTGCTGGTTCTTGTATGGACTGGTTTGCATTGCCTGCCTTTTCCTTTCAGGGATTGTTTTGTCTTTACTAGCCTACTTTCTTTTGCTTTTCAGATGTTTGCACATGTATGTGCTCTCAACCTTCTTCCCACATTATCTTCTTTAACACATTTTTTCTTTTTCTCCATATGGTACCACTATTGCTCTGATGGTACAGTAATCAGACCAACAGGGGAGCAGGTAGGAGCAGAGGAACATTCCTATAATTTTTGTGTAGCTCCATGGAAATTTTATAGCAAGGGAGAATGGATAATTCGGCTTCATGGAAAGAAAGGGACATTACTATGTTGGAAATAATAATAATAATAATAATAATAATAATAATAATAATAATAATAATAATAATAATAATAATAATAATAATAATAATAAGGGACGCGGTGGCTCAGTGGGTTAGGACGCTGAACTTGTCGATCGGAAGGTCGGCAGTTTGGCGGGTCGAATCCCGAGTGCCGCGTAGCAGAGTGAGCGCCTGTTACTCGTCCCAGCTTCTGCCAACCTAGCAGTTCGAAAGCACGTAAAAATGCAAGTAGAAAAATAGGGACCACTACGGTGGGAAGGTAACAGCGTTCCGTGTGCCTTTGGCATCTAGTCATGCCGGCCACATGACCACGGAGACGTCCTCGGACAAGCGCTGGCTCTTCGGCTTTGAAACGGAGATGAGCACCGCCCCCTAGAGTCGGAAACGACTAGCACGCATGTGCGGGGGAACCTTTACCTTTACCTAATAATAATAATAATAATAATAATAATAATAATAATAATAATAATAATAATAATAATAATTAAAAAGTAGGGTGGAGGAAAAAAAAGCTTTGCAGTATTGTGAGCATAGTGGAAAAGAAGCCTGGACAGGAATAGAAAGGTAATATAGGTGTTGAATAGAGCATGTGTTTCTAGGGGGAAGATTTAACAATTTAATGTTGGATGAATTACAAAATTACATTAAAAAATAGCAATTGCCGACCAGTAGAGAACATAGCAGCCTGGCAGACCAGGATGAGTAGACTGCACAATGTCATGTGCAGTCACTGGAAGGAAGAGAGGATGTATACAGGGACTGCAGCTAATCGGAACTGGGATTGCTATGACTTTCTGATTTGGATAGCATTGAACTGAAGTTGGAAAACAAGGATACAGGATACATTTACAATGGGCTAGGAGGTGGAGATCTATCTCGGGGTTGCTAAGAACTGACACTCACTTGATGGCACATAATCCGTCAGGAATGGAAAAAGGACATCATCTATTCCTGTACTCAGGAAGCAGTGAGTAACTTATATTGCTAAAAGGCCAAGCAGAAAGAGCGCATCAGCCTTCAGGTAACCTCATTGATTTCCAACTTGTGGTGAACCTCAAATTGCAGTTTAAGCAATTTTCCTTCTACTGACAGGAAGCTATGGAGAGTTTGTGGGTAAAACCGAGCTTTCAAGGGGTGCTGGCTGGAATGGATTCTTTTTAGCTGAAACTTTCATGTAATCCATTCCTGGTGGGATGCAAGATATTCATTTAACTTTGGGCTAAAATGGAGCTTGTCCACATACCTACAGATTCAGCTACCAAATATAAAAAGATGCCGCATAGAATCTTTAGGACAAAATATCTTTAGGCTACAGAGAAAAATGAACTTCTCATTCAGGATTCATGTTAAAGGTGAAAGATTCAGATAAGTCTCTTACAGTTGTTTATTATGATACTAATAAACACTTATTGATCAAACCCATTACTGGACTTTACTTGCTAATTAAAATCTGACATCCTAGAACCAATACTGGGCAAACAGAATGTATGAGAAAGGTAATAAATGAGTGGCTGAAAGGCTGTGTTGGGAACCTGAGAATGAATGCTAATGGAAGCTGAATCAGTGCCCCAACTGAAATGTTCCCTTCCAGGCAGGGTTGGATCACATTTATGGAAGTATCAGCATGGGAGTGTCATCCAGGAACTGCCAAATTTTTCTTCAGAAGTATTTTGCTATCCCAGGAAAATGAAACTATGTGCGTACTTGTGTGACCCAGAAGAACAGGCAAAAATATCCTTCAGGCTCTTCTTGTTTTTTGCTTCAGAAACTATTTCATATCCAGCTGTTCTATAAGAAATATTTCCAAGTCTTTCTTTGCAGAACATCACATTTTATGAACTTCCCACTCTTCCCTTACTGATCTCCAATGGATGTGAAGTTTACCAAATAGATAAATACAGATATTTTGGGGGAGGAAAATTCACTGCATGTAGAATGATTTGGCAGCAGTTTTAAGGGAACTATAAATAAATAATAAATAAATAAATAGACAAATAAATGTCAGCTTTGCCCATCTATGTGTTTTGAATCCTGTAATGAAGAATATCTTAAAACAGAGCCAAGGAACTTGGAGCACTCCAAAGTTCTCTTTGCAGTCAAAGACAGCAAAATCAGTGATGAAAGACAAAAGGTCTTTCATCACTTCAATGGTATCTGGAGAGATAAAGATTTTTCTCTTCTCTCCTATAATAATCTGATGAGTAATTCTATCGGGCTAGTTATGCTTATATAGCAAGAATTGGCCACAAGATGTCAGTATGTGATGGAAAAATGAAAGGGTCCCATGGCCCTTGTGTAAGTTAAAAATAGAATTATGCACAACAACTCAATTCAAAACATAGCATTAATTAAAGGAGATACTTAGAAAAGAAGAGTATCTTATCTATATCTCTATCACCTATCTTTCATCTGTTTATCTATATCTATCTATCTATCTATCTATCTATCTATCTATCTATCTATCTATCTATCTATCTATCTATCTATCTATCATCTATCTCAAAACTGTCAACTGTGGATTAATAATTTTATGGAAAGAATTATAAGACTTGGAATCTTGCTATAAATCATGTTCAAATCTTAATATTTGAAATTGAATGAGTTGGGCATCTATTATAACCTCTACTGTCATTGGTTTTTCATCTTAATCTGCACTGTACATTTTAAAAAAACAAACAAAAAACAATTCCTCACAATGAATTTTGTTGACCATCGGTTTGCTACGGTTTTCAGGCATTCTGCCTCTGATATTCTTGCTTCTTAAATTCTCTGCCTTCTTAACTTCACAGCTCTTTTCTACTTACCTTCCTATTTTTTCCAGTTTGCAAAAAAGAAGAAATGGGGGGAAAGGGGGGGGAAATCACTCCATTGTCCCCTCAGTGAGATATTAGTCCCAGCAAAATATTTTTTAGTTCAAGCACCTGGATTACAATTCTTTCATTGCAGAACTTTCTCTGAGTAATTGTGATACTGCTAAAATATTCATAGATTTTCTTTGCAGCTTAGCCCATAAATAACAGAGACCTCATTCCTTACTTGCTATATGATTCCTCTTTTGACAGTAATTTTAGTGTCATAGTATCCTGCTTGTATTATATATGATGTAACATGATGTAAACATTCCCTTGAGTGTATATGTTAACAGCACAAAAGTATCGTCAAAGCATATATATAGGAAAGCCGCCTGACAGGAATACACGCGGGAACTTTGACAGCTGTCAAAGTTCCCCGTACTGCGCAGGCGCCTCCACTGACAGCTCGCGGCTGTCAAACTCCGGACCGTGAAGAAGACTGAGCTGTCAAAGCGTCCGCCACACTGCGCAGGCGCAGCCACTGACAGCTCGCGGCTGTCAAAACACCACACCACGAGGAAGCCGGAGCTGTCAACAGAAGACGACGCCGATTGGTCCCTGCCTGACACGGCGCCAAAATAAATACATCTGATTGGTCCTCGCTACCAGCTGCCGGCTATAAAAGCCGGACAAGTTATTCTCTGTTTGTCTTGCTCTAATAAACTTGTTGTTAAACTAGCCTGTCGTCCCGAGCGGTCCTTCGGCTACTTCACTGGCGACGAAGGTGGGATCGCTCCGGAGCTGAAGTCACGGCCGAGGAAGAGAGTTCCCGGCAAGAGCTGACACGGAAGTTTTAACTTCCATCGGAGCAACCCAGGACCGGACGACATGGCAAACTTCGGCCGTGTGAGGGAGTTTGATACCCGCCATCCCGAGAGATGGCAATCACACCTCGGCCAAGTTGAAGGATTTCTTCTCGTCAGTAAGATCACTGACGACCGAGCAAAGGCCGCCGCCCTGCTGTACATCAGCGGGCCCCCGGTGTACGACGCAGCCGTCGGGCTGTTCAGCCCAGTGCCCATCACGGAAGTCTCCTACGCGGACCTGGTGGACCAGCTGAACAAGTATTACATGCCGGCTCGCTCGGAACTGTACTGGCGGGTGCAATTCGCACAAAAGAAACAACGGCAGGACGAGCCCGCCAACGAGTTCATCGCTGGGGTCAGACACGCCGCGCGGAACTGCTGCTTCCCCGACCTGGAAGACCGCATCAGAGATCAGGTGGTGATCGGTCTGAGGGACGAGAAGCTACAAAAAAAACTGACGTCCAAACCCGACATGAATCTGGCTGAGCTGACCAGGGAGATCATGGCATACGAACACAGCCACAAAAAGAAGCCGACGAACACGACCCCAGAGTCCCCGGCGACCGTCTACCAGGAAAGCGCAACCTTCAGCGACAGCGGAGAGTCGGTAGATTTCACCGATGGAGAAGCCCTACAGCGCAGGATGGAGCACCGACAGCCGAGGAGGGGAAAAACGTCGGACCGCCGAGGATCCAGGGACCCTCCACCGCCACCCCCACGTTACGTGCAACGAGCCGCCTGTGCCAGCTGCGGGGGCAACCATGCCCGTGGAAACTGCCGCTTTAGGAACGCGAAATGCCACAACTGCGGGAAGACTGGCCACATCAAGCCGGTGTGCCGCAGCAAGGGCCGGGACAACGTCAATGAGGTGGAGGCAAACCCCCCAGGTAGGCCAGCTGCCCAGGCCAACAGGGAAACCCCACCAGGCAACCGGGTTGAGACAATCGATAGGGTAAACTGCATAAGTTCCAAGGTTAAGGTCTGGGTCAGAATTCAGGGGGTGCCTTGCCACATGGAGGTGGATTCAGGGTCAGCGGTCTCCTTAATTTCGCTAACTACTTATCAGGAGATCTGTCAGAAAGGCCGAAGACAAATTCCCCTGAAACAAACTCAGGTTCACCTTGCGGACTTCCAGAAAACCCCTATTCCGTTGGAAGGGAAAGCCAAGGTCCTTGTACAGTATAAGGGGTTCAAAGGCACCCTAGAGGTTTTAGTTACGCCAGGGAACCGTACCAACTTGATAGGGCTTAACTGGTTCACTCCACTAGGCATCGCCTTATCAGGGGTTAATACCATTCAAACACCCAGCCTGGAAGCCGTTTGCGAAAAGTACGCCGACGTTTTCGAGGGCACTTTAGGGAAATATACAGGTCCCCCCATTTCCCTGCAATTAAATCCAGCAATCCAACCAATTAAAATAAGAGCTAGGAGGGTACCTTTTGCCCTCAAAGAAAAAATTGAAAACGAGCTTGACCGACTCGTGAGTCTAGGGGTGCTAGAGCCAACAGATGGGGGAACCTGGGAGACCCCTATTGTCACCCCAATCAAACCTAATGGCGAAGTGAGAGTATGCGCTGACTATAAGGCGACAGTCAACCTAGCCCTCAGCCCCCATGCTTACCCGGTGCCAGCGGTAAGGGACGTATTTGCTTCCATCCGCTCTGGCACCATTTTCGCCAAGCTTGACCTCTCGCAGGCGTATTTACAGCTGCCTGTCACAGACGACACCGCGGAAGCGCAAACTATTGTCACCCACCGCGGTGCTTTTAAAGTTAAGAGGCTTCAGTTCGGCATATCTGCAGCCCCGGGTATCTTCCAGGGTATCATGGAAAAGACCCTGAAAGGAATACCCGGGGTCTGCCCCTATTTCGACGATGTTCTCATCGCCGGAGAAAATGAAGCTAGTTTAGCTGACAGGCTGTCAGCTGTGCTGAGCCGGCTCAGAGAAGCCGGTCTCAAACTTAAGCGGGAAAAGTGCTCCATTGGAGTCACTTCTACAGAATTCCTAGGGTATAAAATCGATAGCCAGGGCATCCACCCCACCTCTGAGAAACTAAGGGCTATTCAAACCGCACCCAGCCCTAGGAATAAGCAAGAGCTTCAATCCTTTTTGGGACTGTTAAACTTTTACCATGCTTTCATTCCCCACAAAGCCACTATTGCAGAGCCTCTCCATAGGCTCCTCGACAAGGGTACAACTTGGTCCTGGACCAAGGAACATGAAAATAGTTTCCAATCGTTAAAAAAGATCATCTGTCAAAGCTCAACCATCACCCTTTTCAGAGAAGACACCCCAATATGCATCGCTTGCGATGCCTCTCCCTACGGAATTGGGGCAGTCTTAAGTCACCTATTCGAGGACGGCACACAAAGACCCATAGCCTTCTATTCTCGCACTCTGACCAAAGCTGAAAGAAACTATGCACAAATTGACAGGGAAGCCCTAGCGATAGTAGCAGGGGTCAAAAAATTTCATGATTATCTGTATGGAAGACCATTTACGATATTTACAGATCACAAACCCCTGCTAGGCATATTTACTTGGAATAAAATTACACCACAAATTCTCTCCCCGAGAATCTTAAGATGGTCAACGTTCTTAGCAGCCTATTCTTATCAACTAATACATAAACCAGGTAAGGAATTGGGACATGCTGACTGCCTCAGCAGACTGCCCATACAAACCAGGGACTCAGATCCAGCCCCAGCCAGCCTAATTTTAGCAATCTCTCAGCTTCCAGAATGCCCCCTGACGGCAAACATTATAGCTAATAATTCAGCAAAAGATAAAATACTTGCCAGAGTCCTCAAATGGGCCACAACAGGGTGGCCAGCTCAAAACCCACAACCCCAATTCCAACCTTATTATAACAGGAAAAACGAGATTTCAACACATAGAGGATGCCTGCTATGGGGAAATAGGGTCATCATACCAGAGAAAAACATAGACCAAACATTACACATTTTACATGAGGGGCACCCTGGAATTGTAAAAATGAAGGCAATGGCTAGAAGTTATGTATGGTGGCCTGGCATAGATAAACAAATTGAAAAGTATGTGGGTGGGTGTTATACCTGTCAGGAGACCAGGAGCGAACCCCCCCAGGCACCGATCCATAAATGGGAGACTACAAGGAACCCTTGGTCACGTATACATATAGATTTTGCAGGACCTATCCAGGGCCAAAGTTTCTTAATAGCAGTAGACAGCTATTCCAAATGGCTGGAAGTCACGCCCCTTAGAAAAACAACGTCCGCAGCCACTATTCAAGCCTTAAGAAAAATATTCGCAACGCACGGCCTACCTGACACCATAGTTTCCGACAATGGACCTCAATTCACCTCTCGTGAATTTCAGATCTTCGCTACGAAGAATTGTATTAGGCTGGTCACGTCGGCGCCGTTCCACCCGTCGTCGAACGGAATGGCTGAAATTATGGTACGATCCACGAAAGAAGCATTAAAAAAATTCGTTAAAGGGAACTGGCAGAGGCGACTCAGCCAGTTCCTCTTATCACAACACACAATGCCATGCTCCACAACGGGCAAATCACCGGCGGAATTAAGATGGGGGAGGAGGCTAATAACACGTCTCGACAGACTGCACCCCGACACATACCCAGAAGAAAAACAGCACCCCCACCCCGGCCGCACACTCAAACCTGGTCAATTAATATGGGCAAGATCATACACAGATAAAAACAAGTGGGTTCAAGGGACAGTAATAAAACAAACAGGGCCCATCTCATACCTCATAGCTACGCAGGCACAGGGCAACATACGCCGCCATATTGACCAGCTCAGACCCAGACAACCGCCACACAATTCCGAGCAACCAACCAACGCCGACTTACAACCCCCTCCGGAAATGCTGCCTATCCCAAACCAGGAAGTTGAACACCAAAACGAAGAACCAGAACCAGACCATCCACCACCCCTTCGCCGATCATCCAGGAATCGAAGACCACCCACCTACCTAAAGGACTATCAGTGGGCAGGGTCAAACATCCAAGAGGAAAGAAACGCACCAGGGGAGGGGTAAGGGGTGTATTATATATGATGTAACATGATGTAAACATTCCCTTGAGTGTATATGTTAACAGCACAAAAGTATCGTCAAAGCATATATATAGGAAAGCCGCCTGACAGGAATACACGCGGGAACTTTGACAGCTGTCAAAGTTCCCCGTACTGCGCAGGCGCCTCCACTGACAGCTCGCGGCTGTCAAACTCCGGACCGTGAAGAAGACTGAGCTGTCAAAGCGTCCGCCACACTGCGCAGGCGCAGCCACTGACAGCTCGCGGCTGTCAAAACACCACACCACGAGGAAGCCGGAGCTGTCAACAGAAGACGACGCCGATTGGTCCCTGCCTGACACGGCGCCAAAATAAATACATCTGATTGGTCCTCGCTACCAGCTGCCGGCTATAAAAGCCGGACAAGTTATTCTCTGTTTGTCTTGCTCTAATAAACTTGTTGTTAAACTAGCCTGTCGTCCCGAGCGGTCCTTCGGCTACTTCACTGCTCAACAACCAGGAAGACAAGAAGAACAAGAGCAGTTGTGTGAAGGAGGGCATTTCTGTGCCATCAACATTTTTACTCCCCAGACTCTCATACACTGTCTGGAGGTGATCTAACATTGTGTTTATTTCTGCTGTCTAAAAATACTGAGAACAAGGAGCCCAAATTACTATCTAAGTTCTACAATTCTTTCAACAGAAAATGAATGGATTAATGAATGAAAAAGAAAGAAAGAAAGAAAGAAAGAAAGAAAGAAGGAAAGAAAGAGAAGGAAGGAAGGAAGGAAGGAAGGAAGGAAGGAAGGAAGGAAGGAAGGAAGGAAGGAAGGAAGGAAGGAAGGGAGTCATAGCAGCTTGAGCCTTTGGTTGCTCTAGGGATGAAGATTAAGTGGAAACAGAAAACACAATAAATAATGTTACTAATCTTTTTGTCTAAAGAATTGAGAGAATTGTTAAGCAAGGGTTTCTATACCAGGATCTAAAACTCAGTAGCCGAAATTAGGGGAATGAACCAAAAAAGACAAAGGTCCGCAATGGGAAAATGGATCCACAGCATAATTTTCAGTTTGTTCTGACTGGAGTGATCCTGGAGAAGAGATTCATAAAAATATATAAGCTACAACCCAGTGGAGCAAGAAATAAATCACTTCAGTTTTTTGATACTGCTTAATGTCATGGAATCCAGAGTAGTTTTTAGATGTCAAGATGTGCCTGTAAGAGGAAAACTGCTACAAATTATTTTTTAAAAAAATATTTTTAAAAATGATTTATTTCAAATTTATTAAGAGTAGAAGGAGAAGGTTGTGAAGGAAGCTCCTCTACATGGTTACAGTATTTGAATCTCTTTGTTATTAGATCTCCTGCCAGTATTGGTAGTTTCAAAGTCCTCCATGCCTAAGGATTTGCATGAAGGTGTGTAAACATTAACAAACTTTGATGAAACTACATCTACAGGCTCACACGCACATGCACAGTCTATCCTTACTGTCTGATAAAGGAGAACCGTCCAAAATCATATCCATCCTGCAGGGACACGTCATTAATCAAAGAAAGCAAGAAACCAAAAATTGCCTCCGTTAAAGCAAAAAGTTGAAAAAAGTATTTTAAAAAAGTTTAGTATAAGCATATTGAAAGCCAAAATTTCTATGGAATAATATATTATGTTTCTGCATGATATTATTTGAAAGATTAAAAAAAAGCATCATTAGAATTGCTAAATGAGATGGGAAATGGGAAGAGAGAAAAGTGAGTAATGGGAAGAGGGAAAAGTGAGTAATGTGCTTGTTTCTCAGTCCAGGATTCATAAGAAACCTGAAATATAAACATATAGTGATGAAACTCTTATTTGATCAGGATGTTTGTGAAAAGATGAAAGAAAGTAGACAATAAAAAAGTAGGCATTTAGCATTTAAATTATTTATTTTTATACCTTTGTACATATTTTTATATTTAAATCAGATGGTATACGCAACTCCAAAAATGTTAGAACAATCCATAACTCTGAAAAACACAGTTATTTAAGGTTGATTACATTTTAATCATTAACAAGCTAATTTATGGAATGTACTGCCATCATGTGGTCATAGAATAAACTATCAATTCAGAAAGAGCTCAATTGAACCAATAATAAATATTCCAATTTTGATTTAAGTAGAGAGCAAGAAAAACACGTTGCCAGTCTACCCTATGTGCATTTGTGTACATTTTGACTAAGAGGAACTAAGCATCCTTCTCCAATTATTCAATATAACTTTTTATGTGGGAATTGCATCTGAAATGTTGCACAAATCTCCTTTGTGAAAGCAGAAAACATTTAAACTATATTTCAAGTTTTGCATTATTCATAAAAACATACTAATCTCCTTGTATCATTCATGAGTTGGCTGATGGTTGGAAAGGGGGAAGAGAAGCCACTAATATTAAAAAATATAACCTCAAGCTATTAGTCGTGATCATGCAATTAAAACCCCACCCATTTTTTAAAATATGGGTACAATGTACAAAAATAAAAAGGGATGGGGCTTCAGTTATGCAATCATGTTTGCCATCTTGAATTTTTTGATGCCTCCCTCTGGAAGACTCCACTGTCTCAAGATATCTATGATATGCTTGCAGTTATATTGCAGAGTTTTGGAAATCTTTATTGGAAATGTCTTCATTCACTTATATAGGTTGGACATACTGGGCACTCACTTTTTTATGAACTGCCCCTCCTGATATTTTTTCAGAATGGTTCTTTTGTTTTTATTTTGTGTGTGTGTGTGGGGGGGGGACTTAGACCTGATATTCTCACTGATTTTTAATAAAGTAATTGTGCTGATTTTATCAATGGTAACTTGCTGCTAATATCTGCGTTTTCTCTAATCTTGGGTTGAAACCGTTGGATGCAACTTCAAAAGTTGCTACCAACTTTTAATGTGACAAAAGAGAGCTATAATTAGTAATTAGTAAAGTTGAGCATAAGTGAAAGCAAGGGAGGGACAAGGAGGAGGAGAAATTCTCAGGGTGGTGGATATTGAGTTTATACTATATTGTTTTCAATTTCTGTATTTGGGCATTTTGATATTTATGTCCATGTTCACCGCCCTGAGTCCTTCGGGAGAAGGGCGGTATACAAATCAAATCAAATAAATAAATAAATAAATAAATAAATAAATATACCCAGTTAGACTCAGTTTTGATTAATTCCATTGTGCTTCTGTTCATCCAATATCCTCTATACACTTTTACCTTTATCTAAGAGTACAGTAGTAAACTCTTCTTCATTGTGATCAGAACTCCTAGCGATAGAAGTAACACACAAAAATTTATCACAGGCTGATTCAATCTAGAACTTAAGGAGAAATTTCCTGTCAGTGAGAACAATTAATCAATGGAACAGCTTGCCTTCAGAAGTTGTGGGTGCCCCATCAGTGGATGTTTTTAAGAAGAAATTGGACAGCCATTTGTCCGGAATAGTATAGGATCTCTGCTTAAGAATGGGGTTAGACCAGAAGACCTCCATAGTCTCTTCCATTTCTGTATTCAGTTTTACATGGATTCAATGAAGTTTAGAGTTGACAATGGTATGCAGACTTCCAAGGCATTTTCTCAATTTTTAGCCCTGGAATTCCTAGTGGTTTTCTGTTAAGATGCTAACCAGACCCAATGTCAGAATCCATTTATATCACATTTCATAAATGTATAGGTAGAACAATGTGCTTATTCTGGGGATTCTGCCATCTCTCCGAAGGGGGGGGGAGAGGATAGACTTTAGGCATCTTCAAATAACAGGGAACATTTGAACAAAAAAAGGAAGCAATAACCATAAAACCAAGGAGAGTTCCCTTTCCCATGGAAGGGCCTGACATCTGACCAAATGGATGAGGGGAGGGGCTGAAATGGGAATGCTTTATATAGGATTGAAATGTAACTTTGTTAGATTCCGTCTTGTATTGCCACAATCGATTCCATCCTAGTAAACATTTTCCTTTTGGACTAAACTTGCATCCAAGAGTTCTTATTTCCTAAGATGTGGATTGAGGTGGGTCCTGACACCCACTTAGTTTCTGAACCCAGAGAAGGTCAACCTGGTACTGTCACTAAGAAATGCATCACAAAATCCCTAGGAATGCAGATTCCAAAAAAGTTCAATACACTGCAGAAGTTCTTTCTGCTTTTGTTCCCAGACATGCACAATGTGGAGTTCTTGGTCTCTGACTCTCCTCTTGGTAGGTTATAGTTAGCTAGATGTTAGGCTTTGCCTCTCCCTATCAGCTATTTTCTTACACAAATCTTTATGTTGTGATTATAAATTTGCTCCACTACTCATTGTACAGATTAGATTTCCACTTGAGAAACACTTCATTGACATTCACAAGTGCAACTATTTCAATGCTCTCATTGCCCAAGTATCCATGAAAGCACCGTTTCATTGGTTTGGCTGACAGTCCAACTTTAGAAAATGGTTTAAAACTGGTGCACCATGTAGTTGCTATAATTCAGCCTGCTGGCTTAAATATACCACTTATCTTCACCCCAAGCTGGTACTGTGGGGATTTTTGTAAGATGGATAAGAAAGCTTCTAAATTTTTTTGGGGGGGGAATGGGAAAAATGAGTATGAAACTTAGACTCAGGCTGCTTGTTCATATCCTGACAAAAATGACTCATTTATGCATTTAGTTTATACCTTGCCCTTCTACTCAAGTGAGTATTTAGTGTGACTCTCATTTTTAATAGTAGAGAAAAATTAAAAGCATAATTACTTCTGTAATTGATTTTAATTGAATAATTAACTTGCAAAAAGGGATTTGTTTACAGATTTTTGTAAATGCAGAGAGAGTAGCGACCACATGAAACTTCTAAGAATTTGTTATTCCAGACAGTAAATGCATCTGCTTCCTAATTGTACAATGGGCACAATGGTGATCTATCCCTCCATATTGTTTGCAAGAAAGAACTCTTCATAGAATTTTCAAGAAATGAACTAACCTCAGTCATTGTTTATTTGTGATTTATTCAGCATTCCAAGCTGTTTGTTCTATGTAAGTCATACAGAGTTGTTTGCTACCTCAGTGAGCAGTTGTAACATTTTAAGAAAAGATGAAGAACAAATAACAGGCATTTTACTTCCTCATTAGTTTCCTTTCATTTCATGTGAATATTGAATTCCATTAGAATTATCATTCCACAAACATTCATCTGTGACCCAAGCTCATAACAACAAAGCTAGGAACAATTTTAAAGACAAATGTGCTCGTGCATACATTATTAGGGCAATTTTTGATAAGCATACTTTGGAAAAACTAAGCAAGTGAACTTCATTTTAAAATAAACTTTAAATATTATGCTGTTGTCTAAGAAGTTGAAAATTGTCATTGCTGGATAATAATCCTTGCATTAAAATACCATTACTAACAACATAAGACAAAAACATTGTCAAAGTTGCTAAAAACAATATTGGAAATTGAAGAGAGAAAACATGGCAACGTAACATAATGAGGAAACAAAAGTGCCATGTCAACTTTTCAACTAAATCATTGGAACTCTGGCCAAAGAACAGGAAAAATGAGAGACAGCATAGAAGAAGACAAAATCCTGAAAATGGAAGTAGAAAAATTGAGGACTGACAATTTAATTCACTGGTCAGCATCCAATAAAGATCCAAAGGGGGACACAGTTACTTTCTGTTGTTTGTATGAGGTTTGCTTTAGAGCTATATTATTCTGCGATATGGTGATTTATTCTCTCTCTCTCTCCCTCTCTCTCCCTCTCTCTCTCTCCCTCTCTCTCTCTCTCTCTCTCTCTCTCTCTCTCTCTCTGAAAAAGGACAATTATGGTGTCCACACTATAAAAAAAGATGTTGACACTCTAGAAAAAGTGCAGAGAAGAGCAGCAAAGATGATTAGGGGACTGGAGGCTAAAACATATGAAGAACAGCTACAGGAACTGGGCATGGCTAGTCTAGTGAAGAGAAAGTTCAGGGGAGACATGATTACAATATCTGACAGGCTGTCACAGAGAGGAGGGGGTCAGCCTGTTTTCCAAAGCACCCGAAGGCCAGACAAGGAATAGAAGCTGATGGAAATTGATCAAGGAGAGATTCAACCTAGAGATAAGGACAAATTTTCTGACAGTGAGAACCATCAACCAGTGGAACAGTTCGCCTTCAGATGTTGTGGAATGTTTCATTACTGGCAGCTTTCAAGAAGAGACTGGACTGCCATCTGTCAGAAATGGTGTAGGGTTTCCTGCTTGGGGGGGGTTGGACTAGATGACCTACAAGATCCCTTCCAACTCTGTTATTTTGATTCTGATTGTGATTCAATTTTTTAAATACAAGTTTTATTGTTTTTAATATTTACATATAGATGTATTTGTGAAACAATATGGTGGTTGGGTAGTTAAAATAAAAAATAACCAGTTGTAAATAGTTCAGGTTACATCAACAGAGATGCCCTCTCTAATTCCCTTAGTGATTACATAGTCAAAATAAACAAGTTAGTATATTTCTAGTTATAGCCCACTCAATCAATAAAATTCAAGATATATTTTCAGTAATACATATCAATATCCTGTTTTAAAATTTTGTCTAATTGCAATAGAATATTCTTGAATAGCCTATAGTATACAGAAGAAAGCTTAATTTTGGGTAACCCACAATTCCCTATTTCAATAAAGAATAGTTCTTTTGTTCATTTATACAGCCCCATCCTTTGTCATGTGTGTTGCTGGTGTGAGAAAAATGCAGTTTTTCTTTAAATAAGGAAACCAAAATGGTTGGAAGAAAGATGCAACAAAGCATACAGTTTATTGGAACATGTTCCAGTGACCACCCAGCTACTTGCCAAGAAACTGTGGGAGAGAGAGCTCCAGTTGAAACAACTGATGGTTATTTATGTTTGGTTTGTTTACCCTTAGAAAGATAAAAGAAAGTGACTCTTATGCTTTTGATAAACTATTAGACCTTTCTGTTTCTTTTCACACTAGCGGAATCCTTTTAGATAATATCAGCACATACCATCAACGATGTTGTCTATTGTATCTGTAATCCCTTTAGACCATTCCATTCTCACTTGGAAGGGAACGACAGCTGTCTGGTTTCTGTTATCTGTCTCATTTCCAAGGTCGTGGCACTGAGCCCTGTCTTTTAAAGACTTAAACTAACCTAATATATGATCTATTTCTAAGGCGTGAAAAGGAGTTAGGACCCCAGGAGAGTGCTTGAATAAGATTAATGAGTTATTACCTATCCTGTCTAATTAAGCCAGTCTGCTTGCTCAAGTGTTTTGGATTTCATGAATGGACCCGACTGGGATATTTGGTTTGTAACTATAATGAGAATGCATGAAGTTCCGTTATTTTTCTTGGCAGTAGTTGCCCTACTTTTGTAAGGTAAGCCCCAAATGGTCTTTTATGGTATTTGGACCCACAAAACATATAGAGAGCTTTTCATTTACCCTTATGTAGTCATTTATTTAATTTAAAGCTCTCAAAAAGGATTTAAATCCTCTTTAAGTTGCCCCTTAACTGCAATTGTGGGATATAGGGGGCTTCTACCCTATTAGCTCACATTACTCATAGTAATTACAAAGATTCCATTGTGTTTACTGTGGCACTAATTTCATTATTAATGCTAGGAGTTATTGTGATAAAATATTAATTTGCTTGTAATGGCATACTTAACAAAAGCATAATTATACTAGAACTTCATAACTTGGTATGTACCAACACAAAATCACTGTAGCATAGAAGTGTAGCTTCACTGTAGCTCCAAAGTCAATATCCTCCTACAATGGTGTAGCCGTTCATACACCAAGAATTTATATCCAATATGCAAGCAACAAATTTACCAGAATCCATATGAGAATCTATTTTTCCAAGTAGAGATATATGGATTAGCCTCATGTCTGTAGAACTTTTTTTTTAATCTATTCTGCTTCATCTTTTTTTACATACTGTAGGTGGAGCATCTGTATTCATTATCTTTTACAAATTTGTATTTACTTAAAAGGTAAAGTAAAGGTAAAGTTTCCCCCGCACATGCGTGCTAGTCGTTTCCGACTCTAGGGGCCGGTGCTCATCTCCGTTTCAAAGCCGAAGAGCCAGCGCTTGTCCGAGGACGTCTCCGTGGTCATGTGGCCGGCATGACTAGACGCCAAAGGCGCACGGAACGCTGTTACCTTCCCACCGTAGTGGTCCCTATTTTTCTACTTGCATTTTTACGTGCTTTCGAACTGCTAGGTTGGCAGAAGCTGGGACGAGTAACAGGCGCTCACTCTGCTACGCGGCACTCGGGATTCGACCCGCCAAACTGCCGACCTTCTGATCGACAAGCTCAGAGTCCTAACCCACTAATACAACTTTCATTTCCACAATTTTCTCTACACTACTCCCTAATATATCTAAATTTGCATCTATAACTTCTCCAATATACATTTTGAATAAATATTGCAACTCATATTGCATTGTAGTGTGTGCATTCTTTTTTAAAAGAAGTAATGGTGGTACCCAACCCATTCTAAAGTAGATTTTTTTTTAAAAAAGCTGAAATTCATTATATATTCTAATAAATGTTCTTTTTTGCAGTATTGTGAGTAGAGTGGAAAAGAAGCCTGAACAGGAATGGAAAGGTGATATAGGTGTTGAAACCTATATCTGCTGACTTAGCAGCAGAGGGAAAAGTTTATGCCTGCTGAAAAACACAGGAAGATCATTCTCCTCCCAATTATGGATTTAGGTATTTTACAAAGGCACATTCCATCACCAGTCCTTTGACCTTGCTGCTGATGGTCTCCTGGGATGCCAAACTAGAAAGTGTTTCCCCATGTTGTATAGTGTAACAAGAAAATAAGTTGGAATCTAAACAACATTCTGTGTTCTTAAACCTGGTATTCCCCACAGATCATCTGGTGAGCTATTCCTGAATCTCTCCATTACTTCCCAGTATTTTCTTTTTGCTAACAAGGGCCCCCAGAGCAGGCTGATTGAAAGACAAAAGGCCTTTCTAGGAAACTTTCAGAGTGAAGATCATCAAGACATAATAAAGCAATTCCTTCCCTGTCCCCAAGCATATTTCCCCTTTTCAAGGCTGCCAAATGCTGTCTTCCCAATAATTGATATAATTTTAGATTTAAAACAGGTCTGTTTCCCCAAAACATTTGTATTTCAGATATCACTAAATAATTAGCCATTATTAATTATTAGCAAGAATGTGCGGAATAAGGAAAATAGCCCAGCAGCCACATTCTACAGTATGCTTTTGAAAGCAGATTTCTCTACAGATTTTAAATTAAATCTTCTCAGAAATTAGCCTGATTAGTTTATTTCCTGTACAAGATAGCTGGAATATAGTCATCTTCTAGTCCCCCCCGCTTTATTATAAGTTAAAATTTTGGAAGTTGGGGGCTCATCACAGATATAGTGCTTCCTGACACAATCATGCAACAATATGATAGTTACGTTTTTTACATGGTCACTCCAAAAAAGCACCGTGAGACAGTGTTTTTGTGGATAACCTATGCTGCCATGGTTACTTTACAAGTGAATGAAATAAATCCACTCCCACTCATCAATCCCATAGCAACTTCAAATGCTAGCTTGATTATTTTTGTAGTGATGTTCATGCACATCATGGATTCAGCAAGACTAAAATGTCACGTTATTCTCAGTAGAATCTGTGACAGAATGTCATGTATTATGTGGTCCTGCCTTCAGGGATGAGTTGCCTTGGCTGATAGAGCATGTATGATATCTTTGAGCCTACCTTGATTAGTAAATATATAGTTAATGAATAAGCACATGTACAGATATACCCGCAAGTGATATTCTTGAACTTTCAAAGTTCTGCAGTTTGGGGCATCTTAACTCTTTTTTTCTCTTGAAAGACTAGGGGCAAGAGCAATGAATGGGTCAGATTAAGAGTTCCTGAGTTAAAAGTATAATTTTATAATGTATTACTTAAAGAAAGTATCTAGCAATAGTTTTGTTCTTTTGTTGAAAACAACTCCCCCCTTCCCAAATTATCTATTTTTTTCAGCAAAGACTGGCCAGTCTGCTGCCACACCAACGCCAAATTCTTTTTCCTAACCAATTTTCCATCTCCACTTTTTTTTAAACCTAGAAGGATTACTATTAAATCACTATTAAAGCGAACAGATTCTGAAAGTGAAAATGGCAGTACTATTTTACTAAAGTGCTCAATCAGTTTCAGTTGGGATTTACTATTAGCACAGCTTCCTGCTTTTCCTCACACTGGAACTATATTTTTATAAGGTGACAAAAGGTTCTATTATTTATTTTTGGTTTTCGTCATTGCTTCTTAATCTAAAAATTAAGAAACAATGAAATAATTCCTTTATGATATCTTACCTTGGGATTTGAAGTAGAGATAGGCAAGGAGTGTTCACCCTGATTAAGAGATGACTATACAATAAAATAATACCTATACCAGTGATGGCAAACCTTTTAGAGACCGAGTGCCCAAATTGCAACCCAAAACTCACTTATGTATCCTTGGGTGCCGGGTGGGCATGGGCCATTGGGTGGGTGTGGCCAATTGGGCAGGCATGGCCCATTGGGTGGGTGTGACTGTGGTGATAACAGCAGACTGGGTGGGACAAAAAAGTTCAATCAATCAATTCCAACTTTGCGAGATCTTTTTTTTCCCGGCGAGAAGTTGTGATTCATGGATTGATTGATTGAAACTTTTTTTTTGCACACAGCGGCAGAGGCCTAAAGCAAAAAGGTTTTATAAAACCCATTTGAAGGCCTAGGACTAGGGCAATGGCATGCGTGTGCACAGAGAGGCCTCTGCATGCCACCTGTGGCACACGTGCCATAGATTCGCCACCACGGACCTATACCATTTTAAATGTGTATGTATGTATGTATGTATGTATGTATGTATGTATGTATGTATGTATGTGTTTATTTATTTATTTAAATTTACATAGCTGCCCATTCAAAAGAGAACTCTGAATGGCCAACAACCAGTTTAAAATAACAAATAAGAAACCAAATATTTTACAAATGCACATTATGCCTTGGGTGACTAAAAACACAATACCAAGATGGGTTTAAACAATAGCCTAGCTATCAGATCTTTAGTACTTTATGAAAGACTGATAGTGGAAGGGCCATCCAAGGCCCTGAGATTTGCTATTCCACAAGACAGACACCAAGACTGAGAAGACATGCTTCCTAAGTTCCAATTGTTTCAACCAGTGTTTAGAAGCTATTTATTTAAATATTTACTTATTTTAAATAATCCATATTCTTCTCAACTCACAACAGTCGTGCTGGGCATCTATCTCCCAGACAAACCAAGAAATAAAAAGACAAGAAAAAAAGCATCCAAAAACTATAACTCAAAAGGGTAATAATATGAATGAAATGTACATTCAGGTAACTGAGATATCCATATTATTGTTATTCATGAAGAGTACTGTACCTGCTCAGCAGATCACATGGTGAGAACAAGTGTATAAGTAACTCTAAGGATATTCTTTGCAGTGTTTGTTCACAATCAGATGATCTTGAATATCTTGGATTTCAATGAAATGTTAAACTATGTGCCATGATAAATAATTTTCTCCCTCGTGTATTTATTGATTCATGGTGCAGGTCCAGATTATTTGTGGAATCATCAATCTCCTATCACTTCTGCCTATCCTGTAAGTTCTGATTGGGTTAGTGCAGTTTAGATCCTGTTGTTTAGTCAGTGTAATCTGGGGGGGGGGGACCCAAGAGACACATCTTTGCTGTTGTCACCTTTGGAATTTGGTTTGGCTTTGACCTTGCCTGCTTTTCAAAAGGTATTAAAGATCTAGCTCTTACCAAAGTTGAAGATAGACAATGGTATGATCCCATTGGCTAAAATTTTCCTGGCATTTTATATCTTTATGTTTTATTTTTTTACCACTGGTACATTGTATCATTTTCATATGGTCATAATTATCATTTTTGAATGATTTATGCTGACCTGAGTCATGTGCTGAACTGGTGGCTATATAACTCTAAGTAAAAAATAAAAGAAACATTTCAGGTCATTTTCAGGGTCAGACAAATCAAAAGTAGAAAATTGCATGCATTTCTCTCCTGCAGTTTTTGGGTTTGCACTGAATTACATAATTGCATATCAACCCACTAGTTACTCATATAGTCAGTTTGGCATGGTGATTAACTGCTGGCCTAGAAACCCGGAGAGTGGGGTTTCTAGTCACTCTGTTTCTCAGCCCCGTCTATCTCACAGGGTTATTGTTGTGGAGAAAATAGGAGGAGGAAGGAGTATTATGCATGTTTGCTGCCTTGAGTGACTTATAAAGTAATAAACATGGGATAAAATTTTTAATAAAAATCAAAATAAAAAATATGTGGGATAAAGAATTCTGATGGATTCTGGGTGAAAACATTTTGGTAGATGAGAAAAATGGGAAAGTTAATTAAAACTGGATTGGGTTCATCTCACATTCATATAGTTTATACAGTTTAAGGAATATTGTAAAGTACTGAGTGGAAGACTTGCTGCAAGCTATAATTTACATTCAAAATCTAGCAAATTAAAATAGATACTAAAAAAGACATTGGAGCAGCAGAAATAAATGTGAATCACTGTTTTATATTACTTTATGTTGTGTGTATAATAAATTCATGGAACTGGCGACCCCTAGGGGGAGAGCCTTCTCTGTGGGCGCGCCGACCCTCTGGAATGAGTTGCCTCCGGAGCTGCGGATGGCCCCCGACCTTCGGTCCTTTCGCCGTGACCTGAAGACATGGATGTTTCAACAATCGAGCCTGGACTGACTATGGTTTTAAATTTGGTTTTATGGGGTTAAATTACTATGTATTGAACATATCTACTGTTTAATTCTTTTTAAAATATTGTATTTTCATGTTCTTTTTTAGTTTTTATTGTTGTGAGCCGCCCTGAGTCCTTAGGGAGAAGGGTGGCATATAAATATAATAAATCAAATCAAATCAAATGCTGTGGGGCTGCCTGCAGATGGAAAGGGGATGTAACATGGTGTATGCCTTGATGTTTGCCTACGCATTTTAGGGTTTTGTTTGTTTGTTTGTTTCTGATTTCAAATGAAAAGGGAACCTGCTTGCTTCAAAGCAGCAACCTGAAGCCTAATCTATATTTCTAAACAAGGATTCTGAGCTTCACATAGACTTCATGGGCACTCTTGGGAAATAAAATAGTGGGTTGCCTGATTCTTGGTTTCTTTCTGATACGTAGATATGTTGCTATTGTACACATTCACCTTGGTAGTTGTCCTGAATTCTTATTTCAGCTTCCCCTCTTTCTAAAGACTTTACAGCTTAAGTGCTCCACCATTCCAAGATTAATGCTCTCTTTGATGCTAATAGTACTGCTTCTGCTAAAATGGCAATGTATCCACCTTTCAAAGGTACTTATTAATAAATTCCCCAAATAGTTTTGTATAAATGCGCCACGTGCACAATCAAAGTTCACATGTGTCTGCTATCCCAGCTTGGATCCCCTACTCTAAACGTAAGTTCATTTATGTTTTTCGAATAATGGCAGTATCTATAGTGCAACATGCTGAAAACTGCTACTATTTATATTACTATTAAAATTCTTACTATGAATGAAAAATATCACTCTGCACCAGTCTCTGTTTAACATTCTATCTTCATGTACTGCCAACAATGTTAAATTGCTTGAAACAGCAGAACAGTCAAGCAGTACACAAATTAAGCTACAAAGTAATCGGATTTCAATCACTGAATATGCACAGTTCAATTAAGTTATTTATTGAAATGTTTGCCTTAGCTGTGAAACTCTGCATATTTATTGCCATTCTAAATAAGCCTTTCCTTTCTCTCATTAAAATATCCGGATGCAAAAATAAAATGTAATGTTTTGTTTCATAATTCAGGTTATGTTATACCCTCTGGTATTTAAACAGGAACAAAAAGTCAATTACCTAGAAATTTGCCGAGGGTTTGATTAAGCACACATAATCAAAAAAGAATAAATTGCACTATTTTTCCTCAAGGAAGCTCTATTAAAAAGTGCATTTGGGGCAATCTTTTATTCTAGCCTTCCTTTTAAACTTCTTCATTCATGTGTTAAAATGAAAGTACTGATCAGTACCAACCAATTCAATCTAATAGTGGAATCAAAACATTCAGCAATATTGCTTTGTAGGCTCGGAATCTTATTATTAGATTATATTGTCTGAGTTCCACTGAAAATACAGAAAGATTTCTTTGGGGCAAAGAACTAACATAACTTTACTCCACGCACAATGTTTTCTACTTTGCTAAATGGTGTTTGGGGGGCTAGGAACAGAATATTACTGAGTTGCAATGAACTAGTGACATTTAGAGAGTTGCCAAATCAAGTATCTTAGCCCAAATCTACCATGTAACAGTGCTGTAAATTGCAACAAATATTTAGAACAGCAAGCTTTAATCTTTAAGGAAAAAAAAATTGACAATTACCTCCACATAAGAGTGCATTTTCCTGGGGAGCATTAATTCTCCCCATTGTTGATGTGCATTTCCAAGTATTCTTCAGCTGGGCAAATTTTATATGTTTTGTATTTTGAAATAAATAATTCATATTTCAGTCTCTTTCTGTCCAGCTAATCTTTTGTTAGTCCACCAACCACCTCCAGCATGATGCTCCTCCCTTTGGGCCCCAGGCCAGCTGGCAGAGCCAAGTCTTTAGGATCTTGCGGAAGGCCAGGAGGGTGGCAGCCAATCTCATGGGATAAAATGTTCCAAATGGTCAAGCCACAGCAGAGAAGGTTCTTTTACTGAGCATCGACAGCTGGAATTCCTTGATGCGGTGGCTCAGTGGTCAAGTGCAGTGTTACAGGAAAACTCTCCTGGCAGCCTGGAGGTCGATCCTGACAGGGTTCAAGGTTGACTCAGCCTTCCATTCTTCCGAGGTTAGTAAAATGAGGACCCAGATTATAGGGACTAATATGCAAATAATGCTGACATTAAAAGCCACCCAGAGAGTGCAATAAAGCACTGCGGGGTGGTACATAAGTCTAAAATGCTATTACTATGCTATCCGCAGCATGCGTCTTCTGCCAGCAGGGTGAGCTGGGCCTGTCCCATAGGAATGAAATGGTTCTTCAAGTAATCTAGACCCATGGCATGCAGGGCTTTATGGGTAATAACCAACACCTTGAGTTGTACCTGGAAGCTCACTGGCAGCCAGTGCAGCTCATAGAACAGTGGTGTAACATGAGCCATTTTGGGGACCCCAAAGAATGCCTGGATCACTGCACTCTGCACCAGTTGAAACTTCCAACTGCTTCCAAGGCTAGGCTCTTGTAGAGTGCATTGCAGTAGTCCCAGAGTGAGATGACCAAGGCCTGAAGATGATCACCTGGGTCTTCCTGACCCAGGAGGGACCAGGTGATTCAGAACAGGGCTGCAGGGTGACACTCTGCAGATGCAATAAGGGCAGAGAAATTATTTATTTATAAAGTTTATGGGCCACCCATCTTACCTCCAGATAACTCTGGCTGGCTATTCTTACTCCCACGACATAGGCTTAATAGTGGCTCTAAATGGTGTTCAGTTGAATCATCCTTCTTTTTCCTCCAGCAGCATTCTAAGCATCTCTTAACACTTTTCATAACTCACAGCTCCTCTGTGAGCCATGGGGAGCATTGGGTGTGATGGACCAAGAGAGGCTGCACAGGCATGATCCTGTTCAGAGCTTTGGGCACCCTTTGATTCCAGGTTGTTACCAAGGCTTCAGCAGGACCTCCAGGATATCTCCAGTTACCTCTGGAATCCATTCAGGTCCATCAGTTGCTGAGGGTGGACTGCTAGAATGGGTGCAACCTCCTTCTGGAGGGGGTGGCATATAAGAGTCTCAAGGACACCAGGAATGATATGACCATGGCAGGGGAGGATCACATTGCGATTGGTCTGTCAAGAAGATCATGTCTGGTTGGACTCATGATGATCTGAGTTAGGGCCATGAATTCCACGCTGATCATGAACTCCTGGGCTACTTCTGAGGCTGAACTCAGGGACAGCAGATTAAAGTCCCCCAGAACCATGACAGATGAAAAAATAGTTGCATCTGAATTCCTTGGACAAGGAAAAGGACATGTTAATTAACGGTTTGATGCTGACCTAGGAAGAACTATCTACAGGGTGATTAAACAGATGGATGTTTGTGGGGTGGGAATAAGCCAACTACTTTTGTAACCAGCAACTAAGGAAGTCACCAGCTAAAAAGATAATCTGATGATGAGTTGACAAGAACATGGACATGGTCTTTCCCTCCTTCCCATCCCCTGAATAAAATTCATTAATCACTTTTTGTCCTCCCCAGAAAAAAAACCCTTGATGAATACAGCTCACATTATAATAATTTAGTATGTACAGACAGAGTAATTAGGAGACTCTGTGGACATATTAGAATATCAAAGGCCTATTGTGCAGTTAATTAACTGCATGCAGAACTATGTAAATTTATTTGCAGAACAAACTTGACTTCAACTTGCTGATCTATTAGGGCATTTTGTTCAAAATTGAATTTTTCCTGCCGAATGATGTCTTATGATGAAGTTCTCCACTGAGAATACTTTGTTTAAAATAGTTTTCCCTTTTCTATGGCCAGTTCCCAGAATTCTTAGCTAGCATGATCATCAACAAGCAGCAGGAATAGTCTATCTGAGCATATTTTTTGATAAATTAATATTATAAGCAAAATTATAAGGGATTAGGTAGAACTCCATTCCTTGCTTCTTATGGTCATTTTTGGAAGAGTCCAATGATGCCACGATTAAGTTTAATTTACAAGGAATTAATGGCTTGTGGGTTTCATTTCTTTCATAATTTGACCATAGGAATCCTTTAACAGGAAGATTCACACATTATATATACAGACACACTATATTCTCTCATCTCAGATTTTGAGAAGCATTGCTTACAATCAGTTTATAGATATATCCTAAATTATATCTTAATCATTTAGTTTATTTTAAGAAGCTAGTAGAAATGTTTTATCTTAGCATTTCCGTTACTATTATTACTATTACATTCTTGTCAGAAGCACCTAACAAGGCATTTCTGGGTTGAAAAGATTAGCTTGTGACATCACTGTTGCCTAGGGAGGACTCCTTTCAGGTCCCTGTTATTTTTCCATTGAAGTGGTACCAGTGGTGGGATTCAGCCAGTTTGCACCAGTTTGGCAGAACCGGTAGCTAATTTTTGTTGCCCAGGCCCAGAATGGACTTCTGGAAGTGGCATCCACATAAAGAACTGATTGTGCACATATTTGAATCCCACCACTGAGTGGTACGTATTTATCTACTTCCATTTGCATGCTTTCAAAATGCTAGGTGGGCAGGAGCTAGGGCAAATGGATGGAACCTCATTCCATCATGTGGCTCACTTTCAGGTTTTGAACTACTGAGTTGTCAGTTGTCAAGCTCTAAATCATCTTTTGATTCAGTGTCCTAATCACACGAGCCACTGTGGTCCCTTATTTTTGCTACAAAAATGCTAGACAAAGGTGAGCAGCACTTGGGTCATATTGGATTATAACTGTTGAGTTAGTGCTTTTTATCTGGAAATTCCTGAGAAAATCAAGAAGCACTTTGGGACAAGATGCACAGTGAGAAACTGCATAGGAACAATCCAATCAAAGGCTTCTACCATACAGCCATTATAAGCTATGAACAAGGCCTCTGTTGAACTACCCATCAGATGCTCAGGAGAAAAAAGGGTTCCATCTGAACCTTATAGGATCCATTAGCCACCTGGGACAGACTAATAGCTCCCACATACTGGGAGGCAGGACTGGACAGCACCAGTGATCCCAAAGGTGTGCAACTGGAGAAAGGTGAGGATTTAAATAGATGACTTAAATAGATGATGTGCCTTAGGATAATTCAAACATATTTCCATGTATTTTCTAGAATGTACTCTCAAAGTTATGACATAAATAGAGCATAGTGCTATCAATGTTATGCAGGGGACTATAAGAATCACCAAAAAAAGCTTACCGAAAGTCCTGGTGGGAGATCGATCTGTCTATGAAACACAACAGACAATTGTTTCCTTCCTCAAGCTAACTTAAACTGGTACTACAGTTATGAGATCTGTTTGACACATCATTTACCATCATTATTAAAATTACCATTTACAAATATTCCATAATATTAATTTCCTGTGGCAGTCATTTTGAATTAATTACATGACAAATTAATTTATGCTTTGTGTGTTTAGGAAATCTCAAGATTTTAGTGATCAATAGATATTTGGTGCACAGTTTTGTATACTATAATTTAATTAGAGTTTAAACATACTGATTTCTTAGGTATTCTGAATCCAAATATCTTAATACAGAGTTCTGTTCCTAAACCACATTCTTTTAGATCCTACCAATCCAAACTGATTATACATAAAGAGCCATTTGTTTAAGAGTGTGTGGCAACATAGGGTTGAATACAATTCTCAGCATCTTTATTATTGATTTTGCTGGATGGTGTAGGAATTACTTTAAGCAATATATACTATCATACTATATTAGGATGCAAAATAGGTGTGATTGATGTATATATTTGGTGGAAGTTGATACATTTAGCTATACAAATAGACACATATTATCTTATTAAAAATACACTGATTAATATTTGAGGAAAAATAATGCTAAGTCTTAGTTTCTCTTCAAGCTAATACTCATCTTCTCTTCTTATAAAAAGTTACCGGTAACTGACAAAAGGCACATAGACATTGCAAAATAGTGAATTCTTCTGCTTAGGATGAGGGGAGATTTAAACTTGATTGCTTTAAAGGTACGTATATATCCAACAATGGCCTCCAATAGCTCATCCCAAATACATCCCCCAAATACATACAGTGCAGGTCCATAGAACATGTACTAATAGTGACATATCTTCCATGAGATGAGAAGATCCATTATAGTCTCTGTATTATAGAATATCCTGACCTGACATAGATCGCTTTCTGGAAGCTTTTGTGATTTAATTAATTAATTCTGTATGTTGTCTTTGATTATTTTTAAGGAATTTAAGTTATCTTTTTTATACTTAAACAGTCATTAGGGCAGAGAACCTGTTGTTAAATTATTTGAATCCCACCACTGTATTGCTTCATAAGGAGATCGTGAAGTTGAGACAAGTGAACAGACAGTCATATTCATTAGAAAATGGAGCATCTTTAAGTCCTAATGTTTCCAATATTTAGGAGTCTGAAAATTGAAGTTCAGTAATTAATGGAGGGCTGCTTATTGTTTTTTATGAAACAACTTGCCAAATAGAAGCAAAAAGTTTAACTCAAGTGACCTGCAATTGTTCTTTTTGAATGTTGAATGGAGCATGCACTTACCTGAGTGTAAATTGCATTCAACAGGATACATTCCATTTCTGAATGTCTATATCAGATTGCATGGTTCATCAATTAGTCTGGCCTGAAATACTTATGATTCTCATGTAGAGTGAAGATGTTCCTTTATTTTATTAATGAAATAATAGTAGATTGGAACACTACTTTTATCATTAATAGTGTTTACATTGGCCAAGCTAGTTAGCCACATATACAGTATATTCATTGAGTTAGCTAGCCACACGTATATTCATTGAGTCAACACTAGAGCCCATGCTTGTTTTTTGTTGTTAGAGTTAAATTCTGACTTTAGCTTAACAAATCTAGAAGTACAGTGTGAAGGCCTGGATGGCAGTCTTCTTCTAGTATGGCATCTTTTTCCATATCATTTTTTGTAGCCTGTCATTTTAAATCTACCTTCAGATCAATCTTAGTCTTGTCTGGTAAAATTTGCTCCTATTTAATAATATTTAAATAGAGTCTACAAAAACAGACACTATTAAAACAAACATCTGAGTCCATTGTTGAAAAATATCCTTCACTTTGTCCAATGTTAAAATATTTTGCTCCATTTTGTATTAGTAAGTAGAATTTAAGTGTTCTTCTCCTTTAATTGTAATTTTTAGTTCCTTCTGGTTCACTCTATTGCTCAACCTTCAAAATTTCACCCTATCATTTTTTTAAACAGAATTCAAACAAAGCATTTCCATACAGAACAAATTCCTTTTAGTTAAATCCAAAATCTTAGTTGAATCCATCTAGATTCTTAGTCTATTTGTAATTTTCCAAAATTAAAGTTCTAATCCCCTTTTGGTATATATTCCAAAATATTTTTAATATCCTTAAACTTGTATTTAAAACTTCTTTGTCAGTTAATAGTTTTTAAAACTGACTCGAAAAGTAGGTATGTGAACTCAATGTCTATTGAGAAGCATCAACTGCAGTTTGAGCAAAAATGGCTATTCCTTGCCTGTTTTGTGGCCTCCTCGCAAAAGCAACTGTCTGGAGCTCTTACAGCTCATCTTAAGTTCTTTCCTTGTCCAGAAAGGAATTATGAAGAGGCAGTATACTTGCCTGTTTTTTATTCTGCCATAGTTACTCACTCTGCTGAAAATGGAGTTTGCAATTATGGAAGTCCTCTATTTTGGGAGACTGAATGCATTCTACTATAGATTCCAGCCAGCAGATAGTAGCAGACATGTTTCCTTTTTCTGCCACTCCAATTTTAAAGGAATACAAAACCTGATATAAACAGAAAATACTTGTTTTAACAGCAGTTTCAGCAGGAAGGATAAATTTTAAGTAGTGGGCTCTTGGGTGTAGGAATGATGACATGAGGCTGAGTACAGGATAACTCATACTTTATTCTTGCTAGAACTGTACTGAAACTTGGGCTACAATCAGCCACAATATATAGTCTAGCCCCTAGGCAGCAGCCAATAGGTTTGAACCCACTCTTGCCGCCTGGAGCTAGCCAATTGCAGGACAGGAGATAGCTAGTCTGGGGTGCTGGAGAGCCATTAGCTGCTCCAGCAAGGCACGTGGTGTATCACCACAAGCCCAGTACATAACAATAAACATCATACTTTTTTGTGTGATTTCACCCTAGTAAGAATGACAGCACAGAGTCTCTGTGAAAAAGTTCCTTCCTCCCTCCCTCCCTCCCTCCCTCCCTCCCTGCCTTTCATTCTCCCTGGCAAAGCAGACTTACTTTTTGCTAGTTTGCCAAAGCTTTTTATAGAAGGTATAATATATATGGCTGTCCATGAAAAACATTATTATTTTACAATATACATACATTCTTTTGACTTATAGATAGCATCTCATAGCCTGATTTTCAAGAGCCATAGGGCCATGTGGTGTTCTTATTTCTAAGAGAAACTACTATATAATAAAAATTGGCTGCTACATGTATGCTGGACCCAACTTATCAGTTCCTGTTTTTTCTAGCAAATAAATACATTAATCCATTTTAGCTTGGAAATAATTAAAGCTGCTATGTGATGTGGTTGCAGTGGAACATATTTCATCAAGTATGAAATGAGGCATAGTAGCATACACACAGATAATGCTCACCTCCATTGCACTTTGGGATTATAAGGTCTTGCTCTCATTTACTAAAAAGATGCAGAGCACAAAAAAACTTAAAGTCAAGGTCTATAGCAGTTAGGATCAGAACAAAAAAAGATAGGAGGGAAAATTTAAATAATCAACCCCAAATGCTAGATAAAATCAGTTACTCTTCGAAAGTTTTCCCCACTGAGCCAAATGAACTATGGATTGGGGATATATTAATATATGCATGATATATGCAATTTAAGCGCTTTTATTATTTGCTTTTGAAAGGAGTAGATTATTATTCAGAAATTTCTAATGAGTCTAAAGGTCTATAGAAGAAGCCACCTGAAAGTCATCAAGTCACACAAGTAAACTATATAAAAATAAGAAAAGCAGAAGTTGCTCGCTAACTGAAACTGCAAGCAGAAGACATATATAAATAACTATAGGAGCTGAGCTTTGTTAACAGAAAATTAGACGGTGATAGATAGGATGTGCACAAAGGGGCTTCCTGGAACATGGGAGTGGGGCAGAGGTTTTAGGTGGTCTGAGTTAGTTTATCGGATGATTAGGGAAGGGGTGCTGAATGCGATAGGGGAAGGGGGAATCTGCGTCAGGGTTAGGATATAAAAACATGTCAAACAGCTCTTTAAAGTGTGGCTGAACTCCTGCGTGTGTTTCAGTTCACCAAGCCTTTACAAATGCTTCTTTTTAAATAAAACTTTGTTGCTGGAATTCCAAGTGAGTTTGTTTGTTTTGGGATCTTGAGCCACGTTCCAAACACATTATATTGGGAATTATTAAGATTTGGTTAGGATTAAAGTAAAAAGGTAAAGGTTCCCCCGCACATGCGTGCTAGTCGTTTCTGACTCTAGGGGGCGGTGCTCATCTCCGTTTCAAAGCCGAAGAGCCAGCGCTTGTCCGAGGACGTCTCCGTGGTCATGTGGCCGGCATGACTAGATGCCAAAGGCACACGGAACGCTGTTACCTTCCCACCGTAGTGGTCCCTATTTTTCTAAAGAAGTTACTATTATCTGTATTCCTTAAGTTTAATCAAAATGTAAGCAAAATATTATTATTATTATTATTATTATTATTATTATTAATAATAATAATAATAATAATAATAATAATAATAATAATAATAATAATAATAATAATAATAATAATAATAATAATAATAATTTTAAAAGGCAAAAATAATTTTAATGCAACTTAAAGGATTTGACTGAAGTTTTTCCCTAAGGGCAGAGAAGGTGGGCTGAAGCTTAACTTCCAAGAGACTGCATTCCATAGGATGAGAATGAGTCCATAGACTGGGAACAATGTTCTCTGCACATGTTCTCTTTTTGGGAGAATACTGACCAGCCAAAGATTTTAGTTCTAAAACTAGATTTAATTGTATAAAATGAAATAAAATGAAATGTAAATTTGAAGACTTCCGGAGAAGAGGTAGTGGACTGAAGATGACTCTGCAAAAAGCAGAGCTGGTGACTATGGCAGAGTGAAGAGCTGGTGAACAGACTGGCTCTTTGAAAATTTCTCTCTGAGCATGGAAAGGATTTGAGATCAACTACAAATGCTCCAGACAGCTGCTCCTCATGAAGTCAATGTACAGTGTACCTATCTTTTAGAACTGTGGAGTTCAATTCCCTCCCCTCCAGGAGGCTCAGAAGACTCAGAAAGGCTCCAAAGGGGAAAACAGTAGTTCAGAATGTTGGCATCTGTTTGCAACTTTCCCTGCTTGGCATCTCCACTGACTTTCTGGAGAAGCCAGCAAAGAAGATTGCAAATGGAGATCATGTAATCATAAGGCACTTTGCAACCAGTCATAAATGGCGTCAGATTGCCAGTGCCCAAAATGCAGCCATGTGATGTGGGACCCGGCACTATCATGGATGTGAGAAGTTATTAAAGGGCCAGTCATAAGTGAAGGACCACCTGTTCTATTAGAAGAAAAAATATTTCTAGGCTTAAGGGGAAGCAGAAAAACTTTTAAAAAGTGGGTGTGGTTTGTGTAAGAACAAAAAGAGCTGCATCCTAAAAGAGCCTGAGTTTTTATGTGGGAAATGGCAGATTCCTAATTAGGTATTCTATAATACAGAACAAAAGAATAATTCTGGAATGGTTTAGAGCCCTTGAATTAATTAAAATGTTATCTTTTGTATGTAATGATCACTTTTCTCTGAAGATTAGCTGATAAACAACACCTAGAAATAATATCTCTCTTTTGTGGCATATTTGAGTTTTACCTGCTTTCAAAAGTGGTTGCTTAATGCTGGAGCTCATTTTAGGAAAATGTTGATCAAGAAATACAAATAAACCAGTCCAACCCCTTTTCCTGTCCACTGAGACAACACATTGCTTTCTATATTTAAGGGCATTTTGTCTTAAACTTCAGGTTGTCAGTGCTGTGACAAACCAAATTGAAGCCATTTTAATTTTGTTTTGGTTGCCACATATTTAGTTTAGAAGAAGAAGGCTGTGTGTGTGTAGTTCTCAGTTAGCCAAAACAATTCCAATGTATGGAAACCAAGGTCATTGCTGATAACATTTTGGCAAGCTGAGAGCTGGGAGGAGTGCCCACATTTTCTAACAATTGGTGAATGTAATTTATGATAGCAAATTGGGGTGGGAATTGCAACTTGCAACTTTGTAACCAAGGGAAAGAGAATTTAGTCTTGGGTTCACCTTTGTGTGTGCCAATATTTTGTAGCCAAATAAAAATATTCTTTGAGGAAGGATTCCTTGCCTTGAAGTTCTTTTAATTAGTCTCATCTATCGGAACCACGACACAGATTTTTTTTAATAGAGTCAGTCTCAAATTCAATATGATATAAACTCAGCATTGTGCATAAACTCAAATAGCTGACACATTCCATGAGAAAATTTACATTTCTTGAATGTTTCCAAGTTATTTTGTTTGGAAGTGACCTTACAATTTCAGTAAACAGCTTTAGCTGATATAAAAAAACTAGATTTGAATGTACTTTGAAAAAAACATGCACAGAGTTGATGCCTTAATCACCGGTTCAGGCTTGGGGATAAGGTAGGGAATATATTTTAGTAATGTTGTGGAGTTTTGTTGTTTCTATCTTTCAAGGAACAGATTATTCCTTGGTGACATAGTTCTTATTGCATCATTAAATAATATTAACTGTATTAAATGTCCATGCTCACTTTTGTAGCTTCTTCTACAATGCACAATAACATCAAATAACAGTTTTTTTTTGTTTCCACAGTAATAGAGAGAACAATTTTTTTTTGCTGACCGCAAGGAGAAAAATTAAATAATTACAAGGATAATTACATTCTGTTTTATCTACATTTAAAAAGAACTGGAAAAACGATGATGTCAAACTGAAAAACTGAAAAAAACATGATGATGAAAAGAGTTTCTGGTGTAAGGTAGGGGAATGGAAGGAATTTGCAAATCTATGAAAGACAAAACTAGATGGAATTATTATGAATACAGCAAATAGAAACAAAATGTTAGAAACCTAGTCAGCAATGTTGTAGCATGATTGCACTGTTGGCATAAAGGAAACTAAAATGCCAGCATTTAAAGTATTTATCACATACTGTACTAGCAAGCTTCCAATACACAATGAAAGAATTTAAAAATTTAGCAGCTTTATCCATCATCCAAAAGAACCACACTTTGCTCAGGATTTGGAAAACTATAATCATTGGCTTGAAATAAAGCTCCTATTTTTTTTAAAAAAAGATAATTGTACTAAAGTCTTAAAAACAAAAGTAAAAACTAAACCCAAATTGATATAGAGTAAGGGGAAAAAAAGAAAAATAAATAAATAAAAAAGAGCTAAAATGCAAGAGAAAAAGAAAATAGAAAAGAAAGAAAAAGATACAAAGAAATGGTTTCTAATCTTCTTATAATTACAATTTTATATCCTGCTCCATGGTTACAACATGACTCTCTTCTTTCTATAATCTAACCTAAATAATTAAAATGATAAATCATAAATTCAAAATGTTTATAAGGGGATTTCAGTTAACAATAAATGTAGATATTTTTCTCTCTGATCAAACCAGTCAATCTGGCTATTTCAATAAGTTCCATCATCTTCACCAACCATTCCTCTATTGTAAATATTGCAAAATCTTTTCATTTTTCTGCATATAATAATTTTACTGTGGTAATAATTTATAAAACCAAAGTTCTATAACTCTTTTCCCCAACTATTTGTCCATCAGTCCCAAGAGGAAGACTTCTAGTCTAAATTTCATAAGTGGGCCCTTGGTGCTCTCTGAGCTTAATTGTTTCCTTGCAGACATTTCATTACCAAACTAAGTAACATCATCAATGCTAGAAAGGAGTGGGATTTGCTCTCATTTTACATGCTAGTGGCTTGCCCTGTCAGTGTTTTGGGAGTGGTCTTGGTCGTTCCTTGATTAGGCTATTGTTTACTGTTAGCTTGTTTGTCTGAGTTGGCCATTCAATTGTATATTTATTTTTAAATATTCTTTGAATCAATGTATATTTTTGAATCTAAAATTTTCTAGTTTTTTTACGCATCCATCAACTGATCCTTCTTGTTGTTTAAATTTGATATATGCTAACACTATATCATTTTACTTTTATAAATTTTCTCTTTAATATTATAATATTTAAATTTCAATCCTTTCAACCACATATTTTGCCATTGTTCAATATATGATACATATATTGTTTATGTCTTTATCATACATAATATAACCAAAATTGAACCCACTTTATGAGAAATTCTTTCACTTGCACTTGTTTCAAATTTCAGTTAAAGATTATAGATCTTAGAAATCATTTGTACATAACTGTATTTCAAAATCCATCTCACAAAGTTTCAATAACATAAACTCTTTTGTCTACTTTAAATTTTTCTGACAATTATAAATAAGAAAATCATTGGCAACTATAGCTTTCTGCCAATTGTTCTCATTATTTTATTTTGTATTCCCTGTTACAAAAGTCTAATATCTCTATGGTGCAATAGTTAGAATATGCTATTGCAGGCTAACTCTTTCCACCGCCTGGAGTTTGATCCTGGAGTTGCTTGACTCCCCCTTCCGTTCTTCTGAGTTCAGTAAAATGAGGACCCAGATTTTTGGGGGCAATATGCTGACATTGTAAACCGCTTAAAGAGGGCTATAAAGCATTATGGAGTGCTATATAAAGCTAAGTGCTATTGCTATAACATTAATCATTTGTGTTTGCTTAATATTTCTAATCTATAAAATGCTTCTCGTACTGAGAGCCGCAAAGGTGTTTTCACACAACCTGTATCTGTATCTATTTTATGTTCTCATATACTGTAGATATCTAAAATATATTGAAAGAGTACAACTCTTCTGGTTGCTACTGTTCTGCTGTGATTTTCTTAGCCAATGAGAAGAAAAGACACTTTAATGGGTTTTCAGTCTTGCTTTTGTTGTCCTGTGAATTGACTTTAACAATATATTGTACTAGTAAGGCAATGAATATAGGTGCTTTCTAGTACTTTCAGTCTGTGAAAAAGGAACTGCTTAATTCCATTGCATGATAACATTACATCTTTAAAAGAGATTATTTAAGTCTACCTGTTAACTTCAATATAATTTGAAATCTTCATACTCATATATTGCAGTCTGGGTGATTTGGTCCAGTCTCTCTCTCTCAATCCAACTCACCTCACAGGGTTGTTGTGGGTAAAATAAGAGGAGGAGGAAGGAGTATGAGATATGTTAGCCACCTTGAGTTATTTTGTAAAGATAATAAAGGTGGGATTAAAAAAGATGACCAAAACTCTATTACAAATTTAGAGTTCAGATTTGTTAATTTGTTTGAAACTTCTTAGTAATAATTAAATATGTAGATTAAAATCAGTACTTTATAACCTTGTTAGTTTGCAGATACATGTTTCTCTTCTGTGATCTAGTTTCCATTTTACAGAGATTTCTTTAAAATGAATGAATGAATGAATCTTTATTGTCAAAGTACAACTATGTATACATTGAGATTAGCTGAGCCTCCCTTTGTGCTCCCACCCCCCAACACACAGTGACAACTAACCCTCCATCTTACTACACCATGTGAACCAACTACACCACACACCGGCCTCCCAAGTCAATTCTGCATAAAATTCACACAAGTTATTTCTCGTTCAAAAGCCTAACAGCCCACAGATAAAAGGTGTTTTTCAGCCTGTTGGTGCAGCTGGCTATACTCCTATATCTCCTACCTGATGGTAGTAGAGTAAAGAGATACTGTCCAGGGTGTGAGCTTTTATAGGTATGGAAACAGTTTCATAAGGTTGACATAATAAATACACTTCATACTATTTACACAACTATGCACTTTACACTGTGAAAAGCTCACTTGAGAATGAAAATAAAAGTCAGTTACACTCAAACAATAAAAGTTCTTTTAGCAATAGAGACCAATGAGCAATTAATTCACACTATTCTTTATATTATATTCTCCAGCCAGCCAGAAGATATTTTTCTGTAACCACAGACTGATTTGATCTCTGGGTAGTGTGTTGGGGCCCTTCTTGAAAATATAACAGTTTGAGTCAAGTAAAATAAATTGATTTGATTTAAATTAAATTAACATTAAATGCAGTTTATGTTATTCATTACTCTCTATTTCCTTAATATTTCCCCCTTGTGCCATATTAAAAGTTACAATTTGGTAACTAAGTCTACAGTAGGAGATCATGTGTGGGGTCACCACCAAGATTTGAAAGAGACCATATGAGACCCTGGGATATTAGGGTTAAATATCACTTCATCAGTCTAAGAATATTTATATGGTGAGAAATATATTCTAATCACCTCAATGAGAATTATTGCTGAGCAAATAAAACAAATATGGACGATAAATCAAATAGGCAACTGCCTTTTTTATAAAAACAGATTGTGTTATAAATACTTTCCCATTTTTATTCATCTTTTGCTTCCTTAAATGAATGGGAAGTTGCAATCTGTTACATGTGTTTTTCATTTCACCATTTTAGGCCACAATCTTAAGAATATACAGTGTTACAACTAATTTCAGAAAAAATGTTCAGATTATGTTTCCCTAAATTGTTAACATTGCTTCCAATTGTAAAAAAAATCTGTATCACTCAAGTGTGGTGTTTCTTCACCTTGAGAACCTGAAAAACCCTAATAAGCAGGCATATACATAGAATGAAGGCTACTGCTAAGCTTGTAAGCCGCCCTGAGTCTTCAGAGAAGGGCGGGATATAAATGGAATTAAAATAAATAAAAATAAAAATAAAAATAAAAATGTGTGGACTCTAATTCCCAGAATTCCCCAGCTGGCATGATTGGCTAGGGAATTCTGGGAGCTGAATTCCACACATGTTCAAACTGCCAGTGTTGGGAAATGCTGGTTTTGAGACTCAAATATAGGTTGAACAGCAATTCTGATGTTACAATGCTATATACAGATGCCTAGTTTAGCATTTAGTCTGAATTATATATATAAAGTGGTGCTAGGTTCTTTTTTTAAAAAATCAACAAAACATATGCTTTCATTTGACAGAAAAGACATTTTTTTTGTTTTGAGCAGCAGAGGCTGTTCAAAGAAGAAAGAATCTCTGGTGAATTTCTAAGGGATGGATTTAACACTGTGAAAGTTGTGTGTGACTATGTTGTCTTTCATTCTATTTAGTGGTCTTCAGCTATCCTGATTTCCCTCCCTGTATTAAAACCAAACAGAAATAAAAAACAGCTGCTAGTCTGGAAAAATGAGATTTAATATCTGTGGTTTAGAATGTTGTGGGTTTAGCATGTTATGAAAAGTTGTCTATCATATTTATTTATTTATTTATTTATTTATTTTAATTCCATTTATATCCCGCCCTTCTCCAAAGACTCAGGGCGGCTTACAAGCTTAGCAGTAGCCTTCATTCTATGTATATGCCTGCTTATTAGGGCTTTCACACACACTATAATATTAATATTAAACTATAATATGTCTTATTTGTTTGGACATAGCAAACGATAGTATGTCACCACAGGATTGTATTTCGTTAAGTTTGGGGTTTACCATGAAGGTTTTTTTTTAAAGACCGAGATTGTGGAATCAGGGAGTAACATTAGTAGCAACAGCATTTTTTTCCCCTTTTCAAACATCAAGGAAGTTCAAAAACATCACTAAAAGAATTTTCACAACAAATTCTTGGAATTTGGAATGCAGTAGAAAAACACAAGCATTTTTCTGTGAGAGAAGAAAACTTGAGAGTTGGAAAATGAGATTCAGCCAAAAATTTAAACACATCTAAAAGGCAAGGAGCCACCAGGAAGCAGGTGATATATAAATATTTGTATAGATACATACACACTCACCCCACTTCCTGGGTTCGCTTCTTGTTATATTGAATAGCAAGATTACAAGAAAATGTCTTCCTTAGGTGAAGCAAATACAAAGACCGTCTTATGATGAGTATCATGCTTAAAGATCCCTTGCAATTTCTTAAAAACATTTCTTCCCTTGCTCCTCTAAAAAATGCTTCTATTTTTCTCTCTTACTCTGAGGATGCTTGAGATTTTTTGACTAAATTTCTTTTGGGGTTGCTTTTTTATTGAGGTGGTCAAGTACACTTCTTCTGATTTTGTTTTTAGTTACATTTTTCCATCACTCCAAAGACCTTTATGGATTTATGAGAGCTTCCCTTGTGACTTTATTCAAACATGGATGGCCAGGGAAGCTGCAGACTGCAAGTGAGGTGACTGGAGTGCTAAAGACTGAATATTCATGCACACACCCTGGCTACCAAAATTCTATTTTGAATGAAAATTCAAAGGCAACTAATCTTTCATCCAAGTAAATGAGAACTGGAGAGAAAAAAATATTGGGGCATGGTTTGAACCTCTCTGTTCAAGGGACCACTGTACCTGCTAGCTTCCCTGACTTGATTGACTTGAAATATCTCTTTATTCTTTCCCTCACATGTATTCACTTTAAGTACCTGCACAGTTAGGGTGGCCTTTATAATACTCTAAAAAAGAAAGAAAGATAGTGTCCCTAAGCAAGGACATTATGAAAGACAGGAAGATAGCAATGTTAAAGAATTTACACACATGCATATACACCGAAACACCTAAATTAAAAATAGCCATTTAATAATAAAGAATAACATTATAGTTTAAATGCTAAAGGCCGTGGAATTCGTTGAAGAAGAAGAATTTATGGCTCTCTACTCTCCCTTGCCAGCAATACTCTCGTTTTATACAGCCTGACCTGTGTTCCTGTCTTTGCTGCTTTGTAATCCTTTTTTTTAATCCCCACTCATCTGCTGAAGCTTTCCCCTAACCCCAGTGTATGGTAGAAAAAGGAGTTCCACAATCCAAAGCGGTGTCGAAAAAAAAATCTTCATCAGGGTCCAGTCCAATCTGGGAATAATCAAAATGGAGACCGCTTTAGAAAGAAGGTTGCAGTTTATTGAAGAGAAGAGTCAGACAGAAAGATGGCTCTGGAAAAACTGACCACATGTAGCAGGGTGTGGTGGGTTTTTATACCTTCTGGGGTTCTTGAGGTTGTTTCCTGTTCCTATCTGAGGCTTTGTATTTACTGTGTCATGTACTTTGACCTGAGTCTGAGTGTGCCCTTTTGTTATTGGTGGGTTAATCCTATTATGTCTCCTGTCCTTAGAATTTGGGTGGCGGTATGTAGATTTTAGGTGTCTTTAGGTGTCCTAATAGCTTCCTGGCTCCAACCTTCCTGAATGGATTATTACATCTGCATTTCTAAAAGCTGGCCTCTATCTAGTTTCTGCTTGGGGGAGGGAGGCCGGGGCTGGTTTCTGGGGGCTGGTTTCTGTCTTTTTAAAGATCTTCTCCATTATTCCTTTGGGAAAATATATTCTGCCTTTTTAATATTCCCCAAAATATTTCTTTCTCTGGATTCTTCCCACAATAGCGGCAATCAAAGAAAAATAAGAACAAACATGAAATAATTTTTGTAGCACCGTCTCCTATTGCTTGTAATGTAAGCTTGAGTTGTGTGCCAGGGGAAAAGCTGTTTCCATCCTCTCTTGGGAGTCAGAATAATAAAAACAGGCATTAACAGTAAATTAAACTTTATTAAAAATAAGGAAAGAGAAGATGTGAAACTTCTTATTCCATTTTGGCTAGGCTCCTGTGAATCATTGTTGGAGAAAATAATCCTACAGGACCACTAACACCACAGGCAGTATCTTAAAAATAATCTCCCAGTAAGATTGAAGCAATTCACATAAGAGGGCTGAGCAGATTGCAAGGGTTTAACAGCCTGCTCTTGTTTGGAAATATTCTAATGTAATGAGATTCTGTACTGCATGGAAACAAAGAACTAAGTAAATCACTGACCAGGTGCAGAGAACATGAATGTGAGAGACAATAATATCATATCCAAAACCCTCAGAGACATCACAGCATTTAACTATCAGATACCTATGAAACAAAGCATGAATCCTGACAGAAAATTTTAGCTGAATTTGTTTGCCTTTACACAAACAACAGCTACTTGAATTAGAGGTTCCTTTTTGATTCAATGTTATCTTCGCTTGCTTTTAGCTTTTCAGTTGTATCCAAGTTTACTTTAAGATTGAGGGGAACTGATAAAGCCCCACTCATCTGTCTCACCTCCCATATCTATCTTGTTTTCCTTCCCCAGAGATTTTTATCTTTCTCCCATTTGGCTTGGATTTTAAAATGACATTCCCCCGCCCTCTTTAACATAAGGCGATAATATTTCGGCTGCAAAAAAAATCTGGATGACTATTACATGGCAGTAAAGAGATAATACTACCACATGTCTGCTGCCACCTAGTGGTTGTCCAGATTTTGCAACCTAGCAAATGATAACTGATAGCTCTACAAGAAAAGCAATAGTAAGAGAGCCAATAGAAAACATGGGCAAAAATGAGACCAGCAGAGGATGGTGGTGAAAGCAGGGCAAATTTTTAAGAACAATCAAATATAATGACTGTTTGAACAGAGGTAAAATGCCTGAGCAGAATCCTGTCTGTAGAGACTTCAACATCCTACAACTTTAATATTATAAAGACTACCCACCCTGAACTCATACACCTAGTCTATTTTCTAGATCTCCGGCATGTGGCCTTTGCTACAAATAATTGACAGACCCAAAGCCTCAAAGCTTATCAAGTATTAACTGAGAGTAAGAACCACTTTAATAAATCACTATAGGCAGGCCGATTCACAGAGGTCACCATCTGCTTATTAAAGCTTTGCTTTAATCTCTGGGCAGTGGAAGAATTTGTACTGCCTGTTTTTTTCCCCTTTAGAAATTGGCTCCTTAGAAACTATGTAATATGGAGGAACTGAGGTAATTTCAACATCTTTGGTGAAAGTATACTTTATGTTCTTATTAATAACACCAGCCAGGCAAGACAGGTGCTAATGACAGCAACAGCCATTTGAAGAAGGGTTAATGTATGAGAAAAATGACAATGTTACAAATGTTATTCTAGGAACTTAATAATGGGAATTGAATGCAGAAAGTGACAGGTTTAAGAATATATAAATCCAATTGCACCCACTAATTCGTTTACCTTAGGGACTATTTCAAAAATAGCTTTATATACCTTCTGAGTCACTGCGCCAGTTGCAGCTCTGAGTAAAATAATATTTCCTGCAATCATGGCAGACATTTGAGGAAATAATAATGTAGATGCTTCTGTGTGGGAGAACAGGAACAAAATTATCTGCAGTATTTCCTATCTTTTATGTACCCATGAAAAAGTCAATACAGAACTTGCAGCATGACTTTCTTTGGTCACTTTGTATTACGGCAACCTTTAATTTTAACAGTGCTTCAGTATCCTGCCAGATTTACAGGGGCATCAAAGGACATAGGAATCGGGGAGGGAAAGTAGGGAAATGTCAATGTCACAGAATTATGATGCAAATTCTGCTCTTTTTATGCATATAAATACATAAGAGGTGGAACTTGTGTCATGTTACATTAGTTTGATGACTCTGGATTAAATGGACATCTCTGTCAGAGAGTGCAGAATCACAGAAATTGACAAGCCTCAGTCCTTTATTTATTCTGTCTTGCATATTAATTTCTTAGGATTATAAACATTGTGTGGATTAGGAGTTGAGTATGGTTTTAAAACTGATGGAAGAAACTTCAATAACTTGCACTATGCTGATGACACTACCCTGATAGACAAAAATACAAGGATCTGCAAGCCCGAATACTAAACAGTGAAAAAATGGGACTAAAATTAAATATGAAAAAGACTAATGACAATTGGTAGAACAAGTAGTCTTAGAATTGGCATTAAAGATACCAAAGTGGTAGATAGCTTCTGTCTATTAGGATTAAACTTTAATAGTAAAAAAAAACAAGTAGTGAAGACATATGCCACAGATTAACAATTGAAACAGCAGTCATAAAGGCCTTGGAAAAGATATTTTAATGATGTGATGTGTCTATACCTACAAAGATTAGAATCATACAAACCATAGTATTTCCTGTGACACTCCATGGATCCTGAAGTTTTTCAAGAAGCAGATTAGGAAGAACATTGATGCATTTGAACTTCAGTGTTGGAGAAGAGTCCTAAAAATACCCCGGATAGCCAAGGAATCAACAAATGGATAATCAAACAAATCAACCCAGAGTTCTCACTTGAGCTACAAATGACTAGGCTCAAATTATCCTACTTTGAACACGTTACGCAAATACATGGAAAAGTTGGATGGCTTCAGTTATAGTGGTGGTAATGATGTACTATTGGAACAACTGAAAGACCAGGTTAGGGACAGAACATAATGGAGAAAATATATCTATGTAGTCAATAGGAATTGAAAATAACTTCATGCACATAATCAATAATAAATCAATCTTTTCTTTCAGACTTTCTTTTCTTGTTTACAAGTAAAATTCTAATTTTGTTATTATCTTTCATGATTATTTCTTGTAACAAAATGGATTGTATTGATCTTTTGCTAAAAAAGTGACCAATTTCAAAATAGGTCCTTCTTTAAATTATTATTATAAAGTTTACCCAGGTATGTAAAATTTATTTATTTTTCTTATAGAACTCCAGCTGGTATACTTGACAGTGTTTTTAAAGACAAAGTAATGAATTTATATATATATTCAGAACTGTCCTCCATCATTAGATGTACTTGCCAAGATGTTAGAATCAGAAATTAGGGATATATTTTGTGTATGTGCTGTACAAAACATTTCATATTTATTTATTTACACTCATTAAATCAAACACTGGATATGACTCAGTGAAGACCACCTAAAGGCTGCTGGATAGATTTTCAGACAACTTCCAAATCAATGCTTCAATATAAAACATTGATCCAGTATAATGAAGCCTGTCCTAAATCCAGCTTGTTCTGTAGGCAAAGTTTAATTCTTCCCATGACAGGAGATTTTGCATTTGTTTTGCAGCCATTATTGTTCAAATGAATTAGGACATAATTAGCTGATTTGTTTTATCTCCTTTTTGTATATGAGGACAAAAATACTATTTATCCATCAATGAGGGTTCTATCTTATGGAACTGATTAAGGTAAAGAAAGCTGATGAGACCTATTATTCCGGGGGAAAAAAGTAGATATTTCTGATGACAACATGCTCTTCCAGGTGCATTCTAGCTATAAAATATAGCTCAAATCAAGTCCTGCTAAAGACAGGGTACAGACTCTTGATTTTTCACAATGAACTGGAAATTATGAAAAAAAAATTATATGCTGGTGATATGATGTTGCTTTCAATCACAAAAATTGGACTGTGTAGACTCTTCAAAATTCTGTAGATGAATTCTGACTGAATTCTGTAGATCTAACTCATTTGAAATTAACTCTTCCAAAATCAAGAGATTCATTTTTGTAAATCAAGAGAGAGAACACAAATGGCTTCTTGACCGTGATGAACTTGAATAGGTAAATTAGTTTAAATATCTTGGTATTCACTTTTCCCAATGCAGAATCATGGATATGACATCCATAAAAACATCTTGCTCCTTCTTCTTTCCGAAGAAATGCAAGTTGGCCTCACCAGCAATTAAGAACTTTAAATAGAAAAAAGAAAAGAAAGAGAAAAATAATCCTTAGTTGCTATGCTTCTAATACTGGGTCTCATGTTGTGAAGTTACTTGCTGCTTGCTGGCAGATTTTGAGTAACACAGACTATAAGTAACATAGCAAGTTCTGTTTAATGTAATGGCAGCAAAGAAGCTAAAAAATAAAGTATTGGCAGCATGGCAACAAATTGTGCAGTAAATGAGGTGATAATTTGGTACAATATTGGTGTTAATGAGTAGGCAATGAGATAAAAGGCTGACTTTGTTGGGCTGACCACTTTTCTCTAGTTTTTTTTAACATGGCAAAGTTATTTAGAGTTTGCTGAAATCATAATATTGCAACAAAGTATTATTAGATAATAACAACAACAACTTTATTGATTAGCCCTTGGGCCATATCAAAGTACAAAGTTCCAGCAACAAACCGTCACCAAAACTAGATAAAAGCAATCCGAAATGGAATTTGATAAAATACAATTTAAAATGGAATTAAAATACAATTTAAGTTAAAGTAGTAATAAAATACTAATTTAAGATATAGATAAAATATGGTAACATTGTATTTCGGAGTCGCCCTTAAAATCTACCCCAATCAGTCCCACATATGCAGATCTTAACTGGATCATTTTGTTTAAATACTGTGCTACGTTGAATGTTATTTTCAAGTTCTGGCCGGACATAAGGTAAGTTATTTTGATATGGGGATCCCAATGGGTTATTCGTTTGGTATATAGACCAAGATACCTGTCTCTCACCCTCTTATACAAACAACAGTCAAATAGGATGTGAGCCAGGTCCTCTACCTCTGCCGCTCCGCAAATGAAGTATTATTAGAAATGATTATTTTATTCCCCTCCTGCAAACCCTGCACTCACAATGGGTCTTAGGTTCAGTACAGATGTTAAAGCTAAAGCAAAATTTAAGAGGATGGTGGCAACTTTTATGAAGTAGATAGCAATAATGTAGAAAAGGGAATTTTAAAGGTATGACTTGTAATACTTTTATGTTTCATGCACTTATTTAAAGGTCAAAGACTCACCACTTAAGATAAATCTCAATTTCACTCCTAAACAAATCCATTTTCTTTTACCATCAACAAGAAATAGTACATTTCTATCATCTTAAACCTGGTGAATTAAGACCACAACCTTGAGCCTTTAATACTTTCACTGAAGTCAGAAATGTAATAAAACTTTTTTCATTCCTGCATAGCCCTCTTCACCTGCTAAACAGTCCTCACTTTAAAATTATGGGTCTTATTCCTTGTTTGTCTTCGAAAAAGGCAAGATAGATGGATGTTGGCTAAATTTGATTAAAAAAATTATTTATTCACATTAAATTTATACTACACCCATCTCACTGTTGCATCACTTTGGGCAGCCTACAGAATGTTAAATAAGTAAAACAAATAATACAAAATGATTAGAATTAAAGAGATCAAATAAACTAAAAAAATAAGAGGACAGGTTACTGTACATGGGGGTAGAGATTTTCTCTCTATTCTGTCATTCACCCTCAGCATAGAGTGCCCCTATTGGGAACCCAAGCCAGCTGGAAAAGCCAGGTTTTAAGGCTCTATCAGAAGGGCAGGTCTGTGACTTACCTCCAACAGTACAATATTCCAAAGGATGGGACTGCAATAGAAAAAGCTCTTCTCTCAGACCCTGCCAGCTGAAATTCTAAGGCATGTAGGGTACAAAGTAGGCCTCTTCCACTGGAGTGAGTGGGATGAGCCAATCTCATTGGGGTGCGATGGCTCCTCGTCATGGCCAATTCTCTGTGGGACAACTTGCTACAGGACAATTTAACAATTCTACTTAATTATTTAAAATAAATAAAAAATATTTTAATTTTTGCCATTCACATTTCATTCTATCTCCCCTTTTAATCCTTTCTTTAATGACTCTATTCCACTATTTCTTTGATAGTAGTGTAACTCTTATCCTGCAGCAAGTTGCCCTGCGGTGAGTTGGCTGTGGCTTGTTGGCCATGGCATTAATTAAAATTTCAAGAAACCTATCATGTAAATTGTATTATAGTAGGTGTTCTGAAGACATCTTGACTGCCCTAAATAAATACAGTTTTTAATGAAAATTGTATTAATGTATCCATATTTTTTTAAAAAAATAATTATCAAATTATTTTGATATGGATATTTGCCACTCTATTATGCTTGTCGTACAGATATAGTTGGTGAGTATTAACATAGCATTCAAAGTGTAATTAGAGAAATAAAACGATTATATTTAATGTATGAATGCCATTTTTATTCTTTATTATGGCCAGATTCATGTTCACACATCACACAAACAAGTCAGGTATACAAATAAAAACTGGGAAATAATGACATAATTGGATGACCTAATGTGAAAAAGAAGTAAAAATAGCATTTTGTAAACTGCTCATCTTTTGCAAACAGAAGGTGGTGCTGTTGATTAGCATCAGCCTATAATACAGAAGCTTTTTATTTTTTTTCCAGAAAAGAGTCGATCAATTTGCTATCACTGCAGTCATTCTTTATTGAACTTAAAAGATGCAACCATCTGGAACTTATTTCAGGATTTGACTTCAGTTACTTTATTGGTTTACAGTGACCCACAGAGAGCTTTAACCATGTTATTTTCCCATTTTCAATGTACAAAGCATAGAAACAGCCAGCAAAAATAATCAGAACAATGCAGTAGACAGTGTTGTGCTCCAATAATTAAGTGATATTAAATAAACTGTTTTAAAAATATTCTCCAAGTCATTTCACAAGGCTAGGAGAAACTGCATCTGAACCACAGGAAGAATCTCAAATGTGAACTTAAGAATACCGATAGGAACAAATGGCTCCCAGGAGTACAAATGCCGGGTGGCCTAGTCTATTTGAAGAAGTAGAGGGGCAAAAATATGTAAGATATTCCTTGGAAATATAATTCTTTGCTCAATTCACACATTGCTTAGGGGCTGGTTTTTCCATTCATGGGAGTAATTTATACCCACATAGGCACACTTTCTGAAATGTTTTTAGGCTAAGTGCCTTGGGTGACTAACTCTAGAATAATGCGGTTGGTCACGAAATGGCTCCCATGAGTGAAAAACTAACCCACAGTAATATGTGAACCAACCCTTAAACTGAAATGCTATTTTAATATGGTACAGCATTCCCATAAGAAGACATGGAGAATTAAAGCAATGAATTTACGACAAAGCAAAGTATTTGCTAAATCCTAAGTAACCTGAATATTATTATATACTGTTTAATTCTGAGCTTGAATATGCACAGTAAATATTTTTATTTTGAGATTATTAAAATCTCAGAAAATGTTGAATTGCTACTCTCTGAAATAAGATTCCTTGGCAAATGAAATAGTTTTGAAAAAAGTCTAATATTTGTGAGTTCATAAATGTATTATGTTTGAGGTATTACAGCTAGTGCTGCAGATATACCAGTTTGATCTGTAGCTAAAAATTCAGATCAAGTTACCAGTTTTTGTTTTTTTTAATGTGGATAAATCTCTGCACATTAAGAACTTTCTTTAAACTTTAAAATACATGAATAGAGAATGTAGTATGATCACACTAGGACTGTTTCAAATGGAAATTCCTTCAGAAAATAGATTTTTGCAGACTTTTTCATAAACATAAGTACATATATATTTTACTTACTTGAAAGCATCCAGCAAATAAATTGTGAATGAAATTGTATTCAGTTCCAATATAGCTCTTCTATTTGTCTTGTCCCTAGGGTAGAAAATGGCAGTGACGGATACACTCCTTAGTCTTCAGGGCATGGTAGAAATTTATTACATCATGTGCATGAGAATTATGCTCATGGAAGATGTTTATTATCTTATATTATTATTAAGCAGGTGTTTATTGTTTTTGTTTATCAATTGTTTATTTTTTTTTAAAAAAACATAGTAATAGGACAATAAGCACCTATCTCATTTTTGCTTTGAATGTTTATTTTGAGCATTCCCAAAATGGTGCCTCTTATTATGGCTTAGTATAGCTTTCTGGTGGTACACAATTCTTTCTCAAACAGCTGCCTATGACTTTAATCAGCAGGTGCATCTTGCACCTGAAGTTGGGTGGATGGCTGTCACCCATTTCATTTGTGGAGCTCCTTCCTTTAGCAACTGGCCCAGGATCTCATTGGACAGTTTATAGCAGAGGTCCCTAATCTTTTGGGCACCAGGGACTGGTTTTGTGGGGAGAGATTTTTCCATGGACTGGAGGCAGTGTGGTTTTGTGTGCTAACTGCATCCCACAGATAGGGCTTCGCTTCTTTGTGTGGCCCGGTTGCTGGTGTGTCATGGCCTGGTATCGGTCCATGGACTGGGAGTTGGGGACCCCTACCTTATAGTAACCCCCCCTATTTTAATTGCTCAGATGTTTCATAATAGTGACTTAGGTTTCATTAATTGAAATTTGTTGCTGGTGTTGTTACTAGCTTGCAGTTACTGCATTTGATATTAGTTTCCAGATATGTTCTGCTGAACTTTAATTCTGTCGATTTTTTTCTATTTTGATATTGTTATAAAATATTTGTCAGAGATCGCTTTGAGGAATATGATTGAAAATAGAGGATCAGAGTCTTTTAAAGAGTGCAATAAATGTTTCTGTTTCTCTCTTTTCAAAATGGATTTTCTTACATGTGGTGGAAACCACTTGGGTTACATTTGATTGTATTTTACCCAGCTTATTTTTAAATGTTTTGTATTGAGGTACATAATTAATAAAACTAAACATGTCAAGTGCTTGAAATAAATATAAAATAAGAGAATGTGCAATCCATTAAAGTCCTAAGAACATCTGAGACACTTCTCCTCTGAGATCACTTTCATGCCTAGGGGCCTTGCATGGTCATCTCTCCAGATATTCTCTTCATTATTTTTCTTTTTAAGACATTGTCTATTTAATTAATCTAAACATTAATGTCATGGCCAATTGTTTCCACATTTGGTGTTTATGATATAAATAAAAAATCTCTGATTGAAGTTCATACAAACTTTTTTATAAAAAAGGTTTTTATTTATTTCATACACATCAAAAGTGGAAACAACATCAGCTTTTAGCTCTTATGGTCATTCTTTGAAAAGTAAATTAATTACACTGTAAAATACTCAGTATGGTTATTGTTTTTTTCCATGATAAATCTCACTTTCTTTTCTTTAGTGATGCAAAGCACTCTTGTCATTTATTTGCCATTAATGCTTATGATAAAAAATTAAATTACCGGTCATCTTTTTCCATACTTCCCTTCAATAAATTTCCCTCAAAGGATCTGTGCTGAAGAACAAACATTTAAATGGGACACAGACATTTACTTTTATACACAGCCCTCCTATATTATTCATTGCAATGCATTTTTAATGAAACAAAGAAAAGTAGAATATATTTTAATTTCTGGAGCTAGACAGCCAAGTGATCTGAAGAATCATAAATTTGCCAACACACCAGGAAAAAAGGAACAGCTCTACCTTCTGTTAACCTTTGAGCTTCTATGAATAGTGTGTGAGAACCCTTTCTGCTTAGAACTTTCCATCAATGTTCATCATGATGCAGAGGGGTGAAGAACCATTCTCCTTTAATAGATCTTCAATGCCATTCTCCCCTGTTTATGGAGATAAGGGATATTCACAAAGATAAGCTAATAAAAATAGAACACAAGTTATTACACTATTCCAATATTATTATGCGGTGTATGACTAGACATGAGGATGGCATGCTGAGTTTTCCACTCTTCCCCTGATCCAGCTTTTTTCTTTAGTCAACATTTTATCAAAGAAGTGATGTTCAGAAAAGAAACTCTGTGCAAAGCAAAGGGGATTATTTGGAAGACTCAGTTGAAGAGCATCCCTGCAATGAAGAAGCAGCAATGGAAGCATTGCTACAGGGATCTGATATGGAAGTAATTGAACAATTAACAAAACAGTTTTAAAAAGAAATGAAAGCAGAATGGGACAAACCTGCTGTGGGAGAATCTAAAGATTTGGCAGGTATGTCAGAGTGAATGAATAAACAATTTAAGAAACATCATAGCAATAGCAGATATTGCTCAGACAGACAGCAATGCTGACAATAGGACTACAAATAAGACTCTTTGAGATCAACAAGGCTCAGAAGAATATTTCTGAAATAAAAATTGAGTTGGCAGATTTACAGGATCGTAGTAGGAGAAATAATTTAAGGATTAAAGGAATGACAGAGAAAAGTGGAGCAAACAATTTGACTACTTATCTCTAAAATTAATGAAGTGCGCTGTGATATGAACTTAACGGATAAAGATATTGAACATTCTCACTGGGTTTACTTTCCTAGGAACACATGAAAATCTAGAGACATTTTAGTCATATTTGTGAACTCAGATATAACAGACAAAATTCTAAGAAAAACAAATGAACTAGAGGAGATTAAATGGGACTGTGAGAAAATATTGTTACGAAGAAAGGCATTAAAACCATTGTCAGAAAAACCTATGCAGAATGAGATTCAATACAAATTTCCTTTCCTTTCATTAATTGTTTCTATGCCACTCAGGACAAAAAATTGTTTCCAGTTTGACTGAGATGCAAAGCTTGTTGGCAGAGCCGTCTAACAAGAGATGAAGGAATCTATGATTTTTCCTTGAAAATGTGAAAAGCAAACTCAATACAAGTGGAAGATTAGATAAGAATGCTGCATTGAGCTGTGGAGTAACAGTTTTACTCTTTTTGAATCTTCAGGTTTAGAAAAAAAGGAAAAAGGAGGGAGTTAAATAAGGGAAAAGAACTATATCAAACAATAATGTAGGTAAAACCAGGGCTTTTTTTGTCATAGAACGCTCAGAACGGAGTTCCGGCACCTTTTTTGGATGGAACCTTATAGGGTAGGCAAGGCGGGTTGTATGACATGTGTGATTTCCGGCACCTTTTTCTTTTACAAAAAAAGCACTGGGTAAAACTATGGCTAAAGAATTATTGTAATTAATTTTTTATATTGCATCACTGTCCAATGATTATTACATTTAAATTAGAAGAGATTATTCCATTTAGAATTGGTAGTTTAATCATTTACTCTGCTAGAATGTAATAGCAAAGCTTTGACTAATCCAAACTTGGAGAATTTTTTTCAAGAAAATAATACAAATGAAACATCCTTAAGAACAAGTTGGGATGCAATGAATCGTTTTAAGAAGTGAGGATATAAATCTGATGAGCACGATTTATCAACATAAAAGGCAGATAAACTTTATTTGGAAATTAACAACTTATTAATAAACTACAATAGAACTGGATCAGGTAGTATTTACAAACAGGTAGTAAATAAAAGCAGAGAGCTAATGAGCTGGAGACAGATAAAATTTCTTCATGTTCTTGCTAAGCAAAGATAGCAATAGCAATAGCACTTATATACAGTTCCATAGTGCTTTACAGCACTGTTTGTGTCATTTATAGAGTCAGCATATTGCCCCCAACATTATGGGTCCTCATTATACTGACCTTGAAATGATAGAAGGCTGAGCCAATCTTGAGCCAGTCAGGATCAAACTCCTGGCTGTGGGCAGAGTTTGCCTGCAATACTATATTGTAACCACTGCACCACCAAGATATCATGAACGTGACAATAAAAATTCCATAATATTGGCGAACAAACTGAAAAAACTAAGAAAAAATGTATTAGTGCAATTAAATAAATAAATTTAAATAAATTAAACAAATTTATTTTTTTATTTTTAATTCCATTTATATCCCGCCCTTCTCCGAAGACTCAGGGCGGCTTACAAGCGTTAGCAGTAGCCTTCATTCTATGTATATGCCTGCTTGTTAGGGATTTCACACACACCCCAAGCGGCATTATTACAAAGTCATCTTAATTGCCCCCAACAATCTGGGTCCTCATTTTACCTACCTCGGAAGGATGGAAGGCTGAGTCAACCTTGAGCCTGGTGGGACTCGAACCTGGTGGGACTCGAACCTGCAAGAACAAATTAATTAATAAATATGATGGAATCAGTTTGTTTTACCTTCTTTTGTGGTTCATTTTCAATTTCCCTTATAAGATACAGCCCTGGGATTTCCCACATGTTTCAATCTAAGCATTAGCTAGATCTTGCTGAAGTGAGTTGGCCAGGTTCATGACAGGGGAAATTTGCTAGAGGAGTATAAATATTCTAATTATATAGTCAGGGAACATATTTTGGATACCGAGAGGTATTACATAATTTGGGTACTTAATAATGGAGACAGTTAGGAAGCTTTGATATATTTTATGCTCTAATTAAAGGAAAACCTGAAATTTTGCAAAAAAAATATTGTTTATCAATGAATAAAATACTTATAGCTGGAATGTTAATTTGTAATCCAGCTTTGGTTCAGAATTAGATTTCAAGGAATTTGCAAGAAACATACCCGTTGCTTTGCTACCTTAGCAATTTATCCCTTTGCAATATAGTCAGGATAAAAGAATAATCAGAAAAAAGGGTCCTAGATAGAAAACCTCAGAATGAGGTTAGCTGTATTTGAATTCACAAAAGAGCTCAAATTATTGTAGATGGGAGTAGGCAGATATTTAATTATTTTAGTTTTTTTTATTGAAAAGTTTTACAGTACATTTTATCTTTAACAATCCCCCCCTTGTGGACTTCTGGGAGCTGAAGTCCACAAGTCTTAAAGTTGTCAAGGTTGCAGACCCCTGGTATAAGCAATTGGATTTTGTTGGGTACAGATAAAACATAGATACAACACTTAGATTACAGTCTAGACACACAATGGATTATTTATCTTTTTTATTTTTTATGAAAGGAAAACCTAACAGATTTTCTCTGTCAAGCAACTTGCACATAGGTTATGCTATCCTGTGCCAATGACATCTCATCATATTTTATTCCTACATTGACTCCCTTATCTGAATGGCGCACACCCACAAGGCTTTTGAATGAACACTGTTTTTCCTCTTTAGAAGCTTCTTTTCTTTAAAAATTACAAATTGTACCAAGAAACCTTCAATAACACTTCTATGATACATGTGCTATACTTAGCCTTTGGCAACTGCAGAGTGAGATTAACAGCAACAAGAACAAAGTCCAGCATGGATCTATGTTACCCAGTGTCTCAGAGCTATAACACAAGCATTAATATGTAAAGCCAGTTCCCAGATCTTTCATTTATAGACTTTAGGGAAACATAAAACCACCGTAAATCATGTTTTAGTTCTATTTAAAATTGAACTCCTGCCATCTAATATGCCATTCCACATTATACCCTTTGGTCTTTCGTTCCCAAAGAATATGTGTATGTTTGTGTTGACAAGTAAGAAAATCAATATATGGTTGTGGTGGTGGATGCCATTTTTACTATAGCTACAGGGATAGAGGAACTACTGTTGAAAACTGTTTTGCAATCAGGCAATACAGTTATATTTTTGAGCCATATTAATTCTAATAGTTGATTTAGAGTTCCATACTAGGGAAGCAAATTGAATTTGTAATTGTAAGCCACCTAGCACCTCAGAGGAGTTGACTGAGTGGTGGGATTCAGCCAGTTCGCACCACTTTGGCAGAACTGGTAGCTAATTTTTTGCTGCCCAGGTCCAGAATGGACTTCTGGAAGTGGCATCCACACAGGGAACCGGTTGTTCACATATTTGAATCCCACCACTGAGTTGACTGGTCTCCAAATCAAGTTAACAATAACAACAATAATACCCTTCATAATAACTAGGAATGATTGCCACATCCATAATTACTGAATTGTAATTTATTGGTTAGAAGGATATTGGCAAATTTCTAATAACTATGGCAAAAAGAAATAAAGCTGCTGGAGATATTTTCAGTTTGCATCCTTCTGTTTTGTATCTTGCATTATTGTTTATCATTTGATCTATGTGACTGATGTGAGTAAACACCATTACACCAAGTTAATTTCTTCCCCTTAATTCTTGCTACTTTGACCTCTGTAACCTGGAATCAGAACTCCCTCTATGGCATGATGGAATAATAGCAGCAGTTCTATGAGAATTATGACAAATGTAGGACTCCAACTTGATTTTTATAAATAAATGTTTACAGCCATTCAGCTTCTAAAACACTGAACATGTAATAAAAAACATGAACAGTAAAAAACACAAGCACAAACAAAGCAAAATATGCCCCAAATTGTATCAAATAAAATAAATGGAACATTTACACAGATATCACAATTAAGATCAATCTACACTGAGGATACATTCACAGAAGTCTACATGAAATCAGAAGTTGGTAGAACTTTTGAAAAGAAAATTAAACATAGTTTAGGGAAATTATCAAACTTTTTAAAAATTTGTTGGATAATCTGGCTTTAATATGAATACTACTCCAAAATTAATTTATACAGAGAATTATTGAATAATGAAAGTATTTACATTAATATTGGCTCACAGATGCCATAGAGAGGAAGGGGTCGACCAAGCACCTGAAGGCAAAACAAGAAGTAATGATTGGAAACTTATCAAAAAGCGATCCAACCTAGAGTTAAGAAGAAAATTTTCTGACAGTGAGAACAATTAATCAGTGGAACTATTTGATCCAGAAGTTGTGGGAACTCCATTACTGGAGCTTTTAAGAAGAGATTGGACAGCAATTTGTCTGAAATGGTATAGGGTCTTCTGTTTGAACAAAGGATTGGACTAGAAAAATTCCAAGGTCCCTTCCGACTCTGTTATATTATTATTGTTAGCATTAGTGTTACATTACAACAACAGAACAATGATAGAAACAAAAGGCAAAGGCTGATAGCACACTTTGATATTCATAACAGGTTCAATAAGACCACCGAAATGTATCTTTAGCTTTCTTTCAGCAAACTGTGTGGGACATGTTTGTTTCCATCTCTTTTTTATGCCAATCTTGATAGTACTGTGGCTGTTAAAGAGAAGAAAGGAGAGGCAATATTCTTTCTAATTATTAGCCTTGGAGGCTACATTCACGCTCCCAAAACCTATTAAAGCAGTCAGTGAGAAGAATTTAGCTCTTTTCCTCTACTTTTTTTTACTACCCACCCTCTGTCTTCTTCCCCCTTTTTGTGACATGTTAAGGTGACTCTTGAGAAGGGTTATAAAACAGGCTATATTTCGAAGGACTCCCATGCTGGCATTTTTGCACAAGCAGAGTCAGATTGGTGTATATTTATTATGTCAGTAATAAGAGAACTGGGAGAAATGCTGTTCTCCTGGGATTTCTTTTTAGATCTACAAACATACACTAATGTCATCTTTCCTTGCCACAGTATGTCCTGTGGGATTATTCTTTTTCTTTTTCTCAAAATGTTATGGGTCATTAAAATAAAGTTATCTCATATTAACCATCCCTTTTAAATGCTTGACATGTCACAAAGGAATCTATTGCTTGGCAAAGGTCCTCCACGTTCACTAAGCAGCCCTAAACAATAATACTGTTATAATTGCTCAACTTTATTTTAGTAACTGTAACCTAAGTTATCTGATCCATTCCAGATGTGTTAGGAGTACAAATACCAGAATTCCTAGAAATTTTTTTTATAAATAATCAGGTTGAACTTATTTATGAAATATATTTACAGACAGTTTTTCTTTTCTTGTTCTAGTTTACAATATAAACCATGATTATAACTATTCTATCAGTTTTAAATCTACTGATTTATTAAGCTTTATACAATTCTGAGCCAGCTACTTTTTGGGTTATAACTATGGTGGAAGTGTATGTTTGTGAAAACCAAACAAAATAAAATCCTCCTAGAATTTCCAGTAAGTATTGCCCACCAAAGATACAAAATTGGGGAAGCCTGAAATAAATTAAAGTTCTGAGTCATATAAGGCAGTGCCACATCTTTTGGGAGAGTACAATTTGTAAAATTAAAAAAAAAACAGAATAAATTGATCAGTATTTAGGGACAAAGATTGGTTAGAAAATTGTGGGAGTTTACAGATGATCAATGGTAATGAAAGCAGCACAGAAGGAAAAAAAAGGAATGAAAACATTTACTAAAAGCAGTTGTCTCTGTTAAAGCTAATATTCTCATGGCAGACACTGTGACATACCTGTTTTAAAGTCTATATGTTAGTTATGAGAAGAATCTAGAACTGTTCTAAGGCAACAATGGTGAATTTTTGCCTCAAAAGATGGGTGCTAGGGGATTATGCTATGACTGCATAAATCCTATTCTGGAAAACAAGAATACTAGCCAGTTGTGAAAACAATCATAATCACATTTTCTTTAATATATTATTGGCAGGTTTTGTGTTCGTGCCTATACCTTTTTTTTCTAGTTTGAAATCAGGGTAAGTGAATTTCAGATATGTTCCAGGAATGTCTTAGTTTAAATTAAACCCTGTCTCTAAGTCACAATGAATGACATGAAACAAAAGGCATAGGACCTACAGTATTTATTTGGTTATTCTGTAGATTGTTTTATAATATCTTCCAAGCCATATGCTCTATTTTATTTTTTTAACATTTCTAGTATTTCACTTGTAAAAATCGAATGATTGAGCAATAAACTAGAAACAAATATCCTCTGATCTGCCACACTGAAACATTTGAAATGAAAGATTTTGCTGAGCAGTACAAATAAAAGGGGGCCTGGAAAATCAATTAAAAAGAAATGAGATGAATTGTACCTTTATGAACAGCTGTGTTTACTAGCTCCTGTGTACACTAATCAAGAAATCAGATTATCCATGTTACTATAAATATATTTTGTAATGAGAAACCATGATTACATTATAGCTAGAATCAGAGCAGAGACTGAATTAGTCTTAGTCTTAGAAGTAACCAATACATCCTGCAGAGAGTGATAGATTATTAAGAATTTCCCACACAAAGGTATGTAAATACATGAAAACAGTCAGTAGATTTTTTTCTGAATGAACCAACACAGCAACATTTCCATTTTCTTGTTATAAAATATTGTCCTTTTCTGTTAAGCTAACAGGCTTCTAAAATGTCCCTTGATAAGCAATAAAAGGAGAAATCTGAAATGAATTTCCAGAATCATGCCTCTCCTCCTTGTCCTGAATGCCTGTAAGGAAAATTGCGGCTACTTTATTATTAATTTTCTAGAAAGAATTAATAAGATGATGTGAGTAACATATTCATAAGAAGTTGACAATGGATTAGATTTAGAAGGTGCTTTTTCATGCTCAACAGGGCTTTTGACCTAATGAAAGATGGGGGAAGGTGATTTCTGTCAAATCTCCCTTTCTTTGTTCTCCTACAGGTCTGCCCTGGGAGTATGGGAAATAATGTGTGCACATGTGTACTGTGTGTTTGATGAAAATCAATACAAATAAGTTCCTCTTTTGTAAATAACATTTAGAAATAAAGTCCTGATCACGAGAAAAGGACAGCTGGATGTCTTTTGTAGGACCTTGTAGGCTCTTAGCTGTATACATTCCTATTAACCTGTTAGGTCAGCATAAACATTGGCAGTACCCTGGGAAGAGATCAACACTGTAGGATAGTTTTAAAAAAAAAGTTAGGAAAACACAGGAAACTACAATCCCATTCCTTCCCAAATCTGGGGAAAAGTTTGAAAAAAATCACATCCCCTGTTATGTGTGGGAGTTCTATTTGAATCAGTGAATGAAGCTTCCCCTCCAAAGAAAAAAAAAAGGAAATGTGCTTGATAGTAACCAAGACTTTAATGACTGCTGACCAGAGGTGAGCCTCAGGAAAGAAAGATTTCTGCCTTTCATCAGATACAGTATATAGAAGATAGATTTCAGAAGATAGTTTCTCTAGATTTCATGCTGGTTCAAGTCATTGTGTTTATAATTTCATTATCTTATTCATTAAATCTTCAAAGTTCATCAAGACAAAGTAGTAAACATTTTTGTACTTCCTGATTTGGGGCTAAATTTTATCTGGTGCATACCTATAACATATACTTCCAACATATACTTTCTGCATGGAGTGGATCTTCTACAGAATTACCAGGGCAGCTACAAATATGTCTTATCCTAGACATCATTGAAACCATGGACATTTTTGACAATCTCTTCACCTATGTCATATTAATTATGTTGGTGCTGTAGGCCAGAGGTCCCCAACCTTTTGGGCACCTTTTGGAGAGAGGTTTTTGCACACACCAGAGGGGGCATGGTTTTCTGTGCTGCTTGCATCCCACAGATGGGGTTTTGCTTGTTTGTGCAGACCGGTTGCTGGCATGCCGATATTGCATATGAAGGTCTGCAATAGGGAAACTTTTGGTTCTAATTATGCAGGATCTTTAGAAAGTAACATGGCTTTACACAAATCATGAAAGCATATATTTTCTGTGATGCTTTATGAAAGTGAAAGTTGGACTTTGAAGAAGCAGAATATTGATACTTTTGAACTTTGATATTGGAAAACACACACACACACACACACACACACACACACACACCTGAGAATATCATGGACAGCCAAGAAAGCAAACAAGTTGATTCACAGTTTTCCCTTGAGGTAAAAATGACCAGGCTCAAATTATTCTATTTTGGGCACATGATGAAAAAATTAGCTCTGGACAGAAGGCTGTAATGCTGGAAGGCTGGAAGGAGAGGATGACTGACAATAAGGAAGTTGAACTCAGCTACAGTAACAACAAGTATGCCATTGGAACACCTAAAAGACTAGATCAGGAAAAGATTGCAATGAAGAAAATTTTATCTACAGTATCTGGTTGCTAACAGTCAACAACACTTGATGGAACATAATCATTTAATCAATGGGTTCACGAAAATACTTATCTGTTTCACAGGGGTTCTGGGAGCTCTGTGTCCTTGGGGTTATGTATGGTCATTGTGTCCTGGGTCCTTTGCATCATTGTGGTTGATCTATATCTGTTTTGTTGAGTAGATACTTTTTCATTCTTTTCACCTTTCTAACCTAACTTGAGTAATCCTGGTCAGAACCTCTTTTTTCAGCATTTTTTTTTAGCAAACCATGTACATTCAAAAAAGTATAACATTTGCAAGTGCACTAGTGTCACCTTTTAAAGCAGTAGTGTTGTCTTTTAAAAAATTAATCCACTTACAAATAAGGAAGATTTCTCTTCAGAGAAACTAAATTTAAGTTGGTTAAAAAGAAAAAAAATGCTGTTATTTGTCTTTCTTAAATCCAAGGTGATCGTGTCAAATTTCCTTTTTCTAAAAAGTCCATGTATGTGCATGTGTTGTGGAGACAGCTTTTAAGAGTTTAATTATTCTTTTTATATTTTTTTGTTATAAGAGTATACTTTCTAAATGCTCAGCTATAGAGAGAGTAGCATAGAGTTTCTTCTCTTCTTATAGTCCTCACACAGCATTGTGTTCTTTAAAGAAATTATTTTATTTATTTATTTATTTATTTATTTATTTATTCGGTTTATATACCGCCCTACTCCCAAAGGACTCAGGGCGGTTTACAAGGCAAAATTTAAAAACAATACAATATAAAATTAAAATTAAATTAAATTAAGTCTAGCCGCAAAAATTAAAATCACAATTTAAAAACATTAAACCCCTCAGTCCAGACCAGATAGCTCAAAGAGCCAGGTTTTTAGGTCCCGGCGAAATGAACGAAGGTCGGGGGTAGTCCGGAGTTCTGTTGGCAGTTGATTCCATAGGGCAGGCGTGCCCACAGAGAACACCCTCCCCCTGGGGATCGCTCGTCGGCAATCCTTGACCGGTGGTACCCTAAGGAGGCCCTCCCTGTGGGAGCGCACAGGACGATGGGAAATTGACACTGGCAGCAGGTGCTCCCTTAGATAATCCGGGCCCATGCCATTTAGGGCTTTATAGGTCATCACCAGCACCTTGAATCTAACCTGGAGGAACCAATCTTTCCAAACTTGGAAATCCACAAATGTTTTGGACCATAATTGTCATCTTCTCCAAAGACCTGAAGGCAGTACCAAAGTCTTTTTTCAAAGTTTTGCATATTCCATAGGGAAAAGATAACAGAATCTGGGGATTCTGGAGCCCACTGATTATAAATCTATGATGCTGTCATTTCTGGTAGAGCCTGAAGATTACTTTTTCCCTTCTCCCTCCCTCTGAGTAATACCATGTTGATCAATATCACTAAAGAAGTAGCATGATCTGTTTTACAGATGGTTGCCCTCTTTTGTATGCTGATACATCATAAGACTCTTGTGCACGAGGAGTTTTCTCTCATGGCAATGAAGTTGCTTTATGTCTAGGGAAAGATAATGGTCTCTAGTCCTTCTTGATTATAAAATGTGTTCCCTGTTTATCGCTTTTAGAGGAATTTTACTTTTCCCAGTTAGAAAAATCAAGAACCAACCAACTTCCTTCCTTCTGCACCCAACCCCCTTTTCTTCTCTCTAGAACTGGTGCAATTAACTTATGCCACTTTAAAAGTTTTTCTCATAGCACATTGCTTCAGCTGCTGAAGCACATGTAATTACATTCAACACAACTTGTCCTAGGGCATACTAGTTTCATACCATATTTATATCTCCTTTTTTCATTATTCAAGCAGAGCAAAATCTTTAGAAGGTGATTAGTCTAAAATTGGTACTATTCAAGGTATGACATTTAGTGGGAAATGTAGGCTTTTCACATATTTAAAATGAGTTCAAAGGCCTTTTGTAAAGGAAGGAAGGGGACAGAATTTAATTCAAATGGCACATACTGGTCAGGCTGCAAGGGCTGGAGCACAATCTCCTGAAATAGCTCCCAGGGAAGCTCCACACAACTGTCTGGGATTTCTCTTTTTCAGTGCAACTGGAGTTGGAAATCTCCTCCATGACTTTGAAGTATTGCTTCTGTCATCATTCTGACTGTTATAATGCCATGCTAGTGATACATTTGTAGTAGCCAAAGTTTAGTGCTAATGGATTTGATGATGAAAAGCTCACTAAACATCTACCTGTGATCTTTTCTGACTTTCTAAGTGAGAATCAATAAAGGCCAATTTGAGAAGATGAAACAAGTGAGCCTAACTATTGACTCCTATTTCCAAGGTGTTTTTTTCATTATTAAGTTATAAAAAGGAAATTAGAATAAATAGGGAAAGTGAACATCACAGAAAGAAAATGGTTATTATAAGAAGCTAGCTGCACATAATAACTATGGCTTATGTTGGAAAAGCAAAGATTGTATGAATAAAAGAGAGAGATCTCTTACAAATAAAGTTCTTCTGCTTATGTCAATCCTCATCCGGTATGTTTGCTACCTCTTATTTATCCCATCAGATTTCCTTTGTCTTTTACGAAACCTCTGGGACAATTGATTCCTGTGGCTAACGCATAGTAAACTTTGCATAAAACTATTCACCACACCTCTCATTAGAACAGGAGAAAGTGACTGTGTGGTAATGAAGTTGATAGGTCTTCACTGCATCATTCAGGAAGGGAACATTATAGTGGACTATCTAGGATCACATGGCTTGAAACTAAGATGGAAGGACTGGCAGCTTCAGGGGCTATAGGCAACACATAGGATGCATTCAGGCAAGGAGTGGCATTACCACACAGTGCAGGGGATATTTAACAAAATAACTAACTTCAGTGGAGGACACATGATGGGGTGTGCCTGTGTGCATACTAACATTCTGGAAGTGGCTTTTTGACATGTTCACAGAAAGGCCACCTAGTTGTTGTTGTTATTGTTGTTGTTAATAATAATAATAATAATAATAATAATAATAATAATAATAATAATAATAATAATAATAATAATAATAATAATAATAATAGTAATCCCACTATGTTTTTGTTTTACAATGCCCTTTGCTCATGCAGTTCTAACACATCTACTCTTGCTATTGATACTATAATGCCTAGACTAGCACCAGGGATTGAGGGAGAGGAAAAGAGCTCAACTGTTTCTCCCAAACTCTCCTCTTTTTGCCTAAGCTATTGTCTTAAGTTTACTTCTTATTCTTTGCCTGAGCCCCTGTGCCTCAACTGCTCATGACTATCTGCATGCAGAAATGGGCTCACAGGTCGATGCTTTGGGGAGTATCCTTCATAGCACTAATAGGAAATCTGTGTTTGGAGGACACAGCATCAAAAGTGAAGTGAGGAAAGAAATTTCTACCTCCATTTCTATGCGCTATGCCTTCACTTACAACATAGGGCTAGATTTCACCTGACATTTGCAGATAACTTCTTCACAGTTAAAGTAGTTTTCTGTATTATTACTACTGTGGAAATTTAGCTTCCACCTTAGTCCTATCAGAACTTCTCTTTATGAAATTTTCCAGTTGTTAAAATATGAAAAAGAGATCCTTTGAAGATATACCACTGTACTGTCAGTAGCCCATCTTTCTGGCACATGGAAAGATGAAGTTGTCAGCATAAAAGGTCAGGAATTTACTGTGATTTCCATTTTTGACAGAGATTGTTTCTACAAAGATGTCAAGATAATCACTGTTACTACTTAATTATTTTTTTTGCAATACCAGCAATTTGCTTTCTTCTTTATTGATGGTCAGCAGCATATGCCAACAATGGTGGAATTTTATTTCTTCTTATACTTTGTTTATCTTAGAGCCTTTCAAGAATAATGGCAGAATGATTTCCCTTGCATTTCTGTGCTTATGTGGATACTTTTAAACATATAGTATCAGTCTTATTTTTTTAGCCCTTTTGGTTGTGGCTTTGTTTTGAAAATATTTTATCCTTAGGTCCGCTTATTCCAATCATATGATTAATCCCACCAGATCTCAGTTATATCTAGGTGCAAAGTCGCGTGGTTGTATGGAGAGACGGACACTTGAGCTGGATAGTATTACTTTATTGAGTCAGAAATGAAGCTGGAGCAAAGGGGTTACCTGGTGTCTCTTATACCTGCCCAGGTGAATGGTGACCAATAGATTTAAACCTGGGCTTCCCGCCAGTGCAGGTGGCCAATGGATTTAAACCCTGGCTTCCCGCCAGAGCTGACCATGCCCTGGGGCTGTCAACGACTCGCTCTATTCAGGCTTTCCCGCCAAAAGCGGTTATAGCCTGGAGCTGTCCAGCCCCCTGCTGTGCTGACATTTCCGTGTATGCTTTAAAGGCATACACTACACTAGGACATCATATTTACTTTCCTATAACATGAATTCAAGCTCAGGTTGCTTATTTTCCTTCCTCTGAGTGTTCACATAAAGACAGTGTTCATAATCCTTAGGAGTTAATGTTTATCCTGATTTTTTATTAAATGGTTTATCCAACCCCAGTTTAGTTATTCTTTTCACTTATTTTATAATGCTTTGCGACCTCTTTCAAGTTGTATTTGCATTCCCCCAGCTCTTCAGCTTCTTGTCTTCTGTTGAGTGCAATCTCATATCTTCCTAAGAGACTCAGAGCACACATGCACACTACCTCCCCTCCAGCACAAGTGCAGGCCTGAAAGTGATTTCCAAGTTTTCAGCAAAATATTTTTTTGTTATCACTCTCCTCTGCTTGGCTTGCTTTTTATATGTTTCTCTTGTAGAAAACTGCTGCTTCTGTCAGCCTCTGTTGTAGCCTTCTAATGAATCTTCATAAAACTGAAGTGTGGCTGCTTGTTCCTGCAATCCTCTTACATTTTCTCCTTCAAGCATTGCTGTACACTTGTCCTTCTTGGCAATATATAACAAATTATTACCAGGCAGAATACAAGGATATGCTGTCAACTTAGTGAGGTGATTCATTAGAGACCTACCCTTTCAACTCCTTCACTGAACTCTCCTGTCAAACCTCTATTAGCTGCCCTTGTTTGTAGAATTTTTCTCTCCTGGAAGTGCAGTAGTCTTAGTGAAAACTGCCCTGCCCCAATGTCCACTGTTTTTAATTAAACAAAACAGCAAAAATGTAGATCAAATAATCTTTTTGGTATGAAAAATCAAGATCAGCCTATAGGCAAGGGAAGCCCATATGACAAAAAGTCCTATTAGATAACATGTTACTTTCCTCAAGATGAAAAAAACACTTTCATCATGTGATAAAAAATCCATTTAAAAAACACCACCAAGTAGAGAAGATTTAACAATTATTTGATTGCTTCTATGGCTAGATTTTTCAGGGAGTCACTTGTTTCTTGCTCTCAAATAAGCCAAGAACACAAGCATCAAGTTTACATAGGTCTTGTACAGAATCTTGATTAAAGACATTTGGTCAGAGGCATATATATTAGCAGAGGCTTCAAAATACAGTGACAATAGCTTTACAACTGCTATGAGTACAAGAGAAGAAAAAGAAAGACATAGGTTTGACTCAAAGTTTGAAGCCACTACAGACATATTCTTTGAGATATATCACAGCACCTCTGACGTATTACAGGTGCCAAGTTTCTAATTATTATTCTAAGAATTTCTGCACTTTGTTGTGGAAGGAGAAGAGAGAGAGAGAAAAAAGGGCAACTCCACACATTCTTGAATATGCTGCTTGGTTAAGCCATAAATTCTCTAAGCATTTGAATAATTGACAGCGGGTGGCAGTAAAATTCCACACTCAAATAAGCATCTACAAAAATATAATTAAAGAGGGATACAATAACTTGGATAGGAGTATATGTATAACATGGAATCACAGAAAGGCATACATTCTTCTTTCTGTTCCTCACAATTGAATAATCGGAACAATCCAATTTAACATTAGCAACTGTGACTAAAAGAAATAATAAAAGAAATTAGGTTTTAATTTTGTGTAAAGATTTGAAACCCAGACTTATTGCTGACTCTTACTGCTAAGTGATTGGCACCAATACTCCAGCAATTCGTGAATATAGTGTAAGACTTAAGCATGCCAAGCGGGAATTCTGTTGTGCTGGCCCACAGAAGTCTGTCTTGCTCAATTCTAACTCCAATGAAAACATTAGTGTAAGGGAGAGGGGAAATGACACAATTCCTTTACCATTTTAGGAGGCATAGTACTGCATATAGATGGGATACAAGCAAGCAAGCAAGCAAACAAACAAACACAGTGTGCACTGAATTCAGTGAATCCATTTTTGGGGAAAAAAACCACCCTGCATTGATTGTTTGTGTGTTTAAACTGTTTAAAAAGTTCCTTTAGCTTTTATGTGGAAGGTGAATAGGGGTGATTGCTGAGATCTTCCTTCCCTGCATTCATAAATAAAGAGAAAATAAGGCATCTCATCATGTAGGACTATAAACACAGAAGGCCCATTTTTTGCAGTGAATGTGATTTTTATGCACCAATAGCCTCTGGACAATGGAGAACATATGCTGCTTGTTATTTGATTTTTTTTAAAAAAAATAAAATTACATAAAAATATTGTGTTCTGCCAATGAGCTGCAGAATTTACATCTAAATGCTAGGAATTTTGTCTGAAAAATCCTCTACCTTTCAGAATGTAACAATGGTAACAGAAGAAAGCAACAAAAAACATTAGTACTGTGCCATAGAACTAAACATATGGCTTATAGCTCTGGAGCATAGGTACCATTATGTATTCCTTTGAAGTATCTTGATGTTTCAATTAAGGGATAATCCATAATAAAACAGAGCAGCCATCTGGTAGGTAAATTGGAGAAGTAATGGAGTCCCACAGATATAATTCAACTTTCTGAAGGATAATTTCCCTTTACAGAAATATCCCAGGAGTTTCAGGTTCATTCAGCTCCAAGTAATATTGACAATGCAGGTGAATTAACATCACCAAGGGAAATTCTGCTTTCATGGGTTCTGAGTCAGCAGAAAACTGAGGCACAATACAAATCTAGTTAGTGGGGTCAAGTAGTTTATTGCCTTAACCAAACAAAATTCCTATTTCAAACCAGAAATGAAACTGAAGTTATTTTATTGATTAATTGATAACACCTTTAGTCAACCAATTTAGAGATACTATGAATGTGCTCTTTCTATTATGGAAACCCAAACTTTATTTATCTGATATTTCAGTTTTGTGGTAAAATGTGTAGTCACTAGAGTAGAAAGCTGATGGCTGGAGAACATTCCCTGGTTAAAAAATAAAAGCTATGAGACTAAAATGAACTAATAGAGCAATAGATGGATGAAGTAAGTTAAATGATGGATTATCAATTTCCTTCTGGGATATAAGTTTGCATAAACAATAGTACTTAAATGCAACCAAACAGAATTAGTCAACAAATACTGAAATGTTCATATAGCAGTGTTTCCCAAGCTTTTCCATTTCAAGCCATGGTTTGGGAGATGAAGTCCACTCATCTTAAAATGACCAAGGTTAAAACATTCTGTCTATAATATTAAAATGTGGTTTTGTCTATACACGACACTGAACTAGGATTTTTCAAACTGTGGCTTATTGAACTATCCAAAGTAGTCTGATTCTCACAGCACACTATGCAATAATGGATTGATATATAATGTGATATGCAAATCACATTATAGTTTGTGACCCTAACTATAAATTCACATTCTCTAAGCCACTGCCAAGGTTTTATTGGACATAATAGTCAAAATTTGCTATCATTGGATTTTATACTACAGCGTTATATTTAAGAGTAAGTTCCATTTAACTAAATAGCATTTATTCCCAGGAAGCTTATTATAGTATGGTCACTAAGTATGGTATCGTAATATTGAATTTGGAGTATTCCATCTTTCAGCCAGGCATCCTCATAATTATAATGGATGTCATATTAAACCTGGACATGTTTTAATTTAAAACTGCAGATTAGAAGTAACGAGCGAAAATATGGGTGAGCTTCAGGTACCACTGTCTACTTTTTTTTCATCTTGTAGTGCTTTCTGTTTCTGCTTTTTGAAGTCAAGGGCCACCCATGGCCTTGGACCAGGATACTTCCTTCCTTGTCACCCTTAAAAGTTTAGATGCGACTCCTAGAATATTTTTCCAGTGCTGTCTTTATTTCTTCAAGTCTGCTCAAAACCAGTTTTTCTATGATGGCTAAGCCTAAACATATATAAATAAATTAAAACTTCTTTTGTTTTATGTTCAGTTTCCATTCTGAACTATGGCTATACCAAGTTTACATTTTTAGATACAGTGTGGGAAAATCTCTAAATACTGTAGTTTCCGGCGTATAAGACTACTTTTTAACCCATGAAAATCTTCTCAAAAGTCAGGGGTCGTCTTATACGCCGGGTGCTGAAAATTTAGGGACAGGGCTGGCTGGAAAACCTGGAGCGGATCTCCCATTTAGTCTGCGCAGGGAAAGCGGGACCAATTGGAGAAGAAGCTGCAGTCTGTGATTTTTTACAGGCTGGTGTCTGGGCGTCTTTCCTTCTAAAGTTGAAGAGCAGCTGTAGTATATCCCAACTTGAAAGGCAGGTGGGGAAGGCAGCAGCCAGAGCAGCAGCTTAGCTCTAAGGACACATTTGACTCAGGAACTGGGCGGGCTGGCTGGAAAACCTGGAGCGGATCTCCCATTTGGTCTTTTTTTTAAATCCCATTTATATCCTGTCCTTCTCCGAAGACTCAGGGTGGCTTACAATTTAGAGCACAAATCAATGTGCTTAGCAATAGCCTTCATTCTGTGTATATGCCTGTTTATTAGGGCTTTCAACCCCCCCCCCCCCAGCAGCATTATTACAAAGTCAGCTTATTGTCCCCAACAATCTGGGTCCTCATTTTACCTACCTTGGAAGGATGGAAAGCTGAGTCAACCTTGAGCCTGGTGGGATGCGAACCTGCACTAATTGCAAGCAGCTGGTGTTACTTAAGGCTCTGTGCAGGGAAAGCTTTTGAGTGAATTAGGAAAAGTGAAAAAGTGAATTAGGAAAATAGGGAACAGTTGCTGGAATTGGGTATGTGTAGTTTAATGAAGAGAAGGGTGAGGGGTGAAATGATAGCAGTGATCCAATATCAGAGGGGCTGCCACAAAGCAGAGGGAGCCAAGCTATTCTCCAAAGGACCTGAAAGCAGGACAAGAAGCAATGGATGGAAACTAGTCAAGGAGAGAAGCAACCTAGAACTAAGGAGAAACTTCCTGGCAGTTAGAACAATTAACCAGTGGAACAACCTGCCTCCAGAAGTGGTGAATGCTCCAACACTGGAAGTTTTTAAGAAGAGACTGGACAGCCATTTGTCTGAAATGGTATAGGGTTTCCTGCCTTAGCAGGTGGTTGGACTAGATGACCTCCAAGGTCCCCTCCAACTACTTCTTCTTCTTCTTCTTCTTCTTCTTCTTCTTCTTCTTCTTCTTCTTCTTCTTCTTCTTCTTCTTCTTCTTCTTCTTCTTCTTCTTCTTCTTCTTCTTCTTCTTCTTCTTCTTCTTCTTCTTCTTCTTCTTATTATTATTATTATTATTATTATTATTATTATTATTATTATTATTATTATTATTATTATTATTATTATATCCACTTGCACTGTTTTATGTTTACATGTTTGATGACAAACAGCCTTATGTTTATAAGTGACAGTTTTCCTACTAAGCACCTGCATGTCATAAGCAATTGAATTAAAATTACCATATTAAAATCAAATCTGATGTTTTTAAATTTTTATTTGGTGTGCGTTGGAAGAGGGGTAGTCTTATACGGCGAGTATAGCCCAAACCCTATAATTTAACAGGAAATGTAGGGGGTCGTCTTATACGCCCAGTCGTCTTATACGCCGGAAAATACGGGATGCATTTTTTTTGTGTGTTGAATATCCAGAACAATGACAAAAGTATTTTGGAGAGAAAAAAGAACATTACTTTTGAATAGCCATTTTTCATTTCAAAAATGTTTCTGTCCTGTGAGGGGTGCATATAGATTTTGGAAGAAGGAAAACAGCAAAGATCAATTAAGTGGTGTTTGTATTTAAAAAGCTGGAGACAATGGAAGGGCTTTTAATAATAACAAAAATTGGTCTAATTAGGCAAGATTAATTAATGTTGGAAGGGAACGTACTCCCAGCTAATAAAACATTTCTGATGTAATATGTTCCATTTCCTGAGTATAATCTTGCTTTTGAAAAGGTGAATGTGAAGTTCCACCCCTGTTATTCTATTTGATGTCCTGTCTATTGAGATATTTATGCTTGTGTTCAGTAAATAACCAACCCTTCAGTGTCTTCAGTATTTATGCTCTCTCTTTAGCTTGATTCTTGGGCTGCACCCCCTACAATTTTCTCTCCGATCTTGCAGGAGTAGATTGTAGATCAGATGATGGAAGGTAAAATGTAGTTTCCATTTCCCTTGAAATATGGATGCTTTAAGTGGTTTTCTTCCAAGTACAACACATTTGTTACACGCTACTCTAAGTAACAATCTTTGAAACCAAATTTACTGTACCTGATCTAATGCCAAAAGACTATTTATAACTATTTCTAAGGTAGTTCCGCTGTAGTAGCTGTATAAGGAGTAGGTTATTAAAAGTTGAACCACCATGTTTCTGTGTATGCATGCATTCTGATTTCAGGACCGTGACCTAAGCAATGATTAGTGAGACAGTTTTAAAAGTATAATATAAATGAAATTTATTTCCATAAAACACATTATAGAGATTGGCAAATCGTAGTACGAACCATCCCACATAAGAATAATGAAAGGGTGCTTGAGAAGAGAAACAGAAGGAAGTGACCCCCGATTAGCAATCTCTTAGACTACTTTCTTAGACTTTCTTAAACTTTCTTAAACTTTCCTTCCCCCTCAGAACTATTCCCCACTTTTAAAAATTATGGCAGACCCCAAAGAACTTTTGTTTCTATGGGTACAGTGACTATATTATCTTGGAAACAATAAAGAACAAAGGGGTGGATCTAAAAGGTTCATAAAGGTAAAAAACATGTTTATAACTTTGCTTTACAAAGGAAAAATCAAGAGTAAGAGCATGAAAATAAATAATTAAATGAAATAAATCTAAATGAGAAGATGATGAAATAAATTGTATAATAAAAGATGTGTGGTCACCGTATATATGGGTTATATTTATCAATAGTTACTGCATTAAAAAATTAAATAGATGCATTGGCTGCCATTACAACTTCTCATGATTTCTGATGGGACTTTAATATTATATTCTGTTTCAGCATATTTGTGCAAATTATTTTGACTTTGAGGATCCCTGAATGGTCTTAGGGTCATTCTTTTAGGAAATTCTGTCTGAGACAAAGAGAGAATAAAGCAGTGTTTCTCAACATTGGTAACTTTAAGACATATGGACTTCAACTCCTAGAATTCTCCAGCCATGGGAGAAAGAGAGAGGACATGTTTCAAAATTGCCAAGATTGAGAAAACTAGGATAGAATTTAAATTGTTTGCTTTCTTCTCCATACGACCAAATTGTGTGAAGTATGTCACGAGGAGCTGAGTCACTGCCACTGGATTTGTACCTTCAACTTAGGTAACACATAATGCAATGATAAGCAGTACTTAATTAAGGAACATTTCAGAGTCTGGAAAAAATAGAAATTTGTCTCCTGTCCTTCTAATGAAAATGCAAATTAAAACATTAATAGTTTATAAATGAGTGAAACTAGAATATACATCTTGTTTTAAATTAAAACAGCAATTTTCCCATTAAAAGTATGGAAGTAAATTTAAATATTTATCTCAGTGTTTAAATATTTATCTGTTCATAGGCTTTCTGTCAGAAAAAGGCCCTGTTTTTTATGCCTAACAGAAATATAGAATAAAAGGTTTTGAACAGCTGCTGCAGCTTATGTAACAAGAACAATAATAACAATGAAAATGGCATAGGAAAATTATATTTAAATGTTCAGGAAGTAAAACAAATATCAAATATTATTTTAGTTAAGAACATTTCTTAATAAAATACAGAAGGTATCAAAGATTTGCCTTCTGGAAGGCCTTGAAAGCCTAGCTCTTACTACACAGCAGTGGTGGTGAACTTATGACACGCGTGCCAGAGGTGACACTCAGTGCCCTCTCTGTGGGCACGTGCACTGCCACCACCAGCAGCTCATGCAGGTCCATTATGCTGCTGCTGCCACCCAGAGCAGTAACCCCGCCCAGCACAAACAGCCAGCTAGGAAGCCCTGCGTAGAGGTGGTAGAGCAGACACAGGGCCAGCAATCTAAAGCCACCCTGAGCGGGGAAAGCTGGATCCCTATCGGCGTCATGGCTGCCCAGGCCCAGCAGAGATGGAGGGGAGGGACGCAATCCTAGCTGGGATTGGGGGGCCATGGTGTCGATGGGGATCCAGGCTTTCCCTGCTTGGGGTGGCTTTTGGTTTGCTGGGCTTGAGCATGCTCTACCACCTCTACTTGAGCTTGCTAGCTGGCCACTTCACCTCCTTTGTGCTGGGTGGGGCTGCTAGTCCGGGTAGCAACAGCAGCCTAATGGACCTGTGTGAGCTGCTGGTGGTGGTCTGAGGCGGGGCCATGATGTGTCCAGTGCATGAGGGGAATAGCCTCCATGCCTGGGCCAAGGGCAAGATCTGTGAGGGGGCTGAGGACATGACCAGCAGCAACCTGCTCTCCAACCGCAAGCAAAAACAGATGGGATGGAGTAGGTGTGTCCTGCGGTCTGCATCACATGCCTCCCCCCTCCACTTCTCTGCCTGGTGCTGGAGGGCTGGCCTGGTATTGGCAGAGGGTTGTTGCTGCTCATGGACACCATCAGCCCCCATGAACTCACTGGCCTCTGTCTGCAGGGCCAATGGTGTCAGGCAGCAGCTACCCCAGCCCTGGTCTCACCTTGCCTTGTTCCCCACAGGACAAGCCTCATGGCCAGTCCCACCCACCAGAGACCCCCTGGATCTCCCCCAACCCTGCCAGGCCCACACAGGCATTACCCCATGAGCAACATCAAGGCCACCCAGTCTGCCGTGACCACCACAGCCATGTCCACCCAGTGGGCTATGCCCATCCAGTGGGCCATGCCCCTCCCCAGGGCACCACAATGCTGATGCGGCCCTGGTACTTTGCAATAAATAAGTGGTTTTGGGTTGTGGTTTGGGCACTTGGTCTCTGAAAAGTTCACCATCACTGCTATATAGTATAAGTAGTCTATATAGGTAGTCTATAACCTGCACTCACATCCCCTGGTCCTGTGATTCTAATTTGGGCACTTGGCAACTGGCTAATACTCAGGACTCTGGTTGCAGAGTCCTGAGTTCACAATTTGCAATCTTTTATTGCCAATTTACAGGAAAAAAACCCCATTGGGGAAGCTGTATTCACTTAACAATCACATGATTCACTCAATGACTATGGTGATTCATTTAATGACTACTGTAAAAATGTCATAAAATTGGGCCCCACTTGACTTGTTAACAACAACAAATTACAATGAAAATTCTGATTCCAATTGTGGTTGTAAGTTTAAGAATACCTGTAAATATTGGGGTCAGCAAGATGGCGGGTGGATATATGGGTAAGTGCTACCCCAAGGTACCTTAAATTGTTATAAATTTCTATTGATTTTTGTTTTATGTTTTGGGGGTTTCTGTTGTTTTTCTGCTGTCCACCACTTGGAGTTGTTACAAAAGGGCAGTTATATAAGTCTTTTAAAATAAATGAATGAGTAAGGAACAGAGTATGGGTGTACTGAAAACAAGGTTGGGTTGTAAAAACAGCAAGTTATGAAAAGTACAGGAAGTTTCTTGGAGTTAACTAAATTTTATCTATATTTATCCTTACTTTTGTCACAGCATGAGTTCAGTATATAGCGCTTGTTACTTTTTCCCCTTTTCTATGCTTTTAATAATATTGTTCAGCTTAAAAGGAAATTGTATGATAGGCATGTACGTACTGTATGTATGCATATATTTCAATCAGTGAGAAAGAATATTATTCAAAACTTTCCTACTCAGTCAGACAAAGCACACTTCACTTAAACATTATCCATTACAAGAAATTACTATAGCTTCAATCCAAGAAAAACCTCCCTGTTGAAAAGAAACAGTAGACATGACTTAATATTACTGGAGCTGTATTATGCTGGAGTGGGAGGTAGAGACTGAATTGCTGCAATGTTTTTATTCTCTTTGTGACTCTTTATCTGTCCCTGCTGTCTATTGGTTATATTTATTAGATCTCATCTGTTGTTCTGAGCTGATAGATATGAAATAGTATATTCCCTATTGGTTGATTTAGGCTTTCTTTTTTCTTGTGCTATTATACAAATATTTTTCAGTTTAAAGTTCTAGCACAAATGTTTCACTATCACCTAAAATGAATAACTGGTAGAAGAACTAAAACTCTGCATACATTCCACATCTTAGTCTGTTTAATTAGGTTTTTACACTTTGAATGAAGTGTACACAAAATGAAATTATTTTCTTTATTTCTTTGATATAACAAAAATGCTTACAAAATGGGAGGGCAGGGGAGGACAGAGGCTGAAAGATAGATTGTCTTCCTTCCTTCCTTCCTTCCTTCCTTCCTTCCTTCCTTCCTTCCTTCCTTCCTTCCTTCCTTCCTTCCTTCCTCCCTCCCTCCCTCCCTCCCTCCCTCCCTCCCTCTCTCCCTCCTCAAATGGTCCAAGGAAGTGGCCCCCAACCTTTTGGACACCAGGGACCAGTTTCATGGAGAAAGGTTTTTCCGCAGACCCAAGGAGTCATGGTTTTGTGTGCTGCACAGATCGGTTGCTGGCATGCCATGGACCAGTGCTGGTCCATGGATCTGGGGTTGGGGACCCCTGCTCCAGAGTATTTCCCAAAATCATTTGAGAGAATATTGATTCCAAGTTCTCATATTTGTTTCCTGCTTCTTGTTTTATATATATATATAAACAATATATATATATAATATATATATTATATATATATATCAATATTATTAATAATATATATCAATATTATTACAGTATATCTTCAGCAACTTCAAAGAAGCTTTCTGTTACTAGTGTTGTAACATTTCTAGCATAGGCAATAAAATTCATTAAATCTTTCAGATATATAAATACAATGATGGGATCTTATGAGAGTATTGTGGAGTCCGAACATAGTTCAAGATTATGTTGCTCATCCTACAGTACCACCAATTTCCCCACTTCCCTATTCCATGTACTGTCTTCAATCTCTTAATTGGTGAGTTATCCCTAGTTCTCTTGTATGGAAACTAGGAACAGTTCTACTCACAAATATTTTATCACTATCTTTTTCTTTTCTTCATATAGAAGGGAACCTCTTTTATCCATGGAGTTTTCAAATAATTAAGGATACCTGAAAAATCTCCTACATAAAGAGACTTCACACTGAAAGTTCTCTGTTACAAATAGTCTGGAAAATTGAATCATGGCAACTGGACCTATTTTATTGTTGGTCTGAAATGTTTTGTTGCTCATCCAAGCAGCTTCCTCAGACAGATCAAGTTGTTAGAGAGTCATTGGAATGTTCTCCTCCTGCACCAACCTCTTGTACCAGCCTCAGGATTTCTTCCTCAAAATGTGCACCAATATCTCGATGAACCTGACTGAGGAAGCTGCTTGGATGAGCAGCAAAACTTCTCAAATCAACAAGAAAATAAGTACATTTGCTGTGATTCAGTTATCCAGACAACTCTACCTGGATGACTGGGAATATTTGCTGACATTTTGTTACAAATAGTTTCCACAGATATGGCAGATAATTGAGAGAGACAGTATAGTTGTCTCTACCTCTTTAATATCCTTAAAAATGTAAGTATCATCTTAGAATGTGTGATATCTGAGTTGGGATACTGTTGTAACTTCACCTGGTGTCTCTGCTATGATCTCTTATATTTGGGGATTGATAACTGAAGATTCAAGGTAGCATAAAAAGCTGCCCTCATTTAGCAACAATTAAATGAGATCATTTGAAACATAAATATGAATAATCTCTGGCAATTGATTTTTATGAGACAGTGAGTTTTTTCTTTTATTATCTGATGAAAATCAATGGTGTGTATAAAAATAGAGATGGTTAGCTGGAGTGCTAATTTATGTTTTTTAATGAATTGCTGTCAGTAAAGTCTTTAATATAAGTTTTTCTTTCTTCATGCTTTGATCTTGTCTAAGTGACTTCAGCAATGAATATAACAAGAAACTGGTATTCTTTTCTTGCTTTTAATGAACAGACTTGGCTGAATTTATTTCATAGATTTTTCTGTCACTAATTATTATTGCTGATGCTCTGTACACTTGTCTTCGAATATTTCCTTTCCAGTGAAAATTTTATTTTAGTAACAAAGACAATTCTCTGGAACCATTCAGGAATGTAAAAAAGAAAAAAAACCATTATGGTTTGGTTAGTTTATATAGATGGAAGAGAATATATGAAGCTCAAGGCTGAACTTTGGAGTCCTTGATGCTCTCTGAGCTTGGTTGCTTTCTTGCAGACATTTTGTCACCTGAGTATGGAAGGGGGTGGGATTTTTCTCTCTGTTTATATGCAGTTGTTGCCTTGCCTGTGTTTGTCTGACTAAACAAATGCTAACATATCTAACTAAACAAATGTTAGCATAACCTCAAGGAACAACTGGAAGAAACTATGACCCCCAGAAGACACAAAAATGCTGACAGCTGTTCTGTACCAGCCTGCTACCGGCCCTGCAGAAAAAGCAGGGACAACCCCTTTACAACCCCTCAAGGCCATCATCAGCAAGCTCTTCAACACCCCCTCCTCCTCCTCTGAGTCGTCCGACCCAACTGCCGAACCCACAGGCTGACCCTGAATCACAACAACAGCCATATTCAAGACTACATTTCTAAGACAAGCTAAAAAAGGAAAACAAACTATTCAAGAAGCAGAAGCAAAGAGGTAATTGAACCCAAATGGATAGTCAACATATGTTATGTTAATAAATTTGGCAGGCTTAGTTCCAGCCTCTTGCCTTCTTGTAAAGGGGTTGTCCCTGCCTTTTCTGCAGGGCTGGTAGCAGGCTGGTACAGAACAGTTTGTTTGCTCGGGGATGGAAAAGATTGGGTGTGTTCCAGTTTCCAAAGTATCTGAAATGGATGAATGAGAAAGGAACCTATGGTTTCTACATAGTGTGTTGGATATTCTCCTGTCTGAATCCCTGGGTAAAGAAGCTCAGATCAAGAGAAAGTCTGGCAAGGAAAGGAATTGGTCCTCCTCATCATATTCTTAAATCAAAATACCCAAGAACAAAACATCTGGCAATCAGTTGGCAGAACAATCAAGGAAACAAACAAGGAAAGAGCAACATGAAAAGTAAAATCAAAATACCTCCTGGTATTATAATCAGAGGGAGTTTATTAGGTTTTTTTAAAAAAATAATTGGACAGCCTTTTTTCTTAATGTCTGATGGAACCCTTCATATGTGCTTTATATCCAATCTTCACCATACTTCCTATTCATATTCTTTTGAAAAACAGAATTTCTTAATCTCAGAAATCCCAAAGGAGAAATATGAGTCCTTCTCCAATCTTAGAGGGAGGGATTGATCAAGTGTCTATAGAACTGAAGTCTAAATTTCATACTTGAAAACAAGTTTATCTTTGCATAGAAATAATTAATGAATAAAGGGAAATGAATACACTGTTGGATTCCCCCCTGAAAACTACATTAGAAAGTCATTGTTTTATTAGTATTTAGGGAAAAACTCTTGTCTCCAAAGCTAATTTATTTTACCACTTTTCTTTTCTCTACATTTCTTTCAAACTGTATTTATATCAGCTCACAGTATATTTAAAACAGATCATATAATACAAAGGATCAATACAAACATAATTTTAAACAAGTGTAATTCAAAATACAAATTACATTGTGGCATCAGAATAAATAAGCGAAATCTTTTGGCACAGGAACCTTTAGAGTTCAAAAGCCAGTAATACCAATTCATCTTAAGTGTTGATGTTAATGTTTGAAGCTAGGGACTTTCTCCTGGGAATGTGTTTGGCAGTGATCATCCAACTCTGGAAAAGAGTTTAGAGCTGAGCTTTACATGTAAAGGATATTAACATCATATTAACATTAGCCCTTCCCAGGAAATCTGGAGAAATAATTATTAGCTGAGTGCAAATGCCTGCCTGGATAGAGTATATTAAGCTATACTATTCAACTTGTATTTCCTGATGTCAACTTGTTCAAGAGACTGTTTTTCAACTGAAAAATAATAGCAGCAACTTAAGAAGTATCTGAAACAATGCATGAACATATATTTGAAAGAATTATGAAGGGATGTTTACCTAATCTTACTCTCTCATCAGGGAATCACTGATTCCCACATTACTAGTCTTAACAATTCCTGGTTGGACTTATTTATTGTATGAATGAAACATTCATACAATAAATAAAATTTAAATAGAAATGTATTTATTTATTTATTATTGGGACTTATATGCCGCCCTATCTCCCGAAGGACTCAAGGCGGCTAACAACAATAAAACACAATAATACAAATGTTAAAAAAAGATTAAACTAACAAGCCCCAGTGATAAAATATTAAAAACATTTTTTTTAAAAAAAACCTATTGTCAGTCCAGGTCAGCCTGATGGAAAAGAAATGTTTTGAGGTCGTGATGAAAGGACCGGAGATCCGGGGCCATCCAGAGCTCAAGGGTAAGCTGATTCCACAGGGCAGGCACTCCCACAGAGAAGGCCCTCCCCCTGGGGATCGCCAGCCAACATTGTCTAGCCGACGGCACCCTAAGAAGGCCCTCCCTGTGTGAGTGCATCGGGCTATGGGAAGTCGTTCCTGGCAGCAGATGGTCCAGCAAATATCCCAGGCCTAAGCCATGTAGGGCTTTATAGGTAAGAACCAGCACCTTAAATCTCACCCGGAGGACAACCGGTAACCAATGCAGCTCACGCAGGAGGGGTGTAATATGGGAGTATCGGGATACTCCCATCACAACCCGCGCGGCCACATTCTGCACCAGCTGGAGCCTCCGGGTGGTCTTCAAGGGCAGCCCCATGTAGAGAGCATTGCAGTAATCTATACGGGAGGTAACGAGCGCATGAGTGACCATACATAGAGCATCTCAGTCTAGATAGGGGCGCAACTGGCGCACCAGGTGAACCTGGGCAAAAGCCCCCCTGGCCCCAACTCCCATATGATCTTCAAAACTGAGTCGTGTATCCAGGAGGATGCCTAAGTTGCACGCCCTATCAACGGGAGGTAACACCTCTCCTCCCATAACCAAACATGGAACCTCTTGGACTAAACGAGATGCTGGTACGTAGAGCCACTCAGTCTTGGCTGGGTTGAGCTGGAGCCTGTTCTTCCCCATCCAGATTTGTACCACTTCCAGGCTGTGGGACATCACGTCGAGGGCATCACTGGGTTGGTTCGGGGTGGAGATGAAAAGCTGGGTATCATCAGCATATTGATGATACCTCACCCCGAAACCATGGATGATCTCACCCAGTGGCTTCATATTGATTGAAAAAAGTTTTCATAAGTTGAGAGAATGCTAATTTAAGCTTTCAATAATTGGAACATCGTATCAAATAATGTTTTATTCTCAAATCACAAAGAATGTGTTTGAAATGAACATCAGATTTAGAATGTATACCACCATGCTAGTAGCAGCCCAGGGCTTGTCTCTCTAGCTTAGTCTAATATACAGGCACTCACATTTCACTGTCTGAGCAGTAGACTCCCTGATCAAAGTAAAGTGTTCCTTATAATTATATCCCTGTCCCGCTGTCCTTGGTACTGAACTTGCTGAATGAACCTGTATCCAGTTGGTAGATAAGGTATCATTGTCACTCTCATTGAGCCAGGTTTTGGTAAAACAAACCAGGTCTGCATGATTTAATATTTTCAGTAATCCAGCCACCTGGCTCATAGGATGAAATCATCATATTGGAGTAAGGATTTACCATCAGATTTCAAATGTTGAAATGTTTTTTTCCTCTATAATGCCCACCAGATTCTCTTAATCCATTACCATTGGGATCTCATTCATGCTAGGATTGATCAGGACTCCTTTTCCTAAATATTCAAAATGGCCTCAATGTACCAAACATTCCTCTGGGCTATCCACAAATAACACATTCATTCATACATGGAATCACCAAATCCTTTTGTATCAAAATACCCAGATTGTTTCCTACTGATGCCTACAAACGTCCCAGCCAAGCAAGTCAATGTCAGAAGTTTCACAGCCAGTCTCTCCTTGCCTCCCATCAATAAAACCTGGCTCAAATAGGTGAGGAACAAGCTGAGTAAATTTTAGAAATTGGGAATCCTGGTGCCTGCCTACTATAATACTGGAGAATCCCTATGTAATACTAATTAAAAAAAATAGAGATTTTCCAACTTCATAGTCCAAAGCCACCAGAGATCATGGGTGGGATGGTAGAATCTCACCAGTTTGGTTTTTAACTTAGACCAGCCACTCCTTATTGCAGTAACTTAAACCATGTGATCATAATGACATTGATTTGTCCAACAGCACCCCTCCCAAGAAATAAGCTGAGCAGTAGCTGGTGCTCTTGAGTCTTCTACTGTATAAACAGTCGCAGTGGCAATAATAAAGAGTGTAAAACCAGAACTCTAGAGTCTCCACTTTTCATGTATCCAGAAGCTTCCAACATCTTCCAATCTGCATGTTGCTTCCACATGCCATCCTCTACTTCCAACAATCATTTCCAATGACCAATGCAGCCCCCAAAACATCATCACTCAGTTTGTTATCTGAGGGACAGACTACCAAAACCAACAGCAGCATCCTACAGACTGACTTGGTCAGGGCTTCTATCAAAGAGAAAACTGTATCCAGTGCCAGAAGTTTTGAATTGCTCAGGCATACAAAATATCTCATCAGACAACATGGTCAAAGTGTATTGGAGAACTGCTGCCTTCCATCTTTCTCTAATGGTGAATGAGGGCAGCTGAACAGGACTGAAGGAGACTTTCAATTGAAGCTGTGTTCAGGCACAAGGGAGGGTGTCCGACTCAATTATAAAATACTCTCAATAAGTAAATTAAAAGAGAAAAGTGCTTTCCAAAAGCTAATTATGTATATTTATACATACTGTAGAAGAGTCATTTTTGGAATGCCATTACTTGAGCACATTATTGGATATAAGTAATGTTATAAAGATTTGCCTTATTAATATAGGCAATCAAAAAGATTATAAAGGTTAATCTAGACAAAATTGTAAAAGAACTTTTTTTAATGAATTCTGAATAACAACAAAAATGAACAGAATAATGGAAAAAAGTCTATCTGTTTCTTTTTGCAATATGGACAGAGACCATATATTTTTGGGAAGAGATTAAATCCTTGGCATTTGACATGTCCATCATACAGTTTCCTCATTTTTCTTGAAAATAAAATGTTTTTAGATGAAAGATACTAAGAAGACCAATATTTAAAATATATTAAGCTTTTAATATTATAGGAAGTTTTTCTCCTGGAACAAAATGAAATATTGTATATGAAACAAGAACAAAAGCAGTGGGCTAGTATTAATATTTATGAGACATCTTATACAAAAGCATGAAAGTAGTTTGTTATTTTTGTTGTACTTTTTAGATTTTGTAACTTAAAAACAATGTAGAACACATACAGTAAAAAAGGATGGATGAAGAAATGAAAAAAGAAACAAAACTTACTTTTGAAACCTATGTGAGAAAAAGTGACTTCAGAAATATCTAGAACAGAGGTCCCCTATCTGTGGGGCCACAGATTGACCAGCACCAGGCCACAGCATGCCAGCAACCGGGCTGCACAAACAAGCAAAGCCCCATTTGGGGGGATGCAGGCAGCACACAAAACCACATCCTCTCTGGTCTGCAGAAAAATCTTTTCCCACAGAACCAGCCCCTGGTGCCCAAAAGGTTGGGAGACTCTGATCTAGAACATGTGCCAGCAGGTACCTCATAGAACACAGAACATAGAATCATGGTGCTGCAAAGGACCTCATTGGTCTTCTAGTCAAAGCAGGAAATCTTATGCCATCCCAGACAAATGGTCCCCCAATTTATTTTTGAAAAACTCATCATGACCTTTGGAAGATGACAGACCTTTCTAGAGTATAGGTACACTACAAAAAAAAAGCTCCCTAGAAGGAGCTTCTAGAATAGGGGTGTCAAACTACCAGCCCATGGGCCAGACGCGTCATGAGGAAACTGCACCCACCCCATTGGCGGCAATGGGGAAAAAGTTCTGATACGTGGCACGACATCATGTGACGTTGCGAGTTTGAGATGTCTGTTCTAGAAGGTTCAGCACAGCAATAGGGCTTCCTCTGATAATTATAGCAATTAAGTCTACAACAGTGAGGCAATTCTTCAGATGTCCCCAAACTGTTTAGGACCTCACATATTATAAGGGAATCTGGAATTACAATGAAATCACAATCCTAAAAAAATATTTTCACTTGCAAGAAAAATGATGCATGTTTCCTCATCACACAAGTTAAGCAGCAGTGCTATTTTCCCCCCAAATGATTTCCTTGTGTTTTTATTTCATTCAAATCCATTGGAAAATTATTCCTTTTGCAATTATGGCTATGCACACCAAGATTTTGCAACTGTGTAAAATGTGAAAGTTTCCACATTTTGTTCTATCATTTCTTATTTATTTTGATGTAAGACAATTTATAATTTATTTCAAATGAGAAGAGACTTTCTTGACATTCTTACATATGGATGATATTCTTGTAATTATTGAGTTAGGTGATATCCAAGAGATATTTGTGACTATTGCTAAATGTCTATGGAGATTCTCAATCAGCCAGGTTATAGTTATCCCAAAGGTGCTTTTTTCATGAGGCATCTGGACTTTCTTGTTTTTCTTTGAAGAAATTTTGCTTCTCATCCAAGAAGCTTCTTCAGCTCTGGCTAGTTGGTGAGGAATGGAAGGATTTATACTCCTTGCAGACAGCTGGTCATTTGCATTCTTTTAAAGAGTTGTTGCCTGCAAGGGGTGCAAATCCTTCCATTCCCCACCATCCAGTCAGACCTGAAGAATCTTCTTGGAATGAGAACGAAGCATCTTCAAAGGAAAACAAGGAAGTGCAGTTGCCTTGTGAAAAAGCACCTTTGGAATTTGTGACTATTGTGGTTTTTTTCATTCCATAGTCACTTCTTCAACTTTCTCCGATTCCATGTCCTGAATTAAATTGTCAAGCAAGTCATCCTACTTTAAAATATGAGAAGTGAAGAGTTTGAATTGTATTTACCTGGAATTGGCTAAGTGAGACTGGCTGGAGAATCTGTTGGTAGACCGTGTGCCCCACTGTCCACTGCTGACCAGTTTATTCCACTTACTGATCTAAAATCAAGTTGTTTTATGAGAGTTCAGTGAAACAAAATAAAGTCAATCTGTAGCATTTGATATATGTGTGACTCTGTGGGTGGAAATCCACCAGCATCTGTAAAGTTACAATAAGGACAGATAATTTTCCTATAATTTTCCACAACTGAATTTTTTCCCCAGGATTCTCTCTGAAGTTACTCTAATTGCGTTTTGTAGTTATTGAAAAAGAAAGCCCTTGCTGTCTTCTCTCCATTACAATCTGTGAATGTGCCTAATACCATACATATTGTAAGAAATATGCAGCAGATAAAAGCCCTACTTTTTGCTATTTGTGTAAAAGTGAAGGAAGCAGGAAATGAAGGAGAATATAAAGAACACAGTTGTTAATTTTGACATGGCCATTCAGTGGCTCAGTTTCTTTTCCCAGATCCTCTCATGTACATGTACTGCTTCTCTTACTAAATTAGAAACTGAAGAACGTATAAAGCAATATATAGATATAAAGCCTATGTGCCAAAGGAAAAATAACACCAGCCATTATGTAGCTGGCTCACTTATGCAAGCAGACAAATGAAATGTCGGGTGATCTCACCACTTTTAACTGCAAGCAAATTGACCTTTACTTTAGGCCGGAATGTGAAAATTACCATTCATGTATGCTAGATTATCTGTGGCTTTCTTCTGAATCAAACCCATTTTCTTTCAGCACATTTTTTCATTATTTCTGAAAGGATATCAAATCCTTGCTTTTCTATTCCTGGATTGTCGACTCGGCAAATGTGCCATTGTTTGAATAAGTTATGGAAGTGCCTTTCTGAATCTCTAGAAAGCCAGGAGGATTCCCAAACAATGATGATGATGATACAACAGAACAGAACAGAACAGAACAGAACAGAACAGAACAGAACAGAAGCTGGAAGGGACCTTGGAGGTCTTCTAGTCCAGGCCCCTGCTCAAGCAGGAGAACCTATGATGATGATGATGATGATGATGCAGTTTGGAAAGGCACCTCTGCATTTTTCTTTCTGAGCTGGTATTGTTATTTGTTGTAAAGCTATTAAATGAAAACTAGAAAATAGTAAAATGAACACCCTCACTATGTAGGATTCAAGAGATAGCTTACCTTTCTTCTGAAATTTCATACATCATAGAGTTGTAAATGACTATTTGGGACATTGTTTCTCAACCTTGATAGTTTTAAGGTCTGTGGAGTTGAAGTCTATGCATCTTAAAGATGCTAAGGTCGAGAAATAATGGTTTAGGTTATTGTCCACCTCCCTATTCAGTGGAGGAACTCATTTTAAAGCATTCTGACAAGGCTGCCCAGGACTCCTAGAACCCATCCAGTTAGAAATGCCTCTTGGTATTAGTCTGACTTCTTCTTCTATGTAGTTATCTGATCTTTTCCCAAATTCATCTTCTTCAGGATAAACATACCTATTTGCTCAGTCTCTCCAAAACTAATTTCCTCTCCCCTAATCACCATCACTTCCTTTTATGTGCCTGTTCTAATCTCTTTCATTCTTTCTTAAAATGAGGTGCTCATAACAGTAGCCAAGATGCTGTATGACCATGTAGAATTTAGTGCATTGATTTAAAATGGGCACACCCAAGTCTGACTATGTTTAGTAAGATTTCTTAAAATTTCAACAGCATGATCCTTTGATGTTCACCTAATGGGAATATATTTTTTCCATCCATCTCTTCCATTTATATACCAAGATCCAGCTAAAATAGTGCTCAAGATAGGTAGCAATGATAACATAGGAAAAAATGAAATTATAAAACAAATAGATCAGAACTTTTCAGTAAAAGGAAATAAACTCCACCTGCCTGATTATTTAAGCACATATTAGTTTAAAGCTGCTTAACAAGAAATCAGATTTGCCTCCAAAGTTGCTATTCTGGTACTTCATTCAATAGCTATGTATAGAAAATACTTATTTACAAATTATTTTATTGCCAGAAAATTGAGAAAACCTTTCATATAAATGGATAGAGATGCTCTCAAAAAATCACATAAATGCCTTCAAGATTTTTATAGGAGAACTGCTTTGGGGTATTCATATATTGTGTGTTAGTATGAAATTACTTGGATTCATTTAATAAAGTGATTCATGCTATGGAGATGACGTGATTTACTGTGTTTCAACAAAGATGGCTCCTTTCTTACCTCTTCTCCCCACACTGGCCAAAGTACTTCCTGGTTGGGTGGCTTCAGGATTTTCCATAGAATATGCCAAACGGCCTAGCTGGCAAACCTTGCAAGTCTGGCAAACTCAGAATACAAGAACCCCTTGGAATTCTGGAAAGAGTTTTATTGTTAGTACAGTAACATAACAGGATCTTGAAAGTCTATCAGAGCAATTCTCTGTAGATGTACACCAGTTATGATACCTTATTTCAGAGGAGTCAACCAATATCCTGGACCACAAGAAAATATAAAAGGATGTTGGGGTGATGTAGTGAGAACCAGAGGTTCTGTAATATTAGCTGCTTTGTTGGCAAGTGACTGTTGTTTTCCAGAACTCCTTCACAGTATTTCAAAAGCAACACTAAGGCTTAGTTATTATCGAGATTATTACTCACTATTATATAATTCATTGCTTTAAGAAGGGGTCATGAAACAACAAAATGAAATATTTGCTGTTTACCCTAATCCGTAATGAGCTTATGTGATATATCATTTGAAAGCTTGCCTTTAAGGACAAAGTCAGGTCAATAAAGTTAAACATAATCAGGGCTTTATTTGTCATAGAATGCCCAGAACGGAGTTCCAGCACCTTTTTTGGATGGACCGTTGTAGGGTAGGCAAGACGAGTTGTACGACATGTGTGAGTTCCGGCACCTTTTTTTCTTACAAAAAAAGCACTGAACATAATCCAGTGATACTGCTAAATTTGTAAAGCCGCCCTGAGTCTTCGGAGAAGGGCGGGATATAAATGGAATTAAAATAAAATAAAATAAAATATTGCCAATACTGTCCTTGGAGCTCCCTGTCTATAATGCATCAGGTAGATTATACCTGGACTACACTAATAGAAATTTTCATACAGGAGGCCTTTGTTAGATCCCATCCTAGTATTAAAGTCATTTTTGATACTGAGATCATAATTGGGACAGTCATTTACCAAATTAGTGATAGATATTTCCAGGTTATGCCATTGCACTTTTCATAGTAGCGTTCAGGTGAATGAAAGCAAACATGAATAAACAGCCACCTAAGAAAGTTATAATAAAGAGTCAAAGAAACAGCACAGAGACTCAAATCATGTTGAATAACCTGTCGTGAGTTTGGTAGAAAACAGAGTACAACTTTTTGGATCTGCTTGATATCCTTTTCTTAAACACCAGGAGAATAATTCAGTTAAAAGCAAGTAAACCTATAAATGTTAATATTGTTATAATATATATCCTGATATAAAAGAATAAAAAAATAGGAATATAATCAATAAAAGCAATTCAGCATAAATCCTGTAGTTTTCACTGTTGCTGTTGGTATAGCAGTATTCCAATATGTCAGTTTTAACTTAAAATCCCATTTAATTTTAAATCCATAAAGGGTTAGGGTTAGGGTTAGGGTTATCCATTCTTATTTCCAGCTTTCTCTAACCTATGGAACTTTTGTATGTAATTTTGCTTTAATGCCAAACTGTTAATTGCCAAGAAACCCTTTTTAAATTCAGATTTTCCTTACTCTGTTTTGTTACATAAATCTTTGATACTTTTTTTGAAATAAATTTTCATGGTTTAATGTTTTTATAAAAAGAAGTAACTATAACTTCCCCCTTTTAATGTTAATTTCTAGATGCATCTCTCACAATGTTTAAAATGTATTCTTAAAAAATGTTTATACAGAGAAAGAAGAATGCTAATGTATTTTGTTTATTTTGTTAGTCCATGCTATACTAAATTTTGGTAGATCTGCTTTACATCTCTGAAATATATTTTTTTTCTAGAGTTACTAGCAGTAACTAAAACAAATCTATTTCAAAAAAATGCAGGAATGAAAAATGAGCCTCTTCTGTGTACAAAGTCATTCCTGAAACTTTGTAGAGTCAGGAAAATATGCAATAGGCACTGTTCTATAATTTGGCATCATTATGCCTCTCATTTCCAGTTTTTTAAAAAAATGACATACTTAGCATGTAACAGTCTAGTAGATCCCTGATTATAATTACAGAATTTATTAAAATGTATCCTGCTGATTTCTAGACAAAAGCAGTGAAACATGCAGATATGCTTGCTTTTAATTAAACCTATAAGGTAATATTTTGGTCTTTATCTCAAGGCAGTTCCTCCCTGAGGCCTGAGGATATTTTGCTATTGCTCAAAACCAACAAGAAGTCATGAAATATATTAAAATGCATATGTTTGATTAATTAATTTGGTGCATGTACTGCAGAACTAATAATCCAAATGGATTGTTATTTAATGTTAATTCAGTGTTTTTCTATCCTCATGAGGAAAGAGGTTGATGATTTCATATCTCAAAATCCCATTCATAAAATTATTCTTCTGGAAATAAATACTATGGGTAGTCCTCGACTTATGACCACAAATGAGCTCAAAATTTATGTTGCTAAGTGAAACATTTGTTAGGTGAGTTTGCTCCACTTTACAACCTTTCTTGCCACAGTTGTTAAGTGAATCACTGGAGCTGTTAAATTAGTCAAACTGTTGCTAAGTGAATCTGGATACCCCTTTGACTTTGCTTGTCAGAAGGTCGCAAAAAGGGGCACAGCAGCCGTCATAAATATGAGTCAATTGCCAAGAGTTTGAATTTAGATCACATGATTATAGTGATTCTACTACAGTTGTAAGTGTGAAAACTGGTCATATTTCACTTTTATCAGTGCCGTTGTAACTTTGAATGGTCACTAAACAAACTGTTGTAATTCAAGGACTACCTGTATTCGCCATATAATGGAATTCAGATATATCAGAGTCAGACTTTTGAGTAATAGCTGCAATCCTTTGGACAAGGACTCTGACACTTTACTGGCTCCGAAGACACATCTCTTCAGCATGCTAGAGCCATGTCAGTGAGAAAACTATGCATCGAACACAGGGTCCAAAGCCAGATTAGTAAAGGTAAAGGTTCCCCTGCACATGCGTGCTAGTCGTTTCCGACTCTAGGGGCTGGTGCTCATCTCTGTTTCAAAGCCGAAGAGCCAGCGCTTGTCCGAGGACGTCTCTGTGGTCATGTGGTCGGCATGACTAGACGCCAAAGGCGCATGGAACGTTGTTACCTTCCCACTGTAGTGGTCCCTATTTTTCTACTTGCATTTTTACGTGCTTTTGAACTGCTAGGTTGGCAGAAGCTGGGACGAGTAACAGGTGCTCACTCTGTTACACGGCACTCGGGATTCGACCTGCCAAACTGCTGACCTTCTGATCGACAAGCTCAGCGTCCTAACCCACTGAGCCACCACGTCCCTTAAAGCCAGATTGGTAACTTGTAAATAAAGGTTGTTTCTTATTACTCAGGTATAGATGGACAGAGCAAATAGGACTCTTGTGTAGTCTGAAAAAGAATGAATAGGAATCCATCAACCTGCCCTTCAGATATACACCACTGCCTTTCTGTCCACTTCTAGCTGAAACAATAACATTCCAATAACCCCTGGCGGGATGGGGCGGGGAACATCATTGTGTACAGATACAGAGCTGGTTTTAGAATTCCGTTTGCCTATGACTTTAATGACTTCATAAACAGAATGGAAATAATTTGTTTTTTTTTATAAATGTGAGAAAAAGTATAACATATGTCCATTTAGGAGCCATTAAATGCTGACCTCTTTAAAAACTGGGGTTGAATACCTGAATATTTAATCAAATTTGTGATCTGGAATTTTGGGCACCATTTTCTCCTTGATAGGTTCCTCATTTTTATCAATAACATAACAGGAAAATGCAACATTTTCCCCCCCCCATGCTTGGCGTATTGGTGTCATTTAAATTTAGCCGGTAGACTAAAATACATATTGAAAAATATGTAGCCAAGCTAATGGAAGATGGAAGATCTGATCCACATCTGGATCAATATGTCACAAAACACAGCAGGCTAGCACAAGGGCTGTCTATTGACTAAATTGAACTTGGGTTATTCCAGGGAATCTAACAATTGGATTGACTACACAGTGCTGTATGTCAAGCACTGAATTTAAATTTTTAAAATTCAGAAACAGAGAAAAATGTATTAAACTCAGTGAATAATATAGCACTTGTGCCTCTTGAGATGGAAAAGCATTTTGTGTAGTCTGCTAGGCTGCATTTGACCTCATACATATTAGACATTACAATGAGAAAATGTGATTTATTGCAGGAGTTAGTTCCTTGTATTCACACTTGAGAAAAATGCTCATGCATACTGGCTTCAGAGCATAATGTGATCGTTGTCTCCTAATGCTAGATTATGTCAGTAGCTGTGCCCTCAGCCCATATTTATTCTACTATACTCCTTCGGTTTTCTTACAGTACTGGGATAAATGTTTTCTTTAGCTTTTTTTGAGTCTTGTTTTTCAGGAAAGATTTATGAAAGCCTTTATAACTTGATTTCATTATGTGCCATAAAGCTTCTTCTTTGCAGCTTCTTGGAGTATGCATAACAGGACAGTCCTTCCTTAGCCATCTTCCTATTTCACCCAAAGTTTTATACCAAGATGGTTTTAGCTGATTGCTCTAAAATGATGATAGACAAATCTATCAATTTCATTTTTTTCCTACATCTGATTTTAAAAAAAATAAGACTCAAATACTTCCTGCCCTATTAATGAAAAAAAGGGCAAAGTTTGGTATGATACGCTCTCTACATGGGGCTGCCCTTGAGGACCACTCGGAGGCTCCAACTGGTACAGAATGCAGCCGTGAGAGTTGTGTTGGGAGTGTCCCGATACTCCCATGTTACACCTCTGCTCCGGGAGCTGCATTGGCTCCCAGTTGTCTTCCGGGTGAGATTCAAGGTACTGGTAATGGTGTTCAAGGCCCTACATGGCATGGGTCTGGAGTACCTCAGGGACCACCTGCTGCCGGCATCAACTTCCCTCCGCCCTGTGCGTTCCCACAGAGAGGGCCTCCTCAGGGTGCCACCGGTCAGAGAATGTTGTCTGGTGGCCCCCAGGGGGAGGTCCTTCTCTGTGGGCGCCCCAGATTTATGGAATCGGTTGCCGGTCGAGCTCCGGATGGTGCCCGACCTTCGCTCCTTCCGACGCGATCCGAAGACTCACTTATTCGAACAAGCCAGCCTGGCCTGATGGGGGATGGGTTGGGATTTTACTGTTGTTTTTAATATATCTATTTATTGTTTTAGCTCAGGCATTGTGTTTAATTCTTTTTTTAAACTTTTGTATCTTTGTATTTTTATATGTTTGCCCTGTTCACCGCCCTGAGTCCTTCGAGAGAAGGGCGGTATATAAATAAAATTATTATTATTATTATTATTATTATTATTATTATTATTATTATTATTATTATTATTATTATTATTATTTATTATTCTATATCAAAAAGGAGAAGACAAAACATATTTGTCTTTTTTGTCTGAATGTTATTCCATTGTATTGAATTTAAATGTTTTGAATAAAATGGAAGCAATCTTCCTCCTGGAGACATACCAGGTGAATGAAAATGACAAAGCCATCTCTATGTATGTGTCTGTCAAAAATGACACGGTGATGATTAAAACTGCCCAATCAAAGCTGCCCTCCCTTTTCACATGTGTCCCATGTCCCTGAAAACTAGCCGCTATAACTATAATACTAATACTAATACTAATAAAGTTGGAAGGGACCTTGGAGGTCATCTAGTTCAACCCCCTACTCAGGCAGGAAACCCTATACCATTTCAGACAAATGGCTGTCCAGTCTCTTCTTAAAAACTTCTAGTGTTGGAGCATTCACCTCTTCTGGAGGCAGATTGTTCTACTGGTTAATTGTTCTACTGGTTAATTGTCAGGAAGTTTCTCCTTGGTTCTAGGTTGCTTCTCTCCTTCCATCCATTGTTTCTTGTCCTGCCTTCAGGTGCTTTGGAGAATAGCTTGACTCCCTATTTTTTGTGTCAGCCCCTGAGATATTGGAACACAGCTATCATGTCACCCCTCGCTCTTCTCTTCAATAAACTACACATACCCAATTCCAGCAACCGTTCCTTATATGTTTTAGCCTTCAGTCCCCTAATCATCTTTGTTGCTCTTCTCCAATTAAGCTTTAAAGTTGACTATTCTACAATATATGTTCTAGTTGGTAAACCATTTTATTATTTCTTCTCTGATTTAAGAAAACAAGTAATTCCCAACTCTTGTAACATAAACTTACTTGCTGCATCCAAATAACATTATTTAGGACAATATTAAATGGAACCTATTCTGAACCTATTAATTTTAATGAAGCTGGCTATTTTGACTTGTGTCTGAAAATAGCTTCAAAGAATGTTCAGACTAAAAACATATTTTATTTTAATGCAGTGCTTCTTTGAAGGTTGCAGAATTGTAAGTGTTAGAGAGATCGCTTTGTTGTTCCTTGGATAGATTCAAGGTGTTTTTTTCACCAGAAAGATATGATAGGAATGAAGAAAAATAGACAATGTCAGAGATTAGTTTATGGAGAAAGAACAAGAACACTAAGCATTAAATACAATTATTATGATTGGTCACACAGTCAGCCAGATGTTTAGACTGGATGTGGCATTTTTTATCAAGTCCTTCCCAAAGACTTTGGCTAGGCAGTTGTATGATGATGATAAAGTTATCATGGGAGGATATAAGTTGGTCCAAGTAAAGCTGCTTTTTGCCATTGACTGATGGTGATTTTATCAATATTGATGGTGTTCAAGTGAAGCTCCAGATGTTTTGGGATTGCACCCAAGGCACCTGTTATAACTGGTACTGTCTTTAGTTTCTTTTGCCACAAGCATTATACTTCTATTTGCAGGTCTTTGATTTTGTGATTTTCTCCACTTCTTTTCCTTCTATTCTGCTGTTTCCAGGTACTGCCACATCAACTATCCAGACCTTTTTGCCTTTCTTATCAACAAATGTTAAAACTGGGATGTTAAGTGGCAGGTGCTTATTTGTTTGAATTCTGAGGTTTTAGGGCACTTTTTTTAATTTTATGTTAGTTTGCCTATTTATGGTACCACCAGTTCTTGCTTGCAAACAAATGGCATTGCTTGCAGATATTTCAATGGACCATTGTTGTTACTATGCTATGCCATTGTTTGTGTTCAATCTGTGTAATCTTTAAAATAGGTCATCCACTTTTTCCTTCAGCTTCTTTGCAGAAACAGAACTTACTATCTGTTGCAAACTTCTTGATTCTGGCTTTGTACACATTTGTTTTTAAGGCTTGGTCTTATGCAGCCAGAATTAGTCCTTCTATTTCTTTCTTCATTTGTCCTACTCTTAGCCATTGCCAGGTCTTTGCTTGCTAATTTGTGTGTGTGTACTGGCCATGTAATACTTTGCCTTACCATGTCTCTTTTGGCCAGTAGTTCTCACTAATTATTATAATATTATAATATTATTATATATTATTTTATGATAAATATATTATTGATATTATTGTTGTAATTATATTAGTATTATTATATTGGTAAGCTATAATTGAATTCATAATCCAAGACTACTGAAAATTTAATAATTCAAGTCTTAATCAAAGACCTAAGAATTATTAAGTTTGCATCTGAGGTTATAGGCAGTTCCAAGCAAGATTTTTTCCCCCTTTGGTAAAAGTAGGTTGTTTAGGTTTGATAAATTCAAAATTTCCAAATATCAAGGAAGTTCCCAGATATTGGTCCAAGGGTTCTAGGCATGATTAATATAACAGTGAATTTCTTTTTCCATAAATATTCAACTTCAATTTGGAAGTCCTAGTATTATAGAGAAATTGCTTTTCTTCAATTCTGGAATCACCCAGTGATATAATGGTGTGCGAGAATGATGAGGGGAAGCGATGCTTCCTAGGAATTCATCAGATAGAAGGGAATTGGCCTTATAGTCAGAGGAAGAAACTTAGGAAGGGTCCACTCTTATTGATCAAGCTTTTGAAAGTGGCAGCAGATTGGTATCTTCAGAGTTGCAAGATTCTGTTAATATAGTCTTACAGTAAAGTAGCATTAGTTCATCTAGTCATGTTTCTTGTCTGAATTAACTGGGAAGGCTAACAATTATAGCAACATCAATGAACTAGACCAACTTTTTTCTTTTCATTGACTGTTTTATCAGGCATGTTCTACAGTAGGTGAGGTGTCTCTCTGGATCTTGACCCGCTCATTTTCCAAAACCTTCTTAATTTGATGGTTCCAGTAGTTCTTGATACATTTAAATCACAATCTTCATTGGCAGAGCTTCTAGTGACATGTTTTGATGCTGCTTAGAGTCAGTTTGTGAAAATTTGCTGCAGCCACTGATCAAATGGTCAATTGTTTCATCCTTTTCACTACAAAGGCAACACTTAGGGTTCTTCATTACGTGATGAATTTTTCCCCCCTAAGTGATTTAAAAATGCATGCTTATACTGCACTGTGAGTAAAACAGCAAATGTAATTGGTCTTTATTGTTTATAAATCTGTAGAAGATTGAATTAAGGGTCATCAATGAATATCAGATTTTTCAATAGATACCGGTTTTCTTCTTATTAAAAACTATTACTGAGGCATGTGAGAAAAACTGAAAATGAAAATACACGGTTTACTTTTCAGAACATGTTTTTGCTTTAGCTTTAATAGTATTGGAGACTGAGTGTTGTAGCAATTTTTTATAGTTTTCTGCATCTTCATTCTACAAAGGAACAATATCTATTAATTAGGTTGTCATAAGATTTTATTCCCAACCGTACGTTAGATGCTTTTTTCACTTCTGGGGGTTGAGGATATGGTGGTTGCACTGCTGAATGAACTGCAAGTTGAATAGTGATACAATATTAATCATTATGAGAGGTAAGCTAGCAAAAAATCATAAATTCACAAGAGATGTCTGTTTTCAGGACAATTTACTATTCAGACCCATGTTCACACTGTGAATGATTGTAATTACATGCTGTGACAATAATACATTCATAAAATGAAGCAGGAATGAGCTTTTAGTCCATTATTTTAGGGCACCAATTCACAGCCAGCCACAAAATTAATACTGTGCAGACACAGCCATTTTACTGCAAAGAGCGTTAGCTAAAAAAAAAAAGTAATTTCACAGTTCCTGACCTTTGCCCTTGGAAAGAAACTGTTAGCAGAGAAAGAAATCTGCTTAAGAACTCTCCGGATAAGTCACAGAGACTCTTGATGTGATTACTCCAAAGGCGATGACCACAGAATCAAGATTTTCTATGGGAATGACTGAACTGCCAATTTAGAGTGCTTTAAGGGAGCACACAGTGACCTCACCTGTATAGCACCTGAATCCTGACAAATATGCATAGCAGCCAAATCAACACCTATATTGTACTTGATTCTTTTTTTTTGTAAAAGTTTTTATTGGTTCCCCCCATACATTCAGTAATAATTTTTCAACAAATGTGCTGTCTGAGTTTACATTCGCTAATACATATTTAATTCCTAATCCTTTGTTCTTTCCTCTAGCCATCGATAAAATGAGTCCCAAGTTTGATAATATTACGTTTCTTCTTCTTTTCTTTCAGTCTCATAGTCAGTCTATCCATCTCTGCACATTCCAGTATTTTTTAAATTATTTCTTCATCTGATGGTATTCCTTCATTTTTCCAGTATTGCACAAATATAATTCTTGCCGCTGTTGTAACATGCAAAATGAAATATATGCTTTGTTTGTTAGTCTTTTCTGGCATTATACCTAATTAAAAAAAGTTCAGGTTTAAAATCTACATGTTCTCCCAACATCTTTTCTAGCTAGGCATGTATCTTTTCCCAATAACTCTTTACTTTGTCACAAGTCCACCAAACATGGTAATAAGTGCCTGACTTATGTCTACATTTCCAACATCTATCTGACATGTTTTGAAACATTTTTGCTAGTCTTGCTGGTGGCAAGTGCCATCTATAAAACATTTTATATAAATTTTTCGCCCATCTTATCATTGTTTCTTTAACTTGTTCGCTTTCCATTTTAAAAGTTAATATAAAATTATACATTTTCTTAATTAGTTTCTCATCAGAAGTTAACAATGTCTTATCAAACACAGTTTGTTCCTTATAAAATCCATACAGTTTAACATCTTTATCATATATAGGTTGGATATGTAAATGTGCCCACCATGATAAATTGATACCGATTTTCCATTTCTTGTTTAGATTTTAAATTCCCTTTAGAGTTTAGCATATCTCTATATGTCCAGATTTTTTCAAAGTTCACTAAATTTGGGTGTACATTGCTGACAACCATAGTGGAATTTTCAAATATATTTTACATTTTATTTTTTCCCATGCTGTTAATAATGCATTTCTTATATAGTAATCAAAGTTCGGATGGCTGCTGGTCTCCAAAGCAATAGCGGCCAGCCTCTCTTTCTCTTCTGTCATCGCTTGCAGTCTCAGGTCTCGTTGATGTCAAAAACCCCTCCCCCCTTTCCTTTATTGTTAAAATTTGAATTTAGCAACCCCAGGAACTTTCTGTCTCCTCACTCTCTCTCTTGCCTCCACTCAGGACGCAACACAATGCCACTTTCTTACTCTCTTTCACTGTCTTCTTCCCTCTCCTTCTGAGAAAGGGATCAGCTAAAACCTCAAATTCCTCTTCGGCTTCACCTGGTCTCTCCCCAATAACAGCAACAGCAACCTCTCCCACCCCCTTTCTTTCCTACTTTTTCTTTCCTTCCACCCAATCCACGCCTGCCATGCCCAAAACTGGCAACAGCTGTCTGAGCTTTCCTCTCCTCGGGCAGGCTCCCGCAAAGCCTTTCAGCCAGCCCTGGTACATATGGAAAGTGCTTAGCAGGGTCATTCAAAAATTTGTTTTTTTAGGTTATGATAGGATCTTAAAATTTATTTATAGACTTTGGGAAGATTTGGGGAAGAGCAGGACTACTGGAAATTCACGTATCAGGCAAGATTGCATCTCATTTGACTGTATCTATTTCCTCTTCATCACTATGTTTGCATTCCTTATTAGCATGTCAAAAAACCCCAGAAGGAAAAACATGTCGTGTTTTTTTTCATCTTACTGCATGCAATTTTATTAAAGAGAAGGAGTGGCAGATCTAGGAGAATCTATAGATTAGCACTGGACTCTCAGCTGGGATATGCAATACTGTTTAATCAAAAGAGAACTTTGTCTATGGTTCATACTTAGAAGGATATTGTCTATTGTACCTTTGTTTTGAAAAACTAGCTTATAAGGCAAGGAATTCTGGGAATGGAAGGGTCGAGAGATCCTGTTATTTAGCAGTTGACTGTCTGTGCTTTGCAACAGAGAGGTGATAGGATTCTCCTTGCAGAAGCCTCTTGCGTCTCCCCAAAGCCTTCTAGCAGTTTCAGAAGGTGATTGGAAGAACTGGAAGTAATTTTGCCATGCACAACTTGCATAAAGCCTCTTTTGGCTACTCAAACTTCTGGTGAAGGGCTCAGAAGAACAAGAACTGAAGTCATAACCCATTTTGTTTTAGGGTTGGCATTTCTTACAGAACTTGCTCTGAAGAACTCAGTGCTAGAAGGGAGTGGGGTTTCTTTTCTTTATAGACGAGCAGCTTGCCCTGGTCAGTATTAGTGGGACTGTTTTTAATGGTTCCTTGATTAGGTTGTTGTTTACTGTTAGCTTGTTTGTCTGAATTCATAGTTCCTTGATTGGATTATTGTTTATTTCTTGTTTGTTCTAGCATTAATCTTGGTGCTAATCTCTAAGTGGGTGTTAATTGCTGGTGAAGAAGCATTTTGGTCTTTTTGTTTCCCTTTTGGCTTTGTGGTTGTCTCTTTTGAATAGAATGAATATAGATGTTGCTTTAAATGTTCATGAAACATGTTTATGAAAGAAGAAAAAAAGTGCTAAAAAAAGAGAGATAAATATATACTTTTTTATATTCTGGTGAGATATTGGGTTAAGCAATTGTATTACTATCAAGATGCCCTCCTGGGTTAGGTATAATGCTATAATATATATTATCAAAAACATAATAATTTATGTTAATATAGTCATGGCTGTAAGAATAAACTTACTGGCAATATCTGGGAACTTAAATTTGGACTATATGCAGCAATGACCAAACAAACAGCATATACTTAAATAGTGTTTCCATCTGAGATAATTATTAAAAAGAATAGACATTTCCCCAGTATTTCCTTTTTTACACAATATCACAATTGCTTATGATAAAAACAGTGCATTTTAGCAGAATGAATCTTTGGATTAATTTAAAAAGTTACAATTTATTTTCCTTGTCTTGGTTTTGTTTCCTGTATCTTATTCAAAATTCAGTATATTAAATCAGAGTTTCCCAAACTTTCAAGGTTGGTGGCCCCAAGTGGGGGGGGAGGGAGGAAAGAAGGGATGAGTTTGTGTAGGGGTGTGAATGCCTATGCCCAAACACCCATTGCTTTCACAAGTAAGACTGTGAGCGCTTGTGGGGGGGGGCTGTGAGCATCCACGATAACACTTGCACTGGTGGGGCCACAAACACCTGAGATGCATGTGGCAATGCTTACATAAGTGGGCCACAAATGCCCATGGTGACGCTTGCACAAGTGTTGCTGCAAATGTCTGTGACACTTGTGGCAATGCACATGTGAGAGGGGCTGTATGCACGAACCCCACATGTGCACACTGGCCAGCCACTCAAGCAGCCTGATAGCCAATAGCCCACAGCTCAGTAGTGGGCCAAGGCCCACAGGTCAGGACCCCTGTATTAAATGGTTCACTTAAGTCTCTTCTTGTTGAATCTTTAACCTTAATCATTTACTTATGTTCCAAGTAAAAAGTGAAAAATAATTGGAATTTTTCTTTGTAATTAAAAAAAACATAATAAAAAAGCTAAGTCAGAAATAAAAAGTACATTTAGTTAAAGAAAATCTAAGCAATAGGTGTTGCAACAAAAATGTGGAATATCTTTTTTCTTTCTCGTTTGAAGTCAATGCTTGTTCTTTCATGCTATGCTAATACTTGACATCTTCTGGCAGATTAATTACCAATCAGAACAGAGCTGGATGGGACCTTGGAGGTCTTCTAGTCCAACCCCCTGCTCAAGCAGAAGACCCTACACCATTTCAGAGAAGTGACTGTCCAGTCTCTTCTTAAAAACCTCCAGTGATGAAGCAGCTACAACTTCTTGAAGCAGGAAGTTCCACTGGTTAATTGTCCTCACTATTAGGAAGTTTCTCCTTAGTTCCAGGTTGCTCTCTCCTTAATTAGTTTCCATCCTTGTTTCTTGTCCTGCCTACAGGGGCTTTGGTAAATAAGTTTGACCCCCTCCTCTTCATGGCAACCTCTCATGCAATATTTTGATTCAATACACAAGCTTGAAACATAAAATATGGATAAAGGCAAAAATTTAGTATTCTTTGAAAAAAGGTGGTGATGCCAGGCAGTTTAGCACAATAGAAAAATCAGGAGTGAATATCCATAACTATCTCAACTTGACTTATCCAATCTCATCTCTCTGTTTTTCTCTTTCTGTGTTGCTCTCTTTCTGTGGTACATTGAATATTAAGATGAAAAGTTTATCCATAATAAAAGAAAGGATAGTGAGCATGATGGAACTTGAATTAGAAAAAGGCCAAAGTGACTGTATGAATTAGAGATGGGACATTGTCTAAATTTAATAATGATTAGAACCTTCTTATTGACCTTTTGTGGAAAACAGAAAAAAATGATATATGCTTATGATAAAGGTAAAAATCAAGGGACACGGTGGCTCAGTGGGTTAGGACGCTGAGCTTGTCGATCGGAAGGTCGGCAGTTTGGCGGGTCGAATCCCGAGTGCCGTGTAGCAGAGTGAGCGCCTGTTACTCGTCCCAGCTTCTGCCAACCTAGCAGTTCGAAAGCATGTAAAAATGCAAGTAGAAAAATAGGGACCACTACAGTGGGAAGGTAACAGCGTTCCGTGCGCCTTTGGCGTCTAGTCATGCCGGCCAAATGACCACAGAGACGTCCTCGGACAAACGCTGGCTCTTCGGCTTTGAAACGGAGATGAGCACCGGCCCCTAGAGTCGGAAACGACTAGCACGCATGTGCGGGGGAACCTTTACCTTTACCTTAAAGGTAAAAATAATAGATTATAATAGATTATAGGCAAAATGTAAACAATGCTGTAATCATAGAGCAAATTTATAATCATATGTAAAATTATTGTAAAACAAAATTGGAGATCACTTTTTATAATCCTTTTTTGTTTTCTTTGTTTTCTTTCTCTTTCTTTCAAATATTAGTTCTTGTTAACGTTGATTCTTTATTTAAACTTCTAGTAAAATTTTATTTGAAGGAAGTTGAAAAGTTCTTTTATTATGAAACCAGTAGGTACTTCCAAAGTGTTTCATAAAATTTCTATAAAGCAGTTCCCTGAATCCTGCATGTTGGAGTTTTCTCTTATAACATTTCTAAAGTTTTTAAGGTGAGGTATCCATTACTCATTTAAGAGTGTATCTTTTTTCTATGGATAATATATATCATTTTGTTAAAAAAAATTCCAAAAATTAGATCCCAAATCTTTTCTGTTCCAGTGCAGATTTTAGTTCATTAAACATAAAGTCAGTTTATACAGAATATTAAACTGTTCAATTAGCACAATTGGCCGCGAGAGTTGTCTTGGGAGTTTCCCGGTACTCCCATGTTACACCTTTGCTCCGCGAGCTACATTGGTTACCAGTTGTCTTCTGGGTGAGATTCAAGGTTTTGGTTATGATCTTCAAGTCCTTACATGGCATGGGTCCGGGGTACCTCGAGGACCACCTGCTGCCGGCGTCAACTCCCCTCCGCCCTGTGCGTTCCCACACAGAGGGCCTCCTCAGGGTGCCTCCAGTCAGGGAATGTCGACTGGTGGCCCCCAGGGGGAGGGCCTTCTCTGTGGGCGCTCCGGCGCTATGGAACCAACTGCCGGTTGAGCTCCGGATGGCATCGGACCTTCGCTCCTTCTGGCGCGGTCTGAAGACCCACTTATTTGAACTAGCTGGCCTGGCCTGATGGGGAACGTTAGGGTTTTTTAATGGGTCTTTTATTGTTATTGTATTTTTTAACTGGGCACTTGTTTAATTCCTTTTTAATTTTTGTATTTGTTATTTATATATTCCCTGTTCACCGCCCTGAGTCCTTCGGGAGAAGGGCGGTATACAAATTTAATAAAAGTAAAGTAAAGTAAAGTAAAGTAAGTATTTACAGTGTTCTACCTAAACAGCACGCTGAATCCCATCATTTCATTTTACACAGAAAGCTTCAGAAGAAGAAAAAATATTAACATTATATGCATCTTTCGATTTTGTTCTAAACAAATATGGAAAGGGGGACCATATCTTGGATATAATTATCTCCATCTTGTTTGAAGTTTGAAACAGCCATAGAAGCGTTTGAAGCTTAAGGCAGAGTATTGTAGGTTTGCTGTAATATAAGTGTGTGTAACCAAAGGACATGCAACTCTGATAAAAGAGTTTGAGATATGGCGTATGGAGAATCTTTGTTCCTATTTAGCTATGGTGTCGTAACTCAGTATTACATATTTTTAGAAATTGTAACTTTTAAGTTCATAAAACTATTCTAACCAATATACTGTTTATATATAATGCATTTTTTTTCTCATCAAAAGGACAACATTTCCTTGCTTACTTTCTTTACCATCTTTTCATCTTTCTCTTATTACTCCATTTAGGGCAATTATACACACACCTAAAGATATACACACTTTGAAGTTTTCTTCAGAAGGAAGAAACAACAATGCCACATGTTAGTTCTTATTTTTGAAAAAAGAAAAATAGTAGTTAATGGTCTACCTTTTGAATATCTACAAGATATTCAAGATATTGGCTCTCTTATTACTTTTTTTAAAAATAAATTTTATTAAAAGTTTGAAGGAAAACTTAAAACTAATACAAAATAGTACAAAATGGAACAAAGAAAGAAAGAGAGAAAGAAAAGCAAAAAAAAAAAAATACAGAAAAGAAATAGAATGAAAAAGCTTCCAATTACCTCTACAGGAAATCTAAGCATGATTACTATTGTTGCTTACTCTATGATTACAAAAGGTCACTTTTTTCCCTATGATAAGTGCATTTTTCTCTTTCATGCAAAAAAAGTTTATAACAGGTTTCCAGTCAACTATAAATGTAGGCATTGTCTTTTCTCTGATCAAGAAATTTAATTTAGCCATGTCTACAACCCATTCTTCCACTGTGGATGATGTCAAACTTTGCCACTTTTGAGCAAATACAGTCTTTGACTTGCAACAGTTCATTTAGTGTTTATTCAAAGTTACAACAGCACTGAAAAAAGTGACTTATGACCATTTTTCACAGTTACGACCTTTAAAGCATCCCCATGGTCATGTGATCAAAATTCAGAATGCTTGGCAATTGGTACATATTTATGACTGTTGCTGTGTCCCAAAGTCATGTGATCACCTTTTGAGGCCTTCTGACAAGCAAAGTCAATGGGGAAGCCAGATTCACTTAATTAACTGGGTTACTAATTTAACAGCTCCACTGATTTACTTAACAGCTATGGCAAGAAAGGTCATAAAATGAGGCAAAGTTCACTTAACAAAATTTTCGCTTAGCAACAAAAATTTTGGGCTCAATTGTGGTCAAAAGTTGAGGACCACCTGTAATAGTCTTGTTGCAAATTTCAGATATAAAAACAAAATTTCATGACTTTTTTTCAAGTTCCCTGTCCATTAGTTTCAAACAAAAAAATCTCTGGTTTCAGTTGTACTTTAATCTTTAAAATATTTTGAATGTATTCTGTATGTATTTGTATCCATTTTTTTGGCTCTTTTAATGTCTACGAAACATGTTTAAAATTTCTCCTCATGTTATTCACATTTCCAACAAAGATTTGAAGCATGTTTATACAATCTAGACAACTTGAAGAAAAATAGAATAGATTGAATATGATTTTTTTTGGTATTGATGAATATTTGTGGATATCATTTCTTTCCTAGGATCACACTGTTAACAATTTCTAGGTAAGGAGAAAGAACTGCCATTTTGTTTACTCAGAAGTTTCAACCACAACTTTTTTACTTCATGTATTCTAAAAAGAGTACGTGCCAAGTCCTAAGAATTTTATTCAAACTTTTTTCTGAAATCTGATGGTTCTTCCTGAACTTCATTATATTAGATAACATTAGATAAACAATTCTACAAAAAGTACAGCTTAGAACAGACATGTCAAACACAAGGCCCGGGGGCCGGATCCGGCACACGAAGTGGTTTCATGTGGCCCACGAAGCCATCCTGGAAACAGTGAGGAAACGGCCCCCACTGCCTTGGCCCTGGCCCAGAGACCCTCCTCCTGCCAGAGACCCTCAGATCTGTCGCACTCCTGCCCAGGCCCCCATAGGCACCCTTGATGCAAACGATGTAGAGATGGCCATGCCCACCCAGTAGGCCATATGCACTTTAGCCACGCCCACCCAGTAGGCCACGCCCACCCAGGCCACACCTACCTGGCCCCCTGAGGGCAACCACAATGCTGATGCGGCCCTCAATGAAATTGAGTTTGACACCCCTGGCTTAGAATGTGTAAAATGGGTATGAAAGGTAAAAAATTGAGATGATAAAGCACTAAAAAGAGAAATGGAGAGAAGATAGTTCAAGCTACATATAGGAAAAGAGCTTTAAAAGTTTGATCTGAAAGTCCAACTTAGTAGGGATGGCATATGTCTAAAAATTTAGGCAACTATTGGATGGAAGCAAAAAGTTAGCATTTTCTACCTCCTTTTACAGTTATCAAGTGGCCATGTGGACTTGCAAAGCCCATTAGTTATGGTAACCTTGTGGATGAGTGTGTGGTAAAACACTTCTTGCCATTGTAAAATGTCATACTCCCCCTCTGTGTAGTTATGTGACCCCATTTCAGGCGTCAGGCAACCTGCTCATCTTTCTGATTGATTACAGCACCCCATGATCACATGACCATAATTTGCAATTGGGGGGGGAAGTCCATTTGGAAAGATGGCTTTACATTATCACTGCAGCATTCACTTAACACCACAGGGATTTGTTTAATGGCCATCACAAAAAATATAAAATTGGATCTGGTCATATGGGAGCCTCAACTTGCAATTGTAATGACTTGCAACCAGAAATCTGGTCCCAATTATGATCATAAGCCAGGGACTACTCATACTCTTGACTCTAGTGTTAATTTTTAAAAGGCCAGCAAACAAACAAAGAAAAAAAAGAACTATGAGAGGAAATGAATCAATATTTCATAGCAGGAAAAGGAAAGAAAGTGTTTATTTGTCTGACAGTATTGTCTGCCTTTTTTCTACGAAGATTTTTGGAAGGAGTAAAACATGTTTATGAAGCCAAGTTTAGTACAGCTGGATTTTATTTCAAGTATAACTGTAGAATTGGCACCATCCATTCTTGACTTACCACCCAGATCACACACACAAAAACTGAAACATGAATCTGTTTTACATTCACTGATATGTGTATAGTTTAAAAGCACAAGAATTATACATTTTTTAAAATCACTCAAAGGGACTGCTGAAAGGAAGGTTCAAACAGTCATTTCCAAATTATGTTTTATGGACCCAGATGAAAGATGTGGTGCACTTAGTCTAATCACTGTGGTTATAGCAATTAAAATACCCTGTCTTATTACAGCAATTGATATTTTTCATCCAAACTCATTTTGTCATCTATTGTGCTTCCTAGTGATGAGATGATAACTTCCTGGCTGATGCTTTCTCATCAAGACAACTGTTCACTTTTTCTCTCCCTCTCTTTGTTTTCTTTTTCTGCAAGTCAAAGGCTTTCCTAAGAATAAAAGTTGCTCTATATTTGCAAATGAGTTGGTATTACAAAGCTGGTATTAGTTTTAATTAGATCACTGGTACCTAGGTACATCCTACTGCCTAGCAATACATTTCATTAAATTCAAAAATAATCAGCTGACCTTTTCAACATGGCAGTTTCCATGTCAAAATTTTGACCTTCTTGGAACATGTCTTGAGCTTCTGGCACACTAATTGTCAAGTATACAATTAGGCTATATAATAAAGGCAAGGCTTATTATGCCTGAACTATTCCATCAAGTACTGACAACAGGGCCTGAAATGTATTAAAGAATCTGATGTAAATTATTTGGATTCTTTGCATGATATGAACACCTTCTATATTCAAACCTTTTGGCTCGAAACAATTATAATAGGCAGCAACACTAACACAATCATAGGGGCAAATTTTGACCATTTCATTATTTTGCTATCACGGAGATATAATTGGGGCATATTTTCATTGTCATCATATTTTATTGCAGCCATTTAACCTTGTAGGTTGAAAGTAAGAATTCTTTTAAATATTGGAAAGAATGTGGTGAGGATTCTAGCAGATACAGTATATTATGAAGATAATTATCCAGCTTCAGAACAGTATAATACTAGAACTACTTTCATCCATCATGACTGCTAGAAAATCTCTTTTAGAGATATGAGCAGTGAATTAAATGTTTCACAATTGCAAGAAACCATCTGTCCATGATTTGCTTCACTGGTTTGTCAATGAGTGGCTTCCTATAAATTTCTTAATGTGACATAGTTCAGGGATCACAAATGTGAATATTACTACATTTTGAATGCTTTACCTAAAAGTTTTGATCTTGCCTGTTTTATTTTAAAAATCTAACTGTCCCTGCTGTCTAAAACCTCTGTAAAGATGCAGATATCTAATCAGCAGTGTTCAGTGTTAAAAAAAGAAAAAGAAAAAATGTGTAATAAGAAGCACATCATAATAAGCAGTTTTTCAAAGTCAGTGAGAAGCCACTTTTAATATGAATTAGAAAAGTGAAAAGGTTGTCTTAAAATATGTATTTGGTGAAAGGAATATATTCAAGGGAATGAAATGCAAATGACAGTTCTAAGAATATAAAAAAGTTGCTATTGTGTCAAATTTTGTTTTTCTACTTTTTCTCCTCCTCCTCTCTGTTTAGTATAATGTTTTCTCCTTAGCAATTTAAGAAACAGGCAGTGTTGATTATTTTAACCTAGCTATTATTTCCAAAAATAATATTTTTGATGAAGCTGATTTAATGAGTCTGGTGATCTGCTAATTAAAATTCTAAAATTAGAACAAATGACAAATGTGATGTCAGAATTTCCTGGCTAAGGAAGAACTTGTAATTTAATAGTGATCAATGAACAGTTCTGGCTTTTACGACATTGCACATTCATTTTCTAAATGTCTTTTATCTGTTAATTATTACCATATTTTGAATGAGAATTAAGAGAACATATTTTTCAAGGTATTTTCCATCCAGTAGGGATAGCTATCCAAAATGAATAGGTATCATTTTGTCAGCATTTTGTGGAAGTGGGTAAGAAAACTTCTATAGCCTTTCTAATTCAAGATGGAGAAATCAGGGGAATAGGGAGCAATACTAGTGCATGCAGCTATGGCATTAACATACTGCTTGTTTGTTTTTCATGTTAATGGAGCTAAGTCTAGCGTGCACACAAAAAGGGCTATTTTTTACCAATTGTGAGAAGAAATGAGAAAATTGTTGTCAAGTGCTTTACATATTCAATAAGTCTGTGTTAGAAAAAAACTCACTTAAAGCATGTTGGAGAGAATACAATGAGCTTTTTATTAAAGCTAGCAGATTACAGCAAGCCATGGGTCTTTTGCTACCTACTGTTTAGAAGTAACAGATTTTTATCACTGACAATAAGTTTAAAATTAACCTTCAAAAGACATTAAAAGACATTAAAATAAATCTTAATTTCAGTGCAGGAGATACTTAGGGGTATTTTATGCCAATTTAGTTATTTAACAGCACCACTTAATCAATTACTGCTTCCATTCCATGTTTAATATGGAGTGTTAACTTGATTATTTAGTGAATTGGGAAAACATCTCTATGTGAATAAATTACAAACATAAGGAAATATCTCTAAGAGGGAAATTCTAAGCATACCTTTCAAAAAGCAAACTTGTTGAGCTCAAAGTGACAAACAGAAATCATAGTCTCTCTCATAATCAGAAATGTGTTTATGACAAAGTGAATCACAAAATATTAACTGGAAAGAAGAAAATTTGTCTAAACACAGTCTACTTTAGGGATGTCATAATACATTTTCTGTGGAATAATTTTAATAGCAATCTGTAATTATTTAATTCATGCTTTTTGTTAATGCCTGTCAGGGAACAGTTAACAGGCATTTAATTTTCTACACTCTGAATTATTCTGGCTGCCACATGCTTGTCTTTTTAATTGTATCTTTTCTCTGACTTGATCCTAGAGCAACTTGATTTCCCACATGTGCTCTCACCTTTCAACTGTGCCAACTGCAAAGATAATCAGCGGGATCAGCCAACCAAAATAGCAAATATTTCACTTTCCTTTTTTGATAGTTTTCTGTACAGTACGATGTTACACAATTTAGACTATTTGGATATAGCTACATATGAAATACTGTGTGTCCTCTCTTGATCCTATTTATTGGGGATATTCATAAGTTTTAATGTATCAATATACAATAAGATACAGTGAAAAATTGGCAGTTTTAAAGAAGAATCATGCAAATCCAGGTAGTATAAACTTATTAAGGCCTTCAGTCATTATGACTATGGATAATGGCCACAGCTGAACACAGTATAGTTCTAACATCTTAATTCTAACATTATTGGAGTTGTTCGTATTTCTAGGGTTTGTGCTCATTTATTTTGATGTTTGGGGAGAAGTGTGTTATAATGAACTCTGATTCGCATAAGTTATGTAAACCAGGGGTCCCCAACCTGTGGACCATGGCCCACTACTGGACAGTGGCCTATTGCCCACTGGGCCATGTAAGTGGCTGGCCAAAAAGTGTGTGTACGTTCCCACCCATTCATGCTAGTGTCGCTGTGAGTGTAACATGGGTGCTAGTTTCGCCATGAACATTGCACAGGCTCTTGCGGCCTTGTTTGCTGCATGCATGCGCTAGCGGCCCAGTTTGCATGTGTACATGCACACGTAAAGGTGCCTACCCCTCCCTTTCCCTCTGAGCTGCCAATCCAGAAAGGGGGGGCCCTCTGATGTAAACTATTAACTGATCATCAGATAAGAAAGAAACAGCCTCTAATACCACCAGCACAAATAGCTCCTGATACTGCATATGTTATCAGGAACGCTATTATTTTTGTCAGCATTGGAGCTTCTAAAAAATAATTGCTGCACATGAGCAGATATAAAACAAAGACTGAAGATATATTTGTTTGCAATTTAATTATTTTGTAACTTTTATGTGGCAAATGTACTCTGGATTCTCAAGAGGAAGGGGCTGCATTCCAGAGGAACAAGAGACATGACATTTAGATAATTTAGTTGGGAGAAATAGAGTCAGAACTCTTCCCTAAGAGTTCTCTGAGATTATTTTTAATAATGTAAGTAGTTTGCTTTATGTTCACATGTGCTGGAATCCAGGAGTCAGAAATCTCAGCCAAAATATCCAGCAGTGAGGAATAGATACTATTTTAATTCAAAATTTTTGGGATGACTACTCCTGAAACAGGTGATTGTCTTCTGGCAGCCCTTTAAAGAGAGGATTGGTTTCTGTAACTAGGTAAATGAACAAATCAACAAATGAAGGTAATATGGACTACACTACTGAATATATGGAACTCATTAATTTCCTTGCTTGGTTTACAATTCTATCAATGATCCTAAACCCCCAGGATCTCTCATCAACACCATTTTACTTTTATTTTCTTTTAAATTAATACTTTAATTAGCACTTTTGTCTTAAGCGTACAGTTGATTGATATCACTGTACCAGGAGATGCCAGAGTTGAAGAAAAAGAACTGAAAAAAAAATGAAATACCATGATCTAGCCATCAAAACTGCACGATTATGGATGAAACATGTAACAGGGATACCCATTGTCATCGGGGCACTGGGAACTATGTCCAAAAACTTTGCAAAATACATCAAGAAACTGCAGCTTCCTGCAATAACTCCAGCAAAGCTACAAAAAACTGCGATACTTGGAACATCTTACATTTTAAGAAGATACCTGGTTGATACCTAGGATAATGGCAGCAACCCATGTCAACCATTAGTGCCAGTCAATTTGAGTGTTCAGGTGATTGAGTTTCATGTTTAATGAATAAAAGTTATATAATAATAATAATAATAATAATAATAATAATAATAATAATAATGATGATGATGATGATGATGATGATGATGATGATGATGATGATGATGAGGTTGGAAGGGAACTTGGAGGTCATTTAGTCCAACCCCCTGCTCAGGCAGGAAACCCTATACCATTTCAAAGAAATGGCTGTCCAGTCTCTTCTTAAAAACTTCCAGTGTTGGAGCATTCACCACTTCTGGAGGCAGGTTATTCCACTGGTTAATTGTTCTAACTGTCAGGAAGTTTCTCCTTAGTTCTAGGTTGCTTCTCTCGACTAATTTCCATCCATTGCTTCTTGTCCTGCCTTCAGGTGCTTTGGAGAATAGTTTGACTTCCTCTTCTTTCTGGCAGCCCCTGAGATATTGGAACACTGCTATCAGTGTTCTTCATTAAACTACACATACCCAATTCCAGCAACAGTTGCTTATATGTTTTAGCCTCCAGTCCCCTAATCATCTTTGTTGCTCTTCTCTGTACTCTTTCTAGAGTCTCAACATCTTTTTTACATCGTGGTGACCAAAACTGGATGCAGTATTTCAGGTGTGGCCTTACCAAGGCATTGTAAAGTGGTGTTAATACTTCACGTGATCTTGATTCTATCCCTCTGTTAATGCAGCCTAGCACTGTGTTGGCTTTTTTGGCAGGTGCAGCACTACTGGCTCATATTTAAGTGATTGTCCACTAGGACTCCAAGATCCCTCTTACAGTAACTATTATTGAGCAAGGTACCACCTATACTATACCTGTGCATTTGGTTTTTCCTGCCTAAATGTAGAACCTTACTTTTTTCACCACTGAATTTCATTTTGTTAGATTGAGCCCAGTGTTCGAGTCTGTCCAGATCCTCCTGTATCTTAAGCCTATCTTCTGGCGTATTGGCTATTCCTGTCAGCTTGGTGTCGTCTGCAAATTGGATGAGTTCCCCATCTATCCCCTCATCCAAATCATTGATGAAGAAGTTGAAGAGCACTGGGCCCAGAACAGAGCACTGGGGCACCCCACTACACACTTCCTTCCATGTAGATGCAGTTCCATTGAGGACCACACACTGAGTATGGCTTGTCAGCCAACTACGAATCCATCTGGTGGTGATGCTGTCTAACCCACATTTTTCTATTTCATCAAGTAGTAGTATGTCCATGATAAGTATTCTTTATCTATTGCTTGACCATTTTTATGGCCAAGAATTTCTTTGTAATTGTATACAATGTTTATCCTTTTATGTTTTTAAAATTCCATTATTATTTTTGTTGTTTTAATTATTAGTAGCTCTTTTTTATCCTTTTCTTTGCTAGAAATAGCATAACTCTTCATTAGATTTGTTTAAGTAGGACATAGAAATTCTTGCTTATTTATCCCAGAATTAAAAAAAAATAAATTACATAAAAAATCTATTTTTAGGTCATTTTTCAAACATTTATTTCTGCCTGCTTTAAAATATTATGCCATGAAATGGAAATTAAGCTAAAACATGAAGATGGTATGGCTTTAATTGCTTTATTATAAGAAATGTTATGTTTTATATTTTTGCACAATAAACCCAACAGATGAAAAAGGTACCGTATTTTCCGGCGTATAAGACGACTTTTGAACCCCTGAAAATCTTCTCAAAAGTTGAGGGGTCGTCTTATACGCCCAGTCGCCTTATACGCCGGAAAATCAGTGGGTGGCGTCTGGCGGGAGCCGGCAGGGCAGTCCTGCACACGTGCGCACTCCCCGGCTGCTCCTTAGCAGCTGGGGAGTGCGCGCGTGTGCAGGACTGCCCTGCCGACTCCCGTCCGATGCTCTTCCCTCTTGAGGCAGCTGCTGCCTCAAGAGGGAAGAGCCGGCTCGCTCTTCCCTCTTGAGGCAGCAGCTGCCTCAAGAGGGAAGAGCGTGGAGCCGGCAGGGAAGTCCTGCGTGCGCGTGCGTTTGCAGGACTTCCCTTCCGGCTCGCTCTTCCCTCGCGTCAGACGGGAGCCGGCAGGGAAGTCCTGCACACGCGCACGCACACAGGACTTCCCTGCCGGCTTGCTCTTCCCTCTTGAGGCAGCAGCTGCCTCAAGAGGGAAGAGCGTGGAGCCGGCAGGGAAGTCCTGCGTGCGCGTGCGTTTGCAGGACTTCCCTTCCGGCTCGCTCTTCCCTCGCGTCAGACGGGAGCCGGCAGGGAAGTCCTGCACACGCGCACGCACACAGGACTTCCCTGCCGGCTTGCTCTTCCCTCTTGAGGCAGCAGCTGCCTCAAGAGGGAAGAGCGTGGAGCCGGCAGGGAAGTCCTGCATGCGCGTGCGTTTGCAGGACTTCCCTGCCGGCTCGCTCTCGGACAGGAGCCGGCAGGGAAGTCCTGCTCCCGTCCGATGCTGCGCTTCCACCGGGCGGTGCTGGCCAAGACGAGCCAGCAGGCAGTCGCCGTGAGCGTGGCGCTGAGGGGCAGCAGCCCCACGCGCAGCAGCAGCCACCGGCTCAGCAACAGGTCCGAGCGCAGGAGCCGCACCGCCAGGCTGCCCAGGAAAAGCAGCCACACCGAGAGGCTGCACGCCCAGTCCAGCTCCATGAGGGGCAGGGCAGGAAGCCGGTCGGGAAGAGGGACCGGGAGCCCAGGCCGAGAGCGCCTCGGCCGATGGTGAGAGGGAAGCGGCACATGAAAAAGAGGCTGCGGGTGGAGCTGCCCCGCCCTGCGCCGAATGGGAGAAGTTCAAGGCCTTGGGGGGGGAAAGCAGGAGGGGCGCCGGCCGTGGCGCTGCCTGCCGCCCGGGAAACGCTGCGTCTCGGGGGCCAGCAGAAGCGCGGGAGCAGTGGGAGGGCTGGCGGGGCCAGTCGGGCCTTCGCCTCCTCTGTGACGGACAGGGAAGGCAGGGCATGTAAGTATTTTTCGGCGTATAAGACAAAAAACATTGAAAAACTTCTTAAAAGTAGGGGGTCGTCTTATACGCCGGAAAATACAGTATGTAATCCTTTCCTCTTAGATTATTATTCAAATTAAAACTGAGCATGGATAAAAATGCCTGTTTGTGTATATGAGGGAGAGCAGCCATAACAAGGTACTAGGGAACTAATTAGAAAACTTTCATTGAAATACTTGTCAATCAAAATAAGAAATTTGTTAGCCCTTCCAAAAAATGGTGACTGGATGGCCTCTTCTCTCTCTCTCTCTCTCTCTCTCTCTCTCTCTCTCTCTCTCTCTCTCTCTCTCTCTCTCTCTCTCTGTGTGTGTGTGTGTGTGTGTGTGTGTGTGTAATACACACACACACACACACACACACACACACACATGAAAGTCTAAATATTAAGTTAAATATTGATCTGTTTATAAAGGTTGAATGTAAAAGTAATTAAGATATATATAAGCTAAAAATCTATTGATAAATGTAATAAACATGTTTTTATTTAGCTGATATAATAACTGTACTAGCTTAAATTATTATTATTATTATTATTATTATTATTATTATTATTATTATTATTATTATTATTAATAATAATAATAATAATAATAATAATTTTATTTGTATACCGCCCTTCTCCCGAAGGACTCTGGGCGGTGAACAGGGCAATACATATTAAAAAAACAAGATACAAAAATTAAAAACGATTAAACAAAATGCCCACGAATAAGTTAAAATACATTAAAAAGTAGGTTAAAACAGATTAGTAAAACCCAACCCCATCCCATCAGGCCAGGCCAGCTTGTTCAAAAAGGTAGGTTTTGAGATCGCGCCGGAAGGAGCGGAGGTCAGGCGCCATCCGGAGCTCGACCGGAAGATGGTTCCATAAATCCGGCACGCCCACAGAGAACGCCCTCCCCCTGGGGGCCACCAGTCAACATTCTTTGACCGGTGGCACCCTGAGGAGGCCCTCTCTGTGGGAGCGTACTGGGCGGAGGGAAGTTGATGCCGGCCGCAGGTGCTCCCCAAGGTATTGTAGGGCTTTGTAGGTCATTACCAACACCTTGAATCTCACTCGGAAGACAACTGGAAGCCAATGCAGCTCGCGGAGCAGAGGTGTAACATGGGAGTGTCAGGAAACTCCCAACACAACTCTCACGGCTGCATTCTGTACCAGCTGGAGCCTCCGAGTGGTCTTCAAGGGTAGCCCCATGTAGAGAGTGTTGCAGTAGTCCAGATGAGAGGTCACGAGGGCATGAGTGACCGTATGTAAGGCATCCCGGTCTAGATAGGGCCGCAACTGGCACACCAGGCGAACCTGGGCGAAGGCCCCCCTAGTCACAGCTACTATATGGTCTTCTAGAGAAAGCTGTGAATCTAGGAGGACTCCCAAGTTGCGAGCCCTATCTATGGGGGGTAATAACTCACCCCCCATAGAGAGAGATGGGATATCCTGAATATCCCGAGATGCCGGTACACACAGCCACTCGGTCTTGTCAGGGTTGAGTCGAAGCCTGTTCCTCCCCATCCAGACCCGAACCACCTCCAGGCAGCAGGACATCACGTCGAGGGCATCACTGGGGTGGTTTGGGGTCGAAATGAAAAGCTGGGTATCATCAGCATACTGATGATACCCAACTCCAAAGCCACGAATGATCTCACCCAGCGGTTTCATGTAGATGTTGAACAGGAGAAGCGAGAGGACTGACCCCTGAGGGACTCCACAAGTGAGAGGCCTCGAAGTCGACCTCTGCCCCCCTGCCAACACCGACTGCGAGCATCCCAGGAGATAGGAGGAGAACCACTGAAGGACCGTGCCTCCCACTCCCAATCCCCTGAGACGCCGCAGCAAGATACCATGGTCGATGGTATCGAAAGCCGCTGAGAGGTCTAATAAGACTAGGACAGAGGAATATCCCCTGTCCCGAGCCCTCCAGAGATCATTCACCAGAGTGACCAATGCCGTCTCCGTGCTGTACCTGGGCCTGAAGCCCGATTGGTACGGGTCTAGATAATCCGCTTCATCCAGAACCAGAGGAAGCTGATGCGCCACCACACTCTCAACAACCTTCGCAAGAAAGCGAAGGTTGGAGACCGGACGAACGTTATTTAACCAGCTGGGTCCAAGGCAGGCTTCTTGAGGAGATAGTAGACATTACTATATGAGATAGTAGACATTAAGAGAAAAAGAGAGAAGTATTTGATGTTGAAAAAAGAAATTTTGGTTAAATTTAAGACATTTGGAAATTAATAGAAAATAAGAATGTTATACTGTATTATTAATTAGATGATATAAGATGGTGAGAAATAGAATATATTCAAATAGATAAGATGTGTATCCTGAATATTAGATTTTGTGATGAATTGTGATAAAGAGAACTTTGGTTACTTAAAACTTGGAAATTATAAATATTAAATGTTAAATTTAAATGTTAATGGGAAACTAAAAATTGGGAAAAACTAATTAGGACATTGATTGTCTATAAAGTCTGAATGTTAAAAAAAGAGGAAAAAAGAAGAAATATTTAATGTGGTAGTTTGAGACTTGTACTAAAGATACTTGTATGTCATTGAATTATCAATTAACCCAGCTGCCACATTGCTTTTTAAATACTTAAATGTAAAATTAGAAAATCAATAAAATATTAAAATAAAAACACAAAAAAGCAAAATAAGTAATTTTGTATACCTATGAGAATCATTGACTTTTTCACAATCCCAGCAAGTTTTTGCACATGATGAATGGCATATAAACAAATCTTTTGTACTGTAATGGTATGTTCTAGAATGATCTTATGGGAGGAAGGGAAGAAATTCTGACTAGGAAACACTCAAACAAGAGAGGGGGGACCTCCCAATGGCTAACAGTCAAAGAAAGGAATGGGTCACCTTAATTGACCAGGAAGTTAAAAGTGACAGCAAGAGATTCAGACTTCCAAGATTCTTTTAATGTAGCTTATAATAAAGTAGAATTAATTGATCTAGTTATGTTTTCTGTCTAATTTATCTTGGATGTCTGACATGTACTGGCCTATGAAAATACTAGGTAAGCAGAAAAGAAGGAAAAAACCCCAAATTAATTAGACTCAAAAAAACCTATATTTATAGCACTGTTAATGCCTTTGGAGTTTTGCTGGAGGACAGGAAGGCCTGGAGGATCATTGTCCATGGGATTGTGATGGGTCGGACACAACTTCACAACTAACAACAACAAAATTTGGTATAGTTTCTGGACAAATCTTGAACAGGCTACTAAATAAATAAATAAATAAATAATAAGCAACCCAGTTGTTGAAATTAAATAACTAAGCTTTCAATTTAATTTTAATTTCTGTAATCTGAAAATGCTGCTATGGAGTAATGCATTTAGAAGGCTGGCTTGGGAATTCATTGGAGAACACATTAAATCAATCCCCCCCCCTCCCCGTGCCCTATCCAGCTTTTTTAGGGCAGTGGGCATATCAAGAATTTGGTAGCATATAATTGGTTTTCTCCAAAACTAGCTGCCATTTTGGGTGTAGTCAATCACAAGGAACATTATCAGCAGACAAATTGGTATAATCTTCTACTATCCTAGTCACACAGTTGACCTTGTCCTTGGTGATGGAGAGAGGCTTGTCTACCCATGAATATAGTATTCATAGTTAATTCCCCCCCCAATAATATTTATGGGTCCCATGTAGAGAGGAGATGTATTCTTGGAAATACAGATGATCCTGAAAGTATCCACATGGATGGCCATAAGTATTATACTCAGGATATCAGCATGAATTTAGTGACAGAAGAACACAATGATCTCCTAATGTGGCTAACTTTCAGTGGTGAATACTGGTGAACTCAGCACGGTTGTGATAGAACAATTTCTACAACTCTCTGTCAGAAAATAAAAAAGACCTCCCACAAAGATGAATGGTGCCATTACAAAGTATCAGTGCTGAATGAAAGCATCCTGCGGAGTGGAAGTTAAGTTTTTTTCCCACCCTATAGCTAGACAGCAACCTAGTAAGCTGTACTTGCTAAGTTACTATATAAAATTGGTAAGTAGTCTTGGGATGATTTTATTTTTAAGGGTAAGTTGCACAGAGGTGTGGAGGCAGGTGGCCTAAAATTTCGTAACTAACTAACTAACTAATCAATCAATCAATAAATAAATAAATGTTTCCATGATAGATTATACTATGGCATGTGCACGTACATTGATATGTATATGGGTTGCTGTAGGTTGAAGCTCTTGTAGAGTAGCACCATCTTTCCATCCCCTGGAACTGCCAATTTTTTGGTAGGGCTTTCATAATGTGAAATTTTTATGAATCATTTATGTCAAATCTAAGACAAAAATATGTTTTCCAAATATAAAACAAAGTGGCACATTTTATAATAAAATGATAGATCTATCAAGTGATCATTCAAACTGATTATATTTATTTGGGCATTGCTGTCAGTATAAAAATCAAACATGAAAAACACACATGTGAATTTACATACTGTTTTAAATATGCAGGGTATTATTTACATTTTTAGACCATTCTTCCCTGAAGTAGTATCCCAGATGTGTTGGATTAGGAATGGATTAGGACTGAAAAAGTCAGAATAGATGACAGACTATGTATGGTCTTGCAGTTCATGGCTGTTGGTTTATTTATAGAGGTGAAAAATCCTAATGTTTGGAATCTCTCCAAATTAGAAAACAGAATGTATATGGGAAAAGATGTTGAACCAAGCTGCAATCCAATTCATATTCAGTTGGAAATATATATGTTCAGGAGCATAGAAGTGGCTTGTAAATTGTTCTGTACCAGCCTACTACCGGCCCTGCAGAAAAGGCAGGGACAACCCCTTTACAAGAAGGCAAGAGGCTGGAACTAAGCCTGCCAAATTTATGGACACAAAAGCAAACAGAGCAAAACAAAACACGAACTATGAAACAGGAGCTATTCAAACGGTTGCCTTCAGCAAACCAGCCCTCCCACACATTCCCCTTTTAAACAGTTCAGGGTGTGGCTTCTCTCTGCCTCCTTCCAAGGTGCCCCATTGCCTTCCTCTGTTTACTCCTGCTTGACTGCCTCCTGCGTCGGGCGTCCTTGAACAGGGCCAGCTGTGGGTCATCTTCATCCACGCTGTCAGGCTCACACAGCTGGGTCTGCGTCATAACCAGATGGGAGGGGCCTGGCTGAGGGCTCTGGGGAGCCTCAAGGCTATCCTCAGCAAGCTCTCCAACACCCCCCTCCTCCTCCTCCTCTGAATCATCCGACCCAACTGCTGAACCCACAGGCTGACCCTGAATCACAACATAAATCATGCAAATAGATCAAACCGAACATAGTCAGTTTTCCTGGAGACAGAGGAGAAAGTGGGAAGGCAAATAGATTACTACTATGAGTTTTGTTCTATTTATTTTGAGTGTTTTCTCCTGGCCTTCAAAACTATTTTGACAAATTGATTGATTACACTTCTACCTCACTATAAACCGAGTCTCTCTCTCTCTCTTTTTTAGTATATTTTATTAATTTTTTGGAATTATAATCTTGAATGCTTAGTAAACAACGTGTTGTATGGGTTCATATATTTAACAACAGTGAATAGTAGTTAATTTTTATACTTTCATAATCAACGTATTAACTAGAAATACATTTCCTTGGTCCTCTCTTTTTCCAATAGGTTCTCCTTTTACCAACAGTAAGCAAATATAGTTCTTAATACTATCAATACATACAGATTTAAATATAATCATTTTTCTAATATTTAACAACAGCGTCAGTATGTAATGTCTTTTCTAATCAGCTTATTTTACAGTTACATTTGCAAAAAATCATCTTATGTAAATCACTACAGGTCCTGTTTTCAGAACTCTTATTTAAGCTCAGTTTCCCCTCAGTAGTCAAAACATTTCTTGTCCATTATAGTTTTCTCCAAATTTACTACATTTAAATATTCAAAATATTTCATACGTTTAAATCATCCCAATATTTTTACATTTCCCATATCATAAAAAATAAAAATAAAAAAAAATACTATACTACTTATAGATCACATTTCTCTTACTGTAAAACCCCTTCATTTCCAAGATTTAACTATTCTTTTAACCATATTTAGACAAATGTTTGGTCATATGATAGTCCATCTGGTATGTCAAGAAACTGAGTCTCTTGAGGGCAGCTGCCAATCCTTTAAGATCATATTTTTAGCTTTGTGAATGTGAACTAATAATTAAAACTTATTAGCTAAGTCCTCAAGTTACATATAAACATGTATTCATGTCCCATCTTTATTATTTTTTATAAATAGCTCAAAGTGGCAAATACTCATTCCTCCTCCAATTTTCTCCACAACAACAACCCTTTGACTTAGTGACAGACTGAAAGTCACCCAGCTAGTTTCATGTCTAAGGCAGGACCAGGGCTTTTTTTGTCATAGATCGCTCAGAACGGAGTTCCGGCACCTTTTTTGGATGGAACCTTGTAGGGTAGGCAAGGCGGGTTATATAACATGTGTGAGTTCCGGCACCTTTTTCTTTTACAAAAAAAGCACTGGGCAGGACTATAACTCACAGTCTCCTGGCTTCTGGCCTGGTGCCTTAACCATTAGGCGAAACTGGCTGTCAACCAGGTTTTAAAATTTAAACTTATATATATATAAAATGTAAAATAACTAGTTGAGCACTGAAAAGACAAACTATGTGACTGGCATATCTTCTGGGAAGACAATTCTGAGATGGAGGTAAATAGATTTGAAGAGCCTGTCACTGTATCTCAGTTTGGAAAGAAATACAGAAAAGGTTTTCTGAAGTCAACATTAGGTACAGGTAGAAATGTACCGGCCGAAGTAGATGTTACTGTTTGAAACGAAAGAGAACAAATAACCTTGTCTTTTGCTTACATCTATGTGCAAAACTTAACCAATAGTAATAGAATCTCATTTTACTACTGACACCACACTTTAAAATTCACTGCACCTGAATACAGCAAAACGCCATGGCAGCCCAGAAGAGGTCAGACCCATACAGTTTTATTAATTCCACTGCCAGAGGCAACTACTTTCTGCACTTTCTCTAATGGTAGGAGTGGCCCTTTCAGAAAGTAGTTAATTTCCTGAAAAATATATACTAGTAAATCACTACACATCATTCGGCCATTTGAATTAAGTGGTGCATTGTCTCCCTCTTTCACATTTTTCCTTTCTTTTCCTGTGTGAACCAGCTTCCCAACTTCATTGCTTCTGGGAAGAATGTGCATATTTCTTCATACATTTTTGCCAGTGAGCTAACCCATCTTGCCAGCTCATTAAAATTGTTTAAGCTGTTTCTTCCTTCTACTGAATGGCCTCCGTGCACTAGGAATAATGAAAAGAATAGCCTATATTGGGAATAAACAAGCTTGTCTGGAGGTCTGGAGTGTAAGTAGTGATGACCTGACATATCAATAATCAGCTTCCTTTGCATTAGAATTTTTGTATGAATCAAAGATGGAACTTTTATTAAAAATACTATATAGCTGGATAAATCTGTTTTGTAGTTTTTAGTCATAGATCTGAAAATTATTTGTTATAAATATTTAAAATATTATAACTACTATAAAGGTACATTTTAACTTGTAAAGAAAAAGGGCAAAACTGATTAAGACATAAGAATTTGAATGTATGTTAAGTGCTTTGGGTAGGATATTTTTAATAGCAAATTTGCAATCATCCCTCCAACTTTATACTCTGCATTTGATAAATATGTTAGCAGACTCATTCATCCCAACTGTAACTAGTAATTAGCTTGCCACTGTTATGTAGACCACATGTGTCTACTAACTGGAAAGAGGAAAAAACACATTCACATTTTGATATGGACTCATTAAATTCAAACTTGCTGAATTTTTGTATAAGTAGAATACCTTTATATATAATGCTCACATTTTTATATATGGTGTAATGCAATTTACATTTAAAAATGCTTATGCTATAAAAATGCACCATACTGTACAAATGATGACAAATTATGGAGAAATGCATATGAAAATATATACATGTTACAGTATAGGGGAAATGGCTGACATAAAAATTAAATAAGTAAATAAATAGATTTTATCTGTGTATTTTTTTTCAAAATCACAAAGCGTCATTGTTAGGACAATCTGAATTGGAACTATAAGAAGAGGAAGCTGAAAATTCATCCATAGTATTCAAAAAATTGCATTTTTGATAAATGATCTATATAGACAGTGAAAGATAATTTCAAATAGAATGTCCAACTGGACATATACAGAGCTGTTTAATGAGTCAAGACTTATATTTACTAAGATCTGTAGCAGATAATGGGTTGGAGATAAAACAATGCAATATGGGAAGATCTAAAAGAATGAATATTAGATAAATCCACAAACAACTTCACCATAGTAATCAAAGCATGTTCATCAGTGGTTCTTCATTAAACTGGGTTAATCATTAAAATTTGGGACATCTGGATTTGGCTCTGAGCCCCATTCTCTTCACCTTTTTTATTAATCATGTAGGTGACAAAATGAACTGAATAATTATTAGATTTGCAGATGATATCAAAGTGACCATAATTAAGACCATAGATGACATCAATCCCTGTTAGGCAGGCTAGACCAGAAAAGCAACTCTACTGGAAGTATAGTATTATTGATTATAATAACAAAATCTTGTAAGTCTGATTATGCTATACCACCCCACAATTTTATACTCAAATTAATCAAGGAAGTGTCTAATTGAGCCATTTCTGAAAATTACCACATTTCTTAGGACTTAAAGTCACAATAAGAAATAAATAAAAGATTATCCTGCTGCAGACGTCATTAAAACAGCAGAGGGCTAGGAAGGGCAGATAACCAAAGTAACAACAGACTGTGTTCCACATGACATAGTGCCTGAAATGATCTGTAGATTCATTCTTTTCCATCTGGGTGGATCTAGTTGGACACCATATTTTATGAAAGTTTTAGTAAAATTGGAATAGGGTCAAGAAAGATAATAAAGATGACAAGGAATCTGGAAATTAAGCCCTATGCTGAGGCATTGAAAAAACTAGGATAGTTTTGGGAAAAGGGCTGGCATTTTTTTTTCAGCAATTAAAGAAATGCCACACAGAAGACTGTCACCTGTTCTATATTATCTTCAAGTTCAGAAGATGGAATAATGGAATAAAGAATAAGGATTGGGAAGGAATTTGGAGAACACTTAGTCTAATCCCTGGTTCAGTGAAGAATCTACTACCACAAGATCCCTGATACATTGCTATAACATTTCTGTTTAAACAACTCCAGTGAAGAAGAATCTGCCACCTCACAGGTCTTCTTGTTAAGATTTTTTTCATGGCATCCAACTGAAATCTATTTCCTTGTAATTTAAGCCCATTGCTTCTTGTCTTGTTTTCTGTCAGAACAATTCTACCTTATCTTCTACATGACAGATCTTCAGATACATGAAGACAGCTGTTCAGATACTTGAAGACATCTAGAGCCTATGAAAGATTCATTGTCTGAAGAGGAGGAGATGGATGATGGCCAAGCAGTGAGTTGATTGAGAGGCTGATTAGAACCTGTATTTTTAAATGCAGACTCCTGTACAAGAGGCACCATCTGTTTAAGAAAGAAGTTTATAGGGCCTAAGAGATGCTTGTAGAATAATAAATTGCTAACATTTGTTCCACCAAACCAATGCGTAGCATTTAAGAATATAATCTATAATTCTCAAACCTAAGAAGAACCAACTGATCTATTTTTCTACCCAGTCCTTGGTTTGTACTTTACCTTTTTGGTTCGATGATGGATATTTATTTTTGAAATTCCTTAGATTGAAGTCATGGCCTAAACACATTAATTTTTTAATTCTTTTTTATTCTTCTTTTGATTCCAAATGCCCCTGAACAGTTTACAACAATGGAATACTTTTTCAAGTTTTATTGGCATTTTCAGATTACAAGTAATTACATGAAGTCAGATTTCAACTGAATATATAGAAGAATACTGAGATAATATTGATGAAGGAATAAAGATGCACTAGCAGAACAGAGAGTAAAAATGAAAGCAAACAAAGGCTTAGTTCTGAGAAAGATACTAAAAATAACCTTGCCTTGATTCTGCATGGTATGAGAGCGGGCAGAGAGAAATCCTGGAAGGTTTTCAAGATTCTGTTATTATATCTTACAACAATAAAGCAGAGTTCCAGTGTCCTTGTGATGTGTATTTCCTGACATGGCCTACTTTCAGGCTGACTCAATATTAGGAAAAACTAAGAGTAAGAATAGTTTGATAATGGAAGCAATTACCAAGATAGATTAAGGTTTTTTATCCATTCTTAATTATGATGAGTAAAAGAAAGAAACAAGCATCAGGACAAATAAATTACTGTTAAATTATATTAGCTGAGCCCAGAGAATTCTGTAGTGGCCAGCAGAAAGTCTTACATAAAATGTACTTCATGTTTATAAAATTCAAGGTTCTGATGCAGAAAAATATTTGTAGCTCAGGGTTGAAATGAGGGCTCCTTGGCGCTCTCTGAACTTAGTTGTTTTCTTGCTGATGTTTCATTACCCAAGCTACCTTACCAAGATTGAAACACCCAGAATCATGAATCTTCTCAATCTCTGCCTAATCAAATATTTTCAATTCAATGGAGAAATATATCAACATATCAAAGAAACATCCATGGGATCACTGCTTTCAAGCCTCATAACTAGGACCATAATGCAACATCTGGAGTTGATAGCACTCCCACACATACAACCCAAAGTATAGATCCGGTATGTAGATGAAACCTTTGTCATAATAAAAAAGGAGCAACTAGAGAACACACATGAAACCATCAACAACATCTTTAAAGGAATAAAATGACAAGGGAAGAAGAAAACAACAACATGCTATCTCACCCTGTGTGAACACCAAGTGAGAGCTGTATTGAAGGCTGTGAATCCCAGCAAAGCTGCAGGCCCAGATGGGGTGCTGAGGATAGTGGTTAGGAATTGTGCCGACCAATTAGCAGGGGTCCTGACAAGGATTTTTAACATCTCCTTGCAAACAGCATGTGTACCATCATGCTTGAAAGCAGCTACCATTGTCCCAGTCCCCAAGAAAACCGCAGTTGAGTGCCTGAACGACTACAGACCTATTGCATTAACGTCTGTAGTCATGAAATGCTTCGAAAGATTGATTCTCCAACATCTCAGGACATGCCTCCCACTGGATTTTGATAAACATCAATTTGCCTATAGGGGAAATAGGTCGACAGACAATGCCATAGCTACTGCTTTACACTCTATAGCAAGTCATCTTGAGAAACCTGGAAGTTATGTCAGGATGCTTTTTGTTGACTATAGCTTGGCTTTCAACACCATTTTGTTGAGCATTCTCATCGAGAAGCTGACTGACTTGAAATTCTCCCCGGCCATCTGCGATTGGATTCAAGACTTTCTCAGGGACCGGTTACAAACAGTGAGGGTCGGGTCTGCTTTGTCCACCCCCCTGAAGCTTTGAACCGGCTCGCCACAGGGCTGTGTGCTTAGCCCCTACCTGTACTCTTTATACACATATGACTGTGTATCATCTGACCCATCCACTGCGATAATTAAGTTCGCAGATGATACAACTGTGGTGGGTCTCATTACAGGTGGGGATGAGACAGCATACAGGGGGGAGGTACAAAAACTATCCATATGGTGTAGTAACAAAAACTTGCACCTGAACATCGGCAAGACGAAAGAGATGGTGCTAGACCTCCGCAGAAAAAAGGAGGAACCTGCCCCACTTTACATCGGGGAGGACTGTGTGGAGAGAGTTTCCTCCTTTAAATTTCTGGGAGTCTACCTCTGTGAAGATCTTACCTGGAAAGTTAATACAACCCAGGTGGCTAGAAAGGCCCAACAGAGGCTTCACTTTCTCAGGGTCTTGCGGAAGAACAGGGTAGAACAATGGCTAATGACCCTCTTTTACCGGTCTACTATAGAGAGCGTCCTCTCGTATTGTATTGTGGTTTGGTATGCTGGTCTGACAGCTGTGGATAGGAAAGTATTACAGAGGGTAGTGAGTACAGCACAAGACATTGTGGGCTGTCCCCTGACACCATTGGATGACATCGCCAGGGCTTGTTGCCTTGGAAGAGTGAGGAAAATTCTCAGGGATGACTCACACCCTGGATGGTATCTCTTTACTCTCCTACCATCGGGTAGGAGATATAGGAGTATAGCCAGCCACACCAACAGGCTGAAAAACAGCTTCTATCCGTGGGCTGTTAGGTTTTTGAATGAGAAATAACTTTTGTGAACCTTTGTGAATTTTATGCAGAATTGACTTGGGAGGCCGGTGTGTGGTGTAGTTGGTTCACATGGTGTAGTAAGATGGAGGGTTTGTTGTCACTGTGTGTTGGGGTGTGGGAACACAAAGGGAGGCTCAGCTAATCTCAATGTACACATAGTTGTACTTTGACAATAAAGGTTCATTTCATTTCATTTCATTTCCTGGACCTGCATCAGCAGAGACAGTGATGGCAAAATAGAAACACAAGTCTTTTGGAAAAAAAACCATCCACACCAAGTGCTTCACTACCTAAGTAATAGCCAGTGCTTTTTTGTAAAAGAAAAAGGTGCCAGAACTCACACATGTAATACAACCCGCCTTGCCTACCCTACAAGGTTCCACCCAAAAAAGGTGCCGGAACTCCGTTCTGAGCGTTCTATGAGAAAAAAAGCCCTGGTAATAACCAACCTCCCATAAGAGCTGTGAAAGAACACTATTTAGATGAGTACAAACATACTGTGCAACCCTGAATATCAGAAAAAGGAAACTGATAATTTATACCTCTTCCAACAAAATGGATATCCATGCAACTTCATCAACATTCCTCGCCACTCAACCCAGTACAGCACAACCAACACAAGCTGTGAAAAGGATAACAATGCAAACATCAAAAACATCTCAGAAACCACCAACAAACTATTACAACTACATGGCATCAACATAAACCAACTAAAGGTCTTCAAAACATCCTAAGTAAACTGAAAACCCAGCATCCCTAGAAGCAAAAAACAGGAGTCATTTACAACATACAGTATAAGGACTGCAACAGTCAATATGTAGAACAAACAGGCAGAGACTAGCAGAACATATCCATGAACACAAACTAGCAGTCAGAAGACATGATGAAATCTCCTTAATTTCACAACACATGGACAGACTTACCCACATCCTAGCTAAGTCAAGTCTAAAAACTCTAGAGCAGGGGTGTCAAATTTGCAATGTCACATGACATGTCGTGACATATCATGACTTTTTTTCAATTGCTGGCAATGGAGTGGGTGAGGGTTCAGCATGATGCATCTGACCTGTCAAACTGCCAGCCTGCGGGCTGTATGTGTCATGTGGAAGCCGTGCACACCCCATTGTCAGCAACGGCAAAACCGTCCTGATACGTTGCGCAACATCATGTGAAGTCGCGAGTTTGACATGTCTGCTCTAGAGAATCCCTGGAAGCCTGGGACTCTGACAAATTAGCCAGCAACAGGCATAGACACAAACAATATATACATACCATTCAAAAGAGACAATCAACAAGCCAAAAAGGGAATAAAAAGGCCAGAATACATACTAATGAGTAATCAAAACTCAGATGAGCAGAAATTAATACCAAGATTAACATTAGACTAACAATCAAGAAGCAAATAATATCCCAATCAAGGAACTGCTAAACAAGCTTACCTGAAACAGCCCAACCAAAGCATCACCAAGACCACTTCCCACCAACACTGACAGGGCAAGCCACTAAAATGTAAAATGAGAGCAAATCCCACTCCCTGCTAGCACTGATGATATTACCTAGTTTGGGTAATGAAACATCTGCAAGACCACAACCAAGCTCAGAGAATGCCAAGGACCCCTCAAATTCAAGATTATATATAATATAATATAAACTAATAATGCATGTTACATTAACAGTTATGTTAAAATGGATAAAAGTATAACCATTCAGTGAAGTTCCTTAGAAACAGATTATTTACTCCTACAGTATCAATAGAAATTATAAACAGAATTAACAGAAAACTATGTACACTATAATGACATAAACAAGACACGAACCATGAAACAAGAGCTATTCAAACGGTTGCCTTCAGCAAACCAGCCCTCCCACGCATTCCCCTTTTAAACAGTTCAGGGCGTGGCTTCTCTCTGCCTCCTTCCGAGGTGCCCCATTGCCTTCCTCTGTTTACTCCTGCTTGACTGCCTCCTGCGTTGGGCGTCCTTGAACAGGGCCAGCTGTGGGTCATCTTCATCCACACTGTCAGGCTCACACAGCTGGGTCTGCGTCGTAACCAGGTGGGAGGGGCCTGGCTGAGGGCTCTCATCAGCAAGCTCTCCAACACCCTCAGCAACCTCTCCAACACCCCCCTCCTCCTCCTCTGAATCGTCCGACCCAACTGCCGAACCCACAGGCTGACCCTGAATCACAACAAATATACTGGCTCATAACATGCTATGGATTAATGTAGGACACATTTGAATTTATATCCATTGTGTATGTAGTTGATTGATCATGTACCATCAAGTTGGTGTTGAATCTATATATATATTATCCATGACAATGATTCCCTGGTATTTCAAGTCCTCCAACAGTGTACCCTTCACCACTGAAACTAAAGCCATCCATCTTGCTGCTTGTTGTTCTCCTCTTCTTTTTCTTTCCACTTTTCCCTGCATTAGAGCCTTCTCCAGAGGTGTGTGTGTGTGTGTGTGTGTGTGTGTGTATGCAGTGAGTACCAACAATATTCAGCTTACTAGATATGTTGCTAACTTTTAGGATACTTTTGTGGATGATTTACATCCCAGATGATGAGAATCTCTTATGCTATATATTCTATGAGCAATTAATGGTCCCTGAAGCCATAAATAGCACTGAAAATCTGGTATTGCCTTATGGGCATAATTATATATTTTTTTAAAAAATCCCAACAGTATTAAAAAAAGATTTATAATACTGTTTAAAGGTTATATGAAATCATAATGATATATGAATCTACCGTATTGCAGAATACAGAAATACATTTCCCCCAGGTTTGTAACATATTTTATAGGTTTATGTAAGTTTGTGTATTATATTTGGCTTTATTTGGTTTTATTAATCTATTGTAGTTTGGCAATATTTTATGAATACATAAACTTGCACTGCTTTTTTGTTTTTCCTGCTGTTACTTAATATTTGTTCTGTTGCTTATATTTTCAGAACTAAGAACTTAATCTGATGTGTGCTGGAAAAAAACCTCACTCTTGCAGTTGATAGTATTTCATACCTGCAAAACAAATAGAGAACCCAGAGAAAGGCATGGAAAGAGACTAATCATGTATTTTGCTGGTAGTCTTTTATAACTGGTATTTTCCCATGAACTTAAGTTAACATTTTCATATATCTTTAATATTATAATATCTATTGAAATATTTTTAGATCAGTAAAATGTCACTTAGGATATAACACTTCTCCAGAACTAACTGGAAGCTACAATGCTTTGAATATTTAAGATAATTCACAAATAACCATTCGAGCAAGCAAAGTGGACCACTGATAGAACTCCAGAAAATAAAAGCTCTTAAAAATATTGTTAATGTTCTGTACCAGCCTGCTACCGGCCCTGCAGCAAAAGCAGGGACAACCCCTTTACAAATGGCAAGAGTCTGGAATAAAGCCTGCCAAATTTATTCACATAAAACAGAGCAAGACAAGACACGAACCAAGAAACAGGAGCTTTAAGAAACAGGAACTATCCAAGCGGTTGCCTTCAGCAAACCAGCCCTCCCACACATTCCCCTTATATAGAGTTCAGGGTGTGGCTTCTCTCTGCCTCCTTCCGAGGAGCCCCATTGCCTTCCTCTGTTTACTCCTAATTGACTGCCTCCTGCGTCGGGCGTCCTTGAACAGGGCCAGCTGTGGGTCATCTTCATCCACGCTGTCAGGCTCACACAGCTGGGTCTCCGTGGTGACCAAGTGGGAGGGGCCTGGCTGAGGGCTCTCATCAGCAAGATCTTCAACCCCCTCAGCAAGGTCTTCAACACCCCCCTCCTCCTCCTCTGAGTCGTCCAACCCAACTGCCGAACCCACAGGCTGACCCTGAATCACAACAGTTAACTTACAGATTTCAAATCCCACTGCTTATTCCATGCTATCCTTAGTTTGCATTTCATTAAAAAAAACCCACAATGGCAATGGCTGATTATTTCTTTTTTGACAGCTACCTAAATCTTATCATACTTAGCAAGCAATGTGAAGAAAAAATCATGTCTCCTTTCAGGTAATTCCTGAAGGAAAATAATCACACACAGACACAGCTACACATAGTCACAGACACACACTTCAGCAGCACATCTAATTAAACAACAATGGCTTAAATTCAGAATATCACATAAGCATTTGTTTTTCTAGGTAAGGGGCTGGATATTTTTTCCTTGAGTTCAAAATTAGTTTTGCCTGTTTTAGGGCTGATGCTATAATGCTCATATGTTTCATTTTTCAAAATGGGGGCTGAGGGAAGGTGGCAAAATTTTATGGCATAGTTAGAGGAATGGTTTGGAGAGCAGAGGAAGAGGGGGAAGAGGTGGAAAAGAATGGAGAAGTGATAGCAGTGGTTGTAGATTTTCTATTCTTGGTATAACTGACATGCTTTCATTAGGATTCAGTTTTAAAGCAGACACTGAATCCACTATAGTGTCTGTCTAATGGAAGAACTCTTCCCCACTGGAAAAGATAGGTAGGATTTGGGTCAATGGCACTATATGGTATTAGTCAAGAGGCATCAAACATGCTGAAAAATATCCAGGCATTTAATGAAAACAAAACAATATGTTCCAAAAGCGGCCCAAAGCGCTAATCAAATGGGGAGATCATCAATTTCAGAAAACAGTAAAGTGGCTCTTCTAAAATGTCATTATGGATAAGGAAAGGATTATTGTACTCAGAGGTACAGTTCTTGGACTCAAGCAATTTTAAGTTAATTTGGGTGTTTGGTTGAACTTTTCACCTACTTATTGGGCAATTCAAGTTTGTTAAAACTCTTTGAAGTATGAAAACAGAGTCATCTTGGAATTCCTGGTTTATTGCGAAGGCAACTGCCATTTCCAGATGAATGCAGAAGGCTTCTCATTGAATCATTAATATCCATTCAATTCATATAAACTAAATTCTGTTGACAGTGTAACTTATTACAGAATGGGAAAAACAAGAGATCAGAATGTTCAGAGAAGAAATGAAGCCTTATACAGTATATTTATATTTGATTATTTCATCAGGACTATCTTTGCTAGGTTTTAATTCTTTTTCTGTTTTGGCTATCCACTTTTGCAACAAAACTAAGTTATGTTTAGCCAAAATCCCAGCTCTGAGATGCCAGTTCTTGTTTAAGAAATCATCTAACTCTTTGTTTCCAGTAGATGAGAAAGGTGACTCACAGATGGAACTCACTACCTGGAGTGCCACTTGTTGTTCAGGAGGAAGATGAATGAGAACAAAAAGTAGCTGCAACTTTTACCATTTGTCAGCCATCAGTGATCATTAAGACAAGGCCTCCTGATATGATAATCATCAGACTATTTGCAAGAAGTTATTCCCTGCAGGAACTGCACTGTGTCCTTCTAAAGGCATGAGCTGGACTGGACTATAATTGGCAAGCTCCAACAGCACTATCAGTTTGAGAGAAAGAATGTCTTTTAAATGAATTTATTAAGAATTGGAAAGCAATGTTTGAATGATGCAGTCATTAGAATGTGCCCTGGAGTTCTGTATTTATTCCACATTGCCTCTGTCAGCTGCTCTTTTTTCCTGGATTCTTTATTCCTGCAGTACTTTTCTAAATAAAATATACGTTTTGATCTAGATATCATGCTTTGCAAAGATATGTTGAATTATTAAGCTGAGAATGTAATTTCCTTTATCTACTTCAGTGTCTTTGTCACAGTCCTTTACTTTAAAGCTTCTCTATCATAAAAGCATTTACTTTCTACTTCTGTTTTGACTGTAAATAAAGTAAAAGTAAAGCACCATGAAGTATTTTAGGTTCTTTGAGTTTCCTTTTAATCTTTATTAAAACTGTGTCAGTTGTTCTGAATTTCCAAAAAATCTATTGGTTTGATTGATGTTAATGCCTGCAAACCTTTCTTTTGAAATGCCCATTTCATTTATTTAATCTAATTTTAGTTGACTGATTTTCAGCTTTTGAAATCCTTCTCAGAAAAATGTTGGCTTGTTGTGAAAACTTATATTGAAGACAATTCTGTGGAAAAAAATTAGTCTATATTTCCTTTTTGTTACGAGAAGATCAAGAATTCCTTGAAACATTGCAAGATCTTTTCCAATTGTTGGTTAATTTTTCTTCTTCCTTTTTCTTTTTAAAATATTCCTGCGGTTAGCTGGCTTCATAACTTTGTTTCAACAGGGAGTTTAGATCAGTAAGAAATAGTAGGAGACTGAAATTGTATTTCTGATCTGATATCTAGACAGCATAACTCTCCAGTACTGTTTCCATGCTATGCCTGGATTTTTAGTTTATATTCATAGGTTTTGGAATTGTCCACATTTTATGTTATTTCACTTTAACACTTGGCTTTGTTTCTGTTCATAAAATGGAGAGTAGAACCTGCTGCCTTTTTCAGGACTGTGGCTTGTTTTTGAAGTTCAGTCGATTTATTGCGTCTATTGGCTTCACTTATCGGAATCACAGGAAGCTGCTTTTGTACTGAGAGACTACTGATTCATTCAGCTTACTGTAGTCATCATTTTTAAAACTGACTGAAAGTGATGCCTTAGGATTTCCGCCAAAGTTTTTCCAGCCATAGATAGAATAAAAGATCATCTCTGTTCAAAGTATCCAATAACATAGCATAGATGGTACATACAAAAGTAAAAAGTGAAATAAAATCTCTCTATATCCTTGGTGTGAGACATCAAGAGACTTTGTATCTGTAGAAAGTATAGACTTTAATGCCAAAATGGAAGATCTGCTATTTAGGCAACAAATAGATAAACATAGCTTAAGCCCATAAAAAGAGAGACGTTTACAAAAAAAATCTCTCTTTTTTTCTCTAGAAGATAAAAATGGGAGAGGGAAACATATTTGGACTTGCAAGATTCTGTTATTATAGCCTTTCTAATGAAAGTAGTTTTAGGCCTATGGGGTGTCTGTTTTTTAGTCTAGTTTACCTTGAGAGCTGAAATGGCAATGGAAAAGAGTCAATCAGGTTTTTTTGGTCTAGTTTAAAATAAGGATATTAGTTTCTGCTGATTGATTTTTTTTTCTTTCTTCCACTAGGAGAAGAATAGGAATAGTCCATCTTCCCTTTTCCTTATGTATCTTAGCATGTGTTGTTCTGTCCTGGACTTTTCAGAATTAATATCCAGAAATCTTGTACTTTCAGTGATTTAACATTGTCCTTGGAATAGAATTTCTGCCTTAAAATTTTGTCTTTGCTTTCCATGGCCTGTTTGGCTATGAGAAGAGAATAGATTTTCGGATCTGTTAGCTATTATTGGAAACTGATACCTATTTATGGATGTGAGACCTTTACAAACCAGTTTTTAATTATTGGCTTAACCTTAAAGAAATGCCCATATAGTACCTTCTTAGGAAGTGCTTACTCAAGCCACTCTAAGTTTTTACAAAAGTCACTTCTGATGTCTGCTTGTGATGCTGTTGCTGCAAAAATAGGGATCTCTATGATACTTACTTTGCACATTTAATATGAAATTAACATTTATGTAAATTGTTACAAATTGAACTCAGTCAGTTCCAATATTTAGAGGCCTGTTGAGAGTTACTTCTCCTTATAAGGTCTGTGGAATGTGTATGTCAGTCCTCTAAGGTGGACCAGACCAGGAAAAAGCTGCACAGGAAGACTAGAAATATATTTTATTGAGATAAACTATGGTAACAGAACCTTGCTAGTTTGTGTTCTAGCTTCTTCTTATACCCCATGGAAGCTGGGAGGAGCTAGCCTGGGTCTCTTCCTAATACTATCTCTTTTTCTGAAACTGAAGAATACTTCTGCCTTTGTATCTGAATATTCTGAATATTTCCTTAAAGGACATTTCCTTGGTTCTTTCAAGTGTGAGGTAATGGGGCCTTGTTTGTAACAGACCCATATTATAGAATACATTACCGTCTTCAAAGAGTCAGAAGATACCTTCATTTCTTGTTCTTAGAAATATCAAGAAAGCCTTCCTTTTTCAATGACTCTTCAGTGTCAACTGCTTGGTGCATGGAGTTCTTCTGTAAGTGAATAATTGTGTTACACCTTTGGATTATTAGTTTGTGTACAAAGCTGTAAGATTGTGGTATTTTACAAATAAAATAAATAAGCAAATACTCATATTCAGGATATTTGTTTAATATGCAATAACTTTGCCCAGTTTTGAACAATAAATACTGCAGCAGGGTTTAAGGTCCCAAAATTCTGATCTGCTCAGGAACTCTACTTAAGGGAAATGAATAAATTTTATCTAAGCAGGGGATTAATACTAGGAAGTTTTGATTAATGTCATTGGCAGATTTTTGGGATGTGTGGAGAAAAATGAGAAGATTTCCAGAGAGTCTGATAGCCACACAGAAGATCTTCACTCTTATTTTACTGCCCCTTATGTCAGAATAACTGGGACAACAGTATTAAAATTTTTGCTCAATTACAAGAGTGACAGCCAGGCTAAAAGAGGATTTCCTTTATGATTTGAAGGTTGCTGGAAGAATCTCCACTTTTATACTAGAGTTATCTTAACAATTGGAAAAAAAATGATGAAATGGAGGTACCCCGGCTGTTGTTTTCTGAAGAAAGAATGAAGTAGCTTACAATTCACAACAATAAACATATTACATAATTGTTTTAGTAGTTCCATATTTAAATAGATTATTGATTATTGTTTAATGGTAGGATTTATAGAATTAAGTTTGAATATCCTTGGAAAATTTGGAAATTTATATTGGAAAATAGGGATTTATTATGCGGTGAATCTAAATAATATTTTAAACTTTAAATAGAATTGTAAATATGGGCTAACCTATTGATTTTTTATTATTTCATTTTAATGTCAAATCAACTCTCTCCCTTCCTCTCCTTTCCTTTCTCCTGCCCCCACCTTTTCTCCCTCTTTCTCTTTGTAATCTTTGGATTTCTCCATTTGTTTTTGCCATCTAGAAATATCTTTTTGGCCATGCAATTGTCACCAGGTCATGTCCCTGGATTCCAGGAAACTATTTAGTTCATTCATGGTGACTGTTTCAGATGTAGCATTTAGAAGTAATAATTTAACACTTTGTCAGTTGCAAGGGAAAATTTTCCATTAAAGAAAAGGGAGTTGGGTTTTATATGCTTAGCAATTTCTGTGGTTACCCATCTATTAATTTGCTCCGAGAAGCTCACGCAACATAAAAATAGAAACCAATATTAGACTACATAATTAAAATGCAGTAATTACAATATATAGTGTCTCTGCAGAACCAACGACTGACCAATCTTTTAAGGGTTTTAAAGTTTTAAAGGGTTCAGGAAGTTGAAAACAACATCCTGAAGAAAGCAGAAACAAGCAATTTTTATCTTGTTTTTAAGAAAATGACATAGTTGTGTGTGTCCATGAACTCTTCAAGCTTGAGTCTGATTTGAAGACTTTCCTTTTAACAAAAAAGAGTAATACAGAACAATTTTTAAAGAGGATTTTTAATGATAGAATTCTCCCTCTCTCAACTGTGCAATTTAGATTATTAGAAGCACAGATCTGTTATTACAAATCTGTTATTTTAAAATAAAAATTCCATGACTTCAAAAAGACCATTAAGAATGTACCACGAGTCACTGTAAGAAAGATATTCATCAGTCAGGATGATACCATTAGTATAATTTGACAGGAGCACATATAGCAGCCTTATTGAACACAACCTTTAGGTTCACAGATTATTGCACATAAACATTTAATATGATACGTAAGCTAGTTATCATTTGGAACTTGATTTAAATTCAGCTGAGCAGTGTTTCTAAAAGAAGGTTAATATATTTTATAGAACCTTGGTTTTTTTTTAAAAAGAAACAAACAAACAAAAAAACTGGAGCTGAAGCTGTTCCAGGCATTATCTGCTGGTGATTTCAAATGTGTGTAAAAATAACTGTAAAGCTGTATTTAACTGTCTCTCTGTGTATTGCCTCTTAGCCATATATTGGCAATATAGTATATAAGCAGTTTGACTTTGTATTTCACAAAAACAGGTGGAGCGGTCTCATTTTGTTTCTAGACATTCAGCAATGATAAGTCTGTTTTCTCAAATATGATGGTCTAGTTCCTAATTAATGGTCATATACCTGCAAATTATGTGTCTATAGTCCAAAGTATCTGGAGTTCAGGAAAGTATACTATATCTGTTGGGATTCCTCAACTTTGTTCTAGTGCAGTTAAGACAGTATGGACCAAAGTGATTATGGCTTTGTCACTAGGATTGCAGAGCAAGAGAACTTTGCTTAATTATAGAAAGTGTCATAATTCAATGATTCACATGATTGCCCTAGAACTGGGCAGACTTCCCTCAGTGCTAATCATAATTGTTGTGTTTCTCATGCTCATAGGGAAAAAAGCTTCTTTCTTCCATAATGCCTTAGTTTAATGCAAAGCAATAACCCAACTACTAACACAAATGCTGCTCTAGCAAAACAAGCTAAACAAAACAAGAAAAGCCCTTAGGAAGTAGTTATGCATGGCTAATGGTGATTCCCATTCCTTAGAAACTGAGACAATTTATTTTAGCCATGGATAAATGAGATAATTTTTGCTATTAGTATTAATTTAGGTACTTTTTAATGGAGTGGAGAAATTGGAAAACTTTTTATATTCACCTATAGATGAGGGACAGCCAGAGTTGCAAGTTCTGTCCTATTTCTCAGGTAATTTTTCCATGGGGGGGGTGTTAATAACCACTGATAATGAAAGTGCACTTGAGAAGATTTCAAGAGAGAGAGAGAAAAAAACCTTTACAGGTGTATTAAAGTCTTACCACCATTTTGTATATGTATAAAATATGCAAGAATCACTCCAAAGGCTGTATCCAAACACAATCACATACTGTATAAAACACTTTGCTACAAACATAAAGCCTGATTTGTATTTACCAACAACAGATAAAGAGGTCATCCGTTTCAACTAATTTCTATGCTGAAATCTGTCCCCAACTTTTTCTCTCTCAAAACAGTTTTTGTTCTGCTTCCCCCCCAATTTGGAGTGTTTTAGAATTTATTTTGGGTGAACTTATAGGAAGGGCAATACATTTGGTCTAGTAGAGCTTACTATGTTTTTGCCTCTGTCTATCTTTTTATTGCTTTACAGCCTCCCTGGCTGATCATCCCCTTGATAAGAACAAAGATATCAAAAAGAGACGTTCCATCAAAATGGAATTTAATTCAAATGTGGGAAGACCAGGAAGCAGCAGTTTTCTGAGGAGACAATCATACACTGAAAAACAGAGTGCTTTCTTATACTTTCCCCTTGATTCCTTTTGAACTAAAGCAAAAGGCCAACACATCATTCATAAAGATTTACTATTTTTGAAAGTGAACTTGAGGGGAATGGTAAAAACAACAAGAAAAAAAGAAACAGATTCTCAGCAAAACACTGGTTCTGCCCATATCACAAAAGTTATGCATTTTTAAAAAATGTAGAATAAGGTAACAATGATATATGTTTTCTTTATGTTGATATTTTTTCTCTCACTCTAGAACACTCACACATTCTATATGAACATGAGTACTTCATATTTCAAAGTATTTGAAGGTTATCTTTATCTGTCCTTGGATTTAAGCAGACAAGTCTTATGGATTATCTACACATCCCCACAAAACACAGGTACACAAACATGTGAGAGTTCTTTGTTTTCCAAGGACTGCACACACTGTAGCAGAGCAGATGACTGTACATAATGCTTTATTGTGGTATACACCCAGTGCTTTTTTTTAAAAAAAAAGGTGCCGGAACTCTCATCTTGGCGGGTGCAGAAGGTGGGGGGGCGGTGCTACTGCGGTCACGGGTGCAAGGGCTGTTGGTGGCGGGCTACCCCTGGGGCCGGAGTCGTCATGGCTGGTGCTGTTGGAGCAGCGGGGCCCGCTCTATATAGCAGGGCTGCACAGGGCAGGCAGCAGAAGCGGTGCGAGCCAGACAATGCAGGGTGGCTACTTAGGCGCACAGAGTGAGGCAACGGTGGCACAGGTCCAGCACCAGGGAAGGCCACCAGTCTGGTGAGCAAAAGGAAGGAGTGCACATGGACTCCGCAGAACCCACCTCCCACTCCTTGTCCTCTCTTACTTACCTAGTTGAGATGGTGTAGTTGGGCAGCAGGGAGGGATGCAAAGTTCCTGCCAACTCGCCTTCACTGCAGACAACTTGCCGGTGCAACATTTGCCAGCCAGGTCTTTTGGCACACTCAGCAGCAATTCCTATTGGCTTTTGAAAGCCAATAGGCTTTTGAAAGCCAATAGAGGGAGTAGCATAGCTTGTGCAAAAGCTTTTTGTGTGTGTGTGTGCAAAAAAGGGTGCCGGAACGCCATTCTGAGCATTCTATGAGAAAAAAAAGCCCTGTATACACCTTTTCCAACAGTGGGCTGTTGCTCTGGATTAACTCCATCTTCCTAAGCCTTGCAAATTTATATAGCCACATCAATACATCAAAGTCTGTAAAATGGCATATAATCTTTGTTACCCTCCCAAAAATTTTGCACTGATTACAAATGTGGTTTCTCCTTTAATGGTTGCTGATTTGCTCCAGGCCAAGCTCCAAGCTCTCCTCCAGACCAAGCTCTAAGTCCTGCTTATTATGTTGTGGGCTCTGATGAGCAGGAATGAGAACACGCAGAGGAGTACAGATGAACACATACTTTATTTAAGCAGAAACTATACTGAGAGATTGGATTCACCCTGCCTCAATATATATAGCCAGGCCCTATGGCATTAACCAATTGGATTGAAGCTATACTTGCCGCCCAAAGTTGACCAATAGCAGGACTGGCACCGTCCTGTATGAGATGCTGGAGAACTGTTGGTTCTCCAGCAGAGCACGTGGTGATATTCCAAAAGCCCAGTACATAACACTGCTCTTAGGCATGTTGCTTTTGAGCACTCTAGATGAGCTCCCAAGCCAAGCTCCATGCAGAAATCCCACCAGGATATGCTGCTTACTGTAGTTCGTGGTTGGCAAATAGCCCTCTTGCTTGACTGTAATAGTTGTCAATCTCCAAAGATCACCTCCCACTTTTCCTTCTACTTCCTGTTTTCTTATTTCATTTTCTCCTAAACCCTTAAATACTGTGTCTGAACATTCACTTTTGTAAGCTAAGAATATGCTTGCAGGGGGGAGGGTAAGGCTGCCTATGGATGTTGGCTCATACCTAAAAATGCCAGGGTCCGGTTTAATTAGCCAAATAGCTGGAATGCTGCCATGGATGCTTGTACTGTAAGTAAATTGGAAGTGGGGAAATTAATGATCCCATCTCTTTTCAAGTTGGGGGAGGGGGTTTCCTTTTGGGAAAAAAAGCATAAACTATACAGAAATTTGGGTGGGAAAATGGGGCTGCATTTGTTGGCTGCAGCTGTTTATCACAGCTTCCTTTTCTTATAACACACAAGCACTTTTTGCTTCCTATTTCATGTTATAGCACCTAAATCTCAATGTGCAAAGTTGAATAGGACTCAACCCATTATAAAACAATTTCCTAAATAATTTGACATACATATGTGATTCCCAAGGATAACAGCAGCATAAATTTATCTGCATAAGATTAATACTATGGCAAATTACGCTCTATGCATTTTCCTGCACAGCTGTAAATGTAGCCTTAATATCGCAAAGTCTTTTTCTATTTATTAGTTTTAACTGCTTACTTTTCTAGAACAATTGATTATCAACTTGGAGTAGGAATTTTAATTGCATTCGAGCATTTTTAATTATTAAAAAATCAATATTCTAACAGTTGATATATGAATAACTTTGAAATGTTTACCTATGGAAAACAAAAGTGCTGTTGATGGAAACCTTAATAGCAGATCAAAGGGAATTTGGAATGTTAGCAGATAATTTTGCCATCTTTGTCATTCCCCCCCCCCCACAGTTAACAGAAAAGTTACGATCTTATCTTGGAGAGGCAGCCAAATAATATGTTTAATATATTTATTATAGTCCTGTTAGATGTTCATCGCCAAATCAAATAATGAAAGTAAACAGAGTGATGGAATAGTCTTCATTATCCCCATTTTATATCACTGCTGTCATCCCCGAAGCCTTCCATCAAAGACATTAGAGATCAAAGATGGAGTGGGAAACTTGCTTTATTTGTGTGGATTCGTCATGTAATTTAGAACTATGGAAGACGCTTTAGTGTATAATGACACTTCTATTAGGAATCCAAGTGGCCTGGATAATTATTGGAACTTGAGAAGATCACTAGGATTGGGCTGCCAGCACCATGCTCATTTGTCAAATGAAGCAGTGGGTTGCTGTTGATGGCCAAATCATGTTCCTTTTTAAAAGTGGTAAAGAGCACCACCATCATAAGATACATGAAATGAAAGCCTTCTCTGGTCAAGCTATAATTTGAGAAGTGATTGAATTAACCTTCTCTACCAGTACATCTCCTGCAGAGGTATTATAATTCTGATGTCTTTTGTGACTTCAGGCTTATATCAGAAAAGAAAAAAAAATCTGGATAATATTAAGATAAGTGTAGTCAGTTCTACATTTCTTTCTAGTTCTACTTTTTTGTCTTGAAAGGGAATGGCATTACCATATCTAGGTTTAATTTTTCATTTATTCTCTGTGAATAAAATTTAGTTTATAATGACTTTCTGATTGAGCCTTTTAATAATCAAGTCAACATACATGCTTTTTAGAAAGAAGGAAATAAAATGTAGCAAACTCCTGCCTTCCAACTTCAGTGTCAGCTTGCCACACTTGGTGAAACTCACAGATATTAAACCAATGACAGATAATACGAATGGATAGTAAAATATTCTGCATCAGCTTATTATATCACAGAATTCAAGCTACAACAAATTCTTCAAACCATACAATCTTTCATTTTTATAATCTGTCACATTTGAGTCTGTTGCCATTTTATGACTTACTGAGCACTTCAGATTTTTTTTCTGTTCTTTGATATCTTTTCAAGGAAAAGATTACTGGAGTATTTTATCACTAACCAAAATCAAATTCTAAAGTTGGTATATCAATCCTGTAAGTTAGCAAGTTGTTCTACGCTAGTTTTATTTATTTCAGTTTCTAAATGCAGAAGTCACCCTAGGCAAGGTGTTCTGTGAATGAAACTGATTTTTTTTAAAAAAATTAAATATATTCTCTTCCTGTATAAAATAATTGTAATAATGACTTGATCTTGGGTAGGGGAACATCCAGAGTAAAAGAGAATTCAGTCAGATTTATTTCAGCTTCATAGTGGAAGGAAGGAAGCAAAGAGAAAAGTAGATTTTTTCTCCTCTTCTTTCCCCTCCCCTTCCCTCCCCTCCTTTCCTCTCCTCTCCTTCCCAGTGTTGATAATAGGATCAGTTTGAAAGAATAATTTAGGAAAATGTAGCATATATTCTGTTTCTGCTGGCATGCATACATGCACCTGTAAGTCTGTGCATATCTCAACCATATTTCAGACCTAATTATCCCAGCAGGCCTTGTGGAATATGAAGCACTTTATATTTGTTTCCATTTGCAACTTTTCCTGTATGCCATTAGGATATGCAACTCTCATTAAGGTATAGAGTTGTTAGTGTAATCTCCTCCAGAAATCAGAAATGGTTTCCAGAATTCTTATTTCCCATATGTCACTATTTCTGGTGTACAGTTCTCCAATGCAGGATTTTAGAACATAAATATCCGCTATGTTGGGTCTTTTAAAATCTAAGTGCTGCTAAGCCTGTGTGAAGCCACCACAGTTTGTTCAGTAAGTATTTTGTACAGGGAAGGCAAAAGTATTTGATTTGAGGTGCTTCATATTGCTTTGGGATCTCCTCCAGTACTTCCAGCAGTTGGAAGTACTAGAGAAAGCCCCTTAAGTGTTGTAAAGGGAAGCAACTCAGCAACTTCTTTTTATTTTTTTAGAAACTGGAATCTGTCTTACTTCATAAAGTATGTTTCAAGAGGTGCTTCACTTAAAGCATTATTGAAGCAAAGCAGTCCTTCATAGCTTTGATTTGTTGGTTCTTGATTTTGAGTGATTTCTGTTAAAAAAAATGCACGTCTCATGAACAAGTTGACTATGAGTGGATGTATATTTTAAACTAGAGGAAGACAGATGCTAGCTAATTTGATTCGGTGCAGTTGCCCATGCCATGGAGGAATCCATTTTTGATAATTTTAAAACTCAATTCCTTTAAAAAATATGTGATGGGATTCTTTGCATTATGATTGGAAAATTTACATTCTTCAGGGAAATTTCAATAAATCTGCATATTCTTTGGACAAACTCTCCAAGAGGCTTTAGTGAATGTACATATTTTGAACTCTTGTATCTTCAGAAAAATATTAGCATTCACTGGTCAATGTGAATAGCCTCTAAGACTATTGAGATTCAAATTGAAACTCAAATGAATATGTATAATGCAGATGTATATCTATGTAACTATTTAGTTTTACTTTCATTTGTACATGAAATAATAAAGGATTGTAGATTTCTTTCTTTCTACCATACCAATATTCATTTCAATGATTTATCCTTTTCTTTGGAGGCTGGCACACATTTTTTTTTAAAAATATAATCAGGACATTTGAAAGGATGCTAATTTTGCATTCTTCTTTTTCTAATCACTTTTCAAAATCCAATAAAGGAGAATATTTGTAACTCAGGATTGAAATGAGGGGTCCTTGGTGGTCTCTGAGCTTAGTTGTTTCTTGCAGATGTTTCATTATCCAAACTACGTAACAACAGCAGTGCTACTTTTCAGAATTGCTTGTTAGCTTCTTTTCAGCTGTTAGAAACCTTTGGGTCAACAGATTTTACAGCATCAGATGAGTTTCCTTCAATTCTTAGTGAAATAAGTTTTAACTACTAATTTAAGACATTTTTTAATAAGCAGCAACAGGGTGATTAAAACTTTAATTCAAGAAGTTTACAAACAGAGAAAAAATCCGAATAGGAGGCTACAATCATTGTAAATATCTGTCGGTTGCTAAGCAGCCAAATTTTGATCACATGACCATGGAGATTCTGTGACAGTGCTAAGTGTGAGGTACAGTCATAAGCCATTTCTTTTCAGTGCTGTTTTATCCTTGAACAGTTGCTAAATGAATGGTTGTAAATTGAGGACTACCGTATTGTAATTTCTAGTAACTCTTAGTGGACTTTTGCTGAGATCAGGACTAAAGGTTTAAAGGATTTATTGACAGATACGAGATAGGATGTGGGAAGAAGAGATCACTTGTTGTATTTCACAAAAAAGTGATAAGTTACTAAAATTGTTTATACCTGTGATGAAAGGAGAAGTCATTTCTTCATGTACTTATGTTATTTTTCTTTAGAATATTCTTTTTTCTTTTTTTGTATTTCTCTATTTCCCTTTTCCCTTTATTTTCTCCATCTTCTTTTTCTTTGTCTTCTTTTAATGCTTTTATAGCTTGTATTAGTTTTTTCCTTTTGTAATTATAATCTTTAATAAAATTACTGTAAAAAAGAAACATGAAGTACATCTCTCTCTCTCTCTCTATGTGTACACACATACACACACGTGTGTGTGGATATACACACACATACATATACATATACACACACATATGTATTTATGTATGTGTACACACACATATATGTATGTATGTGTATATACATATATGGTTGACATACTATAGTTTCTGTGCAATATGGTTTTAATGAGGCCAATTTTCTCTAGGTGTCCACATTTTAGCCAGCAATAAAACCACATAGTTTGTATAATAGCACTAATACAAGTCCAAAGACTTCAAGATATATTTTGCTCCCATTTTGTTAAAAAATGATTATTTCTTATTCATTGGCTTTGGCTAGAAGTCATTAATTTTAATGTGCATTTGGATGACAATATTTAAATTGTAAATAATTCTCCAAATCTGCTTTACTCTTCTTTCTTTTTCTTTTTCCCCCCAAGTCATGTTTAGCATATTCATGAGTCAATTTTGTAACAAGATGAAGCAGGACAGATATAGCTATGGGTAGCTTCACGTCCTGTAACAGTGCCTAAAGTTTTCTCTGGCTGCACTTTAGCACCCTGTAACATGTCACACCACAGGAACCAACAAGCCCCTGTGCAAAATTAAACAGGAGCATACTAAAACTTATCTATCACCATATGCTATTGTGCATATACCTTTAGGACAATTCACTCTCCAATAAACACAACTAACTTTGCAAGTGGCAACATTAACAATAAACAGCTGTCATTAATATTTGAGGCAGCTGTATTACAAAATGTCTTGCATATGATAAACCACCAGATTTTTGTCCCAAGGGAACTGTAAGTAGATTTAAACTTCCTTCCTTCCTTCCTTCCTTCCTTCCTTCCTTCCTTCCTTCCTTCCTTCCTTCCTTCCTTCCTTCCTTCCTTCCTTCCTTCCTTCCTTCCTTCCTTCCTCCAACCCTCCCAAACCAATTTCTGCAGCCCTCCTATTTGTTGTGTAAGAACTCTGCCTGTCTCCTGAACCTCAATATTATCACCATCATCAATAAATACAACCAGATAAATTGGATTATGCCTCTCTTCCATTTCTACCTGCTATATTTTAATAGAACATATGGCTTCAAACCCCAAATTCCAATGCATAGTTATTACTGTATCACCCAGGCAATAGCAAGAGGCCGCTCTTGGCAATAGATAAATCATGCACTTCATATGGCCTGCCAATGCAGTCATGATCTGAAGGCCTTTGCCAGAAATGGTAATTAGTACATGTTTATATATCTGGTTATGTAAGAGCCAGTCTAAAAGCAATATACCGGATATTCTCTGGGAGTAAATATTCTTAAGGATATTATATTTCTTGCTGCAACTGAATACCATGGAAGCATTTCCCACGATAGCAAAACCAACTGTCTTATATGATTACTATGTTTTTAATGAAAAACATAAAATTCTTTGGGAAAAATAAACTCTTTGCTGCCAAGGAGGGATTAAATACATATTCAGAAAACTGCCCCTTCTGCATTCTTCTTTATGTATTAAATTTCTTGCTGCTATATGGTGGTGGCGCAGTGGTTAGAATGTAGTACTGCAGCCTTTCAAGGTAGTCCAGACAAAAAACCAAGAGCTAAGGCTCTTCTTTCTGTCTCCCAGGATTATTCTCATAGCTCACTACAGGCAGTCCTCAATTTACGACCATTCATTTAGTGACTGTTCAAAGTTACAACAGCCCCGAAAAAAGTGACTTATGACTGTTTTTAACCATTAGAACTATTTTTTAAAAGTAGTTTTGGTTTTTCGTGTTTAACGTTGCAATCAGCTTTGTAACAAATTAGTTGGCAATTTGTTGGACTTCAGGCCTAACTTTTTAAATTAGAGTCCTTTGTTTTACTTCTGAACTACTGCATAAAAATCTGGCTTTTGCTTATGTTTGAATTAACATTTTACTGAGTTAATGGGCATGGCTTTCTTGATATTCTGTTCTTGACTGCAAAGAAGCATATGCAAGATATTACATTTCCCCTTACATATGCTGACATAAGTTTACTGATGGAACATGAACATCCCAATTCACTCTAGGAATGAATAGAATAATTACAAATTACACTTTCATTTTGGAGTTATTATGCATCTTTCCATATTTGCTTCAGTGGTTTTTGATCTCTACTGTATATTAAAACAAGGACACATAAGATTCATTAACTGCATGCTAATTACTCAACAAGTGTAAAGACGTTTCCTAAGCATTACCATTTCTTATTAAGTAATATAAATAAAGTCCTTGTTATTCAAAATATCAGTAAAAGGTTTGGAGAATGGATCTCTAATTTTTCCATCCTATTTACAGACAAAGAAGGAGCACAGGGAGGCCAATTCATGTCATTTTGTTTCCCGAAGAAAAATAAAAAGGTTCCAGCTATTTCTCATGGGTAGACTTCGATATTGTAAGTGTTATTAGTGTTCTATTTTCAATTTTGTTTTGCGTTCATACCATTCTCAGTCGTGGTCATCATTTTGTATCTTTAACTAAGACTCAAACTGAACATGAAAGAAACTGTGGGAATCAATTAACACTTCCCCAATCTACAAAGTCACAATTTTTATGTGGTGAGTGAGAAAAGCAGAAAAAGAAGAAAAGAAAAACCTAAGTTAAAACCTCAACAATCTGTTTATATTCTATAAAGTAGAGTAAATATAAATATAAATTAAGCTGAGCAAATAATTGCATGAACAATTAAAATAAAAACTTATCCAATGAAGATATTTACTTTATCAAATTTAGTAAAAAATAAAATCTTAGCTCAGGCTTTCCAAAAGTGTGACAGATGGTCCTGCAAAGTCGGGGTCTAGGAAGCCCTACAAAAAAACAAGATATGGGTGCATCTGGGAATTGAAAATTCAACACTTTGGAAGGGTGTGAGATTGGGCTAATTGCAGTAGACTGAATGAACAAGGCAATATGCTGCCCCAAAAAGAATGCTTTAAAGAAAAGGTGAGAAACAGACCAAGGTTTTTATGAGCATATTGATTAAATCCTGATTAATTACTTATTAAGTCCCTCTAAATAGCTGCTATTTTAGCAGGAATATGGAGAAATGTCTCGAGTAATGTAGTAGAAAAAACCTTGGTAGGTAATTTAGAATAAAATAGGTAAGAGTGTATAGATATGTTTTGCCAAATATAATATGCACATGAATACTTGTGAAACTGAATCTTAAAACTGGATGGAACATCTAGCATGTTGAGAAGGATATACTTCAAAAGACCCAGCAACAACACATAACAAAGACAATAGATTTTGTTGCAAGCAATCAAGGGATATACTTCTGTTTAAGACAGGGATCAGCAACCTGAAACAGTGAAAGAGCCACTCGGAACCAGTTCCCTCACAAAAGGAAAAACTGGGAGCCACAAAAAATGTGTGCACATGCGTGTACATGCACGCATCCGCAGAACAGGGTTTGACTGAAGAGTGGAGCCAAAGCGAGATATGCACCTACCCTGCATATTTGAATTGATTGGTTGAACTTTTTTAGTCCCACTTTTTTTTTTTTGGACTGCACATGGCAGAGGACTGGGAGCCACAGGAGACGGCTGAAAGAGCCGCATGCGGCTCCAGAGCGGCGGGTTGCAGACCTGTGGTTTAAGACAATGATATCCCCTTGACACCACATCTTTTAAAATTTACTTTAGAACAGTATCAGGACCTGTGATTTGACTGTAGGTATGATGCTGTTGAATTGGTACTGATTGCTGATGACTGCTTGAACAATCTGCTTGTTTTCTTGAGAAGATTTTGGGAAGTGGTTTGCCATTGTCTTCTTCCTAGGACTGAGAGAGAATGACTGGCCTAAGGTTACTCAGTTGCCTTCATGCCTAAGGAATGACTAAATTCACGGTCTCCCAGATTCTAGCCTGGTGCCTTAACCACTTCATCAGCTTGGCTGTCCTTTATCTTTAGCAAAACCTAATTAAAATATTTACCAATTCTTCTGAATTACCAAATAGGGAAACATATAAACCTGTACAGCATATGGAGAAGCAAATTCAGAGCCAGAAAAACAAAAGAAAAAAGAAAAAACAGGATGTCAAGAATACACAATAGATTTCTTTACAGTAACTTTAAACAGAAAAATAGCTTAGCAAAATAATTAAGGGGCAAATTGGTTTATAGGGCTTCCTAAACATTTCACTGTGTATATGTACATATTACAATGTGTGGTTCATATATGAAAGCCGTGACAGCTAGCTATACAAAACAGGGACGTGGTGGCTCAGTGGGTTAGGACGCTGAGCTTGTCGATCAGAAGATCGGCAGTTTGGCGGGTCAAATCACGAGTGCCGTGTAGCAGAGTGAGCGCCTGTTACTCGTCCCAGTTTCTGCCAACCTAGCAGTTCTAAAGCACGTAAAAATGCAAGTAGAAAAATAGGGACCACTACGGTGGGAAGGTAACAGCGTTCCATGCACCTTTGGCGTCTAGTCATGCTGGCCACATGACCACGGAGATGTCCTCGGACAAGCGCTGGCTCTTCGGCTTTGAAACGGAGATGAGCACCGGCACCTACAGTCGGAAACGACTAGCACGCATGTGCGGGGGAACCTTTACCTTTACCTTTACCTTTACCTTTACCTTTACCTTTACCTTTACCTTTACCTTATACAAAACACAGAGATTTGTTCCATCTGTTACCCAGGATGAATTGATGCTAAAAGATAGAATTAACATCTCAGTTTGATGTTCAGAATAGTAAATTCTCTGGGAACTGGTGGAAGGTCTACTTTTCCTCTATGAGCTGGATTGAAGAAACCTTACTTAGTTTGCATACGAGGTCATGCCGATTTTTGTTTTGAGGATAAAATTAGACTGTTTGGTCTAGCAGTTAACTGAACCTGTCCAGAAAGTTCTGTGAATACATGGACACAGGCCTCAAATATCATAAAAGCCAGCTGTTTTAGGATAGGAAAACTGATCTGATTTCAGGTCTTTTTTCCCATCCTATCAGATTTGTCAATAGAGTCATGTTATAGGTCTCATCTATTGAAGACTGTCATCTGGCAGGAACCAGGAAGAGAGAATTTTCTGTTGTGGTGCCTGCCCTGTATATCAACATCTCTTAGAGATTTGCTAGGTCCAAACCCTGTTGGCCTTTCACAAAACCATGGGGATATGGATTTGTTCTTAGATATGGAGTTGGAGTATTAATTGGAGACCATGAAGTGTTCTTAGATATGGAGTTGGAATATTAATTGGAGACCATGAAGTGTTCCTAGATATGGAGTTGGAGTATTAATTGGAGACCATGAAGTGTTCCTAGATATAGAGTTGGAGTATTAATTGGACACCACGAAGTGGTTGTATTGCTTTTAATCTTGGTTGCAGATGGCATATTTATTTTGTAGCCTCTTGTATGTATTTTCTGCTGGTTTTAATTGCTGTGAACTACCCAGAGTCACTTGTCTAAGATAGACATACAAATGGAATTAAATAAACACATAACAGCAATAAGAATACATAACATTTTTGCTATTGGGAAGAACCTTTGGAGACCACATTCTGAAGCCTAGACCACCTTAGCTTAATAACAATAATTATTAATTCATTTTTCCTCATTTTCTCAACTTATCGCACATTCCTTTCTGATAAGAACTTCAATACATAGGTTTACATTATACTGGCCTAGTTAAAATGCAAATGAAATTTTCAACAGTGTTTATATATTCCTGTCTTATCCAGCTTATTATCAAGTTACAGAGCTTCTACCTTGGGCCCAGTACTGAGGAATTTTCTCTCTAATGATGAATCAAGATGCAACAAATGAAATTAAAATTACCTAAGCGTTTCCAGTTTTGTTTACATTTCCATCAATATTAATAGCAAAATACTGATAGTTCGTTACAAGGAAATAAACTATGGCCTCTTTGGGGTAGCATCCAGTTTTAGTAGTTACATTACTGCTAAAATGTTTATTGTCAGAAGGCTATGTAAATACAAATACAAAGTAAATGATTATGGCACCTACTGTTTGAGAATCCACAAGTTCTGTAGTAACTGCAAATATTTTTTTTCTGCAAGATCCAGTCTGGGCTGGTCATCGGGACCAGAGACTTAGTCTTCTGAGCTTTTGGACTTGTGCTGGAGCCCTTTTACCAAATATCTTTCTAAATTAAGGTGTAGTACATGGTGGGCAATCTATGCATACATATTCAGGTTTTTTTCAGATGCCTAAATGACTAACATCTTTCAAGCCCATGGTTCAAAACTTAGCAAAATTAACCAGGGCACTTGATACAGTATAACTAAATAAGAAACTTTACTGTTTACTAGAATGATGCCATATTAAACAATTGACTATCTTCACTCAACATCAAGTATGAATCCTTTATGTACTCATGGCAGTTTAAATATAATTATCCCTTTTCTTCTTTTCAATAGTTTAATTAACATCTTCAAACAAGAGGAACACCAATTTAATTGTCATCTCTGTTCATTTGGAGACATGTTAGCTCACCCAGAAATGTTGTGTATCTTTTGCCTTAATTACAGATTGTCTTGTAGTTGGGGACATGGAACCACTGGGTCTTGATATATGTCCAGTACTTTCCAACATGCCATTTAGAACAATTATTCCCAGAGTACTGTACTAGGACAGACATATAGCTGTTCTTTTTGATGCCTGAATCAGAGGACACTGGTAGCCTTCATGTACATCTCCTGTGCACCAGGCCTTGGACTAAGGAATCCTCTAAGTTAGAGATTTGGGGGGGGCAGTAGGGGACCATAAAATAAAGACACCATAGTTGATATTTATATGTCTTTTTTTAAAAAAAACCTGCAAAATAGTTTTCACTAAAAATATTAAAGGATAGATAATAAAAAAATATAAACTTCAGAAGATTGGTGAAAATAGATGATTTTTTAAAAAATTAACAGCCAGTTACCCCTATATTCCTATTATCATTTCTAGATGTAACATAGCATAGCTCAGTCCATGAAGACATGGAGTACTGAAGTCTCTAGGGCTGTTAAACAAGCATCAGTCATGATTACAAATTCTTCACTCAAACAAATACAAGGATTATTTGATGGTGTGGATATATGGGACAAAGCTGTCCTGGGTGTCTAAATGATTGCCATAAATACCAGAGAATTGTCAATACACTCAAGAGAAAACTAATGAGCTTCTGTGAAGAGGACTAGATAATCAACAGGGATTCAGTGACTTCACATGCATCAAAATGGAACACAATGTGATAGAAGGTAAAAATGGTCTTATAGTGATTTTCTCCCCTTCATCTTCATAAAAAAAAGGAAGTCTGTGCCTCCAGGAAAAATAAAGATAACAGAATTGCAGCTGAGCCTCTATGAAAAGGTAATTTTTAGCTGTGAAAATTGCTTTTCATTTCTTTGTCTGAAGGTAAAACACAAGGTTCTACAAGAAATAAACTATAGACCATCTGGTTTTAATAAACACTTCACACTTTTTGCACGTTGTGCTTCAATTGTTACTTATGCCATTTCTACCAGCTTTGTGTGAGCTTGCTATTGGGCCACACCCACTGTGCAAAGAGGTCAACATAATGCACACACACACACACAGACACACACACAAAACAAGTGACAGTGAAGCACAATTTTCAGCACTGCCCAGAAACTCACTTCTGGAGCAAATTGGAGGAGGAGGAATAGTGCCACTTCAAAAATATGACATTTTCCATAGAATTTAGATAGTTTTTATGTATAATAATATTAAAATTTAAAAATATTTAACAATTATTTTAGGTATATTAAGGAAGAGGGGGGAAGGAAGGAAGGAAGGAAGGAAGGAAGGGTTTTTTGCCTGCCTGTGGTAATTCTGTTTCTGTTTAAATAAGGAAAAATCTCTGAAATACTGACCAAATAGGTCATAGATTGTCTAACTATATACAAAAATATATAGAGAGAACAGTACGGACATGCTGGCACATACATTTCCTCCTTCAAATGGCTGTAGACAAAGATAAATTCTAAATTGCTTTAATGCATGTGAATTGGGCTTTTGGAATTACTTCCCATGGATAAAATGCTATTAGACTTTCATCTTCATATTATTTGAAAATTGTAAGAGTTCAGAATATAAATGAGCAAAAACCTTGTTAATTGCTTAAACATTTCAAAATGGCTTTTCTAATGCAGCCAATGTGTGAATAAACATATAGGTCCTTTGCCTTTGTTTATTGACGAGTCTGACCTTTGCAAAAATAGCTGGGAATATAAATGAGGGCTGCCTCTGAAAGCTTTTCACAGAGTTAACACACTCAGAGAACAGGCTGCTATTAACAGTTCTGCCAGATGGTTTGTACCTGCAAGCTCTGCAATAATTATAAGAACATCACCATATTCCTGGTCTTTCATCACCTTGAATATTTTTTATTATACTTGTGAAGACATCTTTAAACTTTTTAAATGAAAGTGGGCAGATTTCACTTGGGCCAGAAATGTCAATCAGAAAATTGCAAATAGAGAAAAAAAAAGGAATAATACTGTACTAATTCTCAGTTGATTCTTTGAAAGTTAGACTGATAAATCTAATAGTTGAACTCCAATAGAACACAGATGTGTCAAGCAGCTACACCTTTACTTTTTAAAGGTGTAGACTACTGCCTTTCACATTTAGTAGGGGTGTGCAAAAAAGCTTTAATTTGCATTGATGAAGGATTCATGTGATGGATACAGTAAATTGGATGCACTGTTAAATTTCATTTGGCACTTTTATTAAATAAAAAGGGTTTCTATGCATGTCCTGCAAAGGGCACATAGAAACCCATTCTAGTGATTCTAATAGGTCTGTGTCTTCAGGAGCTGAAAATTGCAATTGCTAGAGGAGGCCTCAGAAATCAAGCAAACCAAAGCAACATGTCCAGGTATTAATCAGGTTATTATTATGGTCAAAGACCAGCATAAGGAAGGTGAGATACCAAAAAATGTAAAACATAAAAAATACAAAAAATAAAATTGTATAAAAAGCTAAAAATATATTAAAAACAGCAAAAAAAACTTTTAATTTTCAAAAACGTGCATTTGCATTTTGCTTTGCAAAACAACTTTAAAATGATGTGTTGCTTAAATCATTGTCAAAATGAATAATCCCTTTGAGACATTCACTGCATAGGTTTAACATTCAGAGACAGTTTTTTTCTCATTTACTGAATTCAGATAAATTCATTCTATCTCACATACTTTACTTGTATAGAAATAATTTTAATGCCCATGATGACATAATACGAATTTCTTGCCATGTGGAGTGTGGGTACTAATTTCTGTCTTCATACTTCAAAAGTCTCTTGTAATATTTCAGTGTGATAGCATTTTGTGTTATTTTGTAGGCTCCAATTAATTAACACAAATAACAGGCTTTTGGTTTTTCCCCTCTGCCTAGAATCTTTAGTCTTCTCCACTGTCCAATTTTTAAAATAAATTACTTGTTTTTGTTACATAATACAAAAATCAAAACAAATCTATTTCCCAGGAGAAGCTGTTTGTTCTTGATAATTAATTCCAAAATCTCATTGCAAATGTTTCAATATTCCAAATTTATCTGGATCCTTAGTCAATTTGTAACTTTCTTAGATCAAAATCTTATTCAGCTTTTGTTATTTATTTCAAATTCTTTAAGTCCTTAAGCTTGTAATTAATTTGTCTTTTGTTTAGAGTTGATATTAAACTCACTCAGTAACTTGTCATTCTGAAGGTCTCTAATAAGATGGTTAATAAGCAATTTTAGACAGTGATTAGAAAGTCAGGTTGCTAACTTATTGTCCTTTGACCAACTTTTAACTCTCTCTACTTGAATCAAACATTCCATAATTCAAGCCTGTTTATGAGAATGCATTATAATGAATTATACATGAAATGTTTATCCCAACTATGTATTTTTCAATGACCTGCTCTGCACAGCCCTAGCAGCATAAAGCCCCAATATACTTCTGTCACTGCAAATCCTTCTCACTATGGCCTCTGAATGATTCCCTTCAACATCTGATCTGTTCACTACAATAATTTCAGACAGCAGTACATTTGAGTGACCTAACTTAATAAAATGTGTCAGCCAGATATATGTTTGATGCTGCTTTCTCCTCCTCTGACATCCAGCATTTCTTTAACCTCAGGTATTGGCAAACCCTGAAATGCACTCTCTATCTTTATTTCTCCTAGACTCCAGTTTGGTGACCTCCCAAAGCATCCCCAAATCACATTATTGACATTCAGTAGAAAATAACCCTAATTTCTTGGTAAGGGAGTAAAATACTTATATTAAGCCACCACAAAGCTTAATATATATCTAGTTTCCCTTTATTTAAAATAAAAATCCAAAGAAACCCTTAAAACAAGCAGCCAAACAAAAAAAAATTCTGAGTATTTCTGGCTCCTTTTATATTGTGTTTATTCCTTGGATGTGTCCTTATAACCTTCACAAACCAGAATAAAAAGTAATTAGAAAAATAATAAAGTTCATTCCCTGTCCAACTTGGTCCACTCAGAAAAGTTGAAAGCCCAACTAACAGAATTCCTTGCCAAGATGACTGAAACTGGAGATTCAGGTTGTAGCAGATCTAGAGATTGGGGGAGGCTTGGATAAGCCTCAGAAAACCCAACATGTGGCATATTATGTGAGAGACAGGAAACCCAACAGTAATAATGTCTGTCCTGCTCTTTAGAATATTGTGTAGAGCAGACACAAAGTTAAGTTGCTTCCTTCAAAAAGAACAGCAAGTAGTCAATGTACAATTTCCAAAATACCCATGTGTTCTTTCCTTTTGAAGTTTTCATTTTATTATTTATTATATACTATTATATATTATTGATTAGAGAATGAGTGGAAATTCTGTAATCCAACTGCAACTGAACGATGTTCTCTGTATTATAATAAGCTCTAAGCCTTTCCCCTTGAGAAGGTTCTCCACAAAATTGTTTGGAACCTGTTGCACATGGCTTACAGTGTCTGCTTAATGATTAAAACCAGTACTGCATTGATAGAAATGTTTCCTGAAAGTCAGAACAAATGATTTAAAGACCATTTCACACAATGGTGTATATCCTATAAATATGTGCATGCAGATGGTTCAAAGCAGCCCACACTCCTTTAAACAATTAATCAAAACCTATGTTTTAACAGTAAACATGACTGGGGAAAACTGTACTGGAAACAAATTCTCTTTGGCCAGTAAAGTTTGTTTTGTTAAGTAAAAATTAATCAAATTCTATTTTCTTCTGTTCAGTTTGATGCAGGCATTGTTTAAGCAGTTTTGCTTTTATAGAGTGGGTAAGAGGTGGACCTTATCTACTAATCCTATAGTTGCTCTTGCTCTTCCCATCTCATCTAAACTTTAATGCTATCTACTGGATAGTTTCGTGTTCATGGTACTGCTATGATACAAAACTGTCCTCTCTGATATATGAAAAGTTATCTTAAGACATGAAAGCAACTTTATTTTATTTTATTTTATTCTGAGGGTGCTTTACTTAATAATTATTTATTTATTTATTTTTTATTTTATTTTATTTTAATCCCATTTATATCCCGCCCTTCTCCGAAGACTCAGGGCGGATTACAATTTAAGCACAAACCAATGTGCTTAGCAATTATGAGGTTGCTCTCTCCACCTGTCTGATACTCTTTATTTATTTATTTCTCAGATGTACATACCATGTATTTCTCCACTTATATTTTTTCTTGCATCACTTGATTTGAAAATGGTTCATAGGAGAAATTATTTCATGACACTTTCATCTGATTTAACTGAAATGTAAATGCCTTGGAAGTGTGCAGACTGCCAAGAAATGGACTGGTGCTAAGAAAAGGTACTCAAGTAGACACAAGGTTATACGAGGAGACAGCATGCAAATGGTGTTAATTGAAAGAAAAAATTAACATATTACAGTATATGTTATAACCAAACAATCAACCAATTGTTTGGTCAATCAACCAATATGCCCCTTTCCTGGCAGAAATTATAAGATATGGCATATCTCCACCATCATGACAGAGACAGAAGTCTGTCTTTTACCTGGTAGACTATTACTGTAGATGGTATTAGAGTTTTCTGCTGTTGTAGTTTTTCTAGCAATAATGCATTGCAACAAAATAACCTCTTCACCTCCTCTTAATTAACAAATTTTAACTTTTCATCCCATAGCCTAACTCTTCATTATAGGGAAATCAAATAAGTAATGTTTTTTCCAATCCAATTGTCAGCAAAACATCCAAATAGAGCTCTAAAATAATAACATTGAAACATATAAAACTCAAAATTCCACATCACTACTGTAAGCTGTAAGCGAAATCCCACGTAAGAGACATAAAGTTCTTCCTATATGCTAGAGCAGACATGTCAAACTCGACATCACTTGATGTTGCGCGACGTATCGGGACAGTTTTGCCATTGCTGGCAATGGGGTGGGCACGGCTTCCACATGACGTGTCTGGCCTGCAGGCCGGCAGTTTGACACCCCTGTTCTAGAGTAAACAAAAAACTAAAGTTTAAAATGATTGATGTGGAACTTTCTTCCTTTTTAATCCTTAGCCCGGAAGTGTTACTCAGATTCAAGGCTACACTGATGCAATCAGAAAAGAGGAAAGGTCTTATTAAAAGTCAGCAAAAGCAACACAGATATATCATTTCTACACTTCATTTCTACACAGTCTGATATAAAGAAGAAAATACAGCTGAATTCTTCCTAACTTCAATCGTTCTATATACTATAAGAGATGTAAAAAGAAGGCGAGATCTTGTCTGACTACTTCATCAAAACATACTCAGAGTGACTGCAAAATTTCCCATTGCTACAGAAGTAAGTGCCTTGTATTTGATTTGATTAGTTCTATACTCTATGACACATTGTCCACAGTGGGTGGAAACCCCTAGCTGACAGCTAACTTAAAAACAATTATTATCTACCAAAAAGCCCCTGCATCTAGTCCATCCAAGTTCATAACAAATCAGTTATATAACTGAGTCAAAGTAGTTTCCCTATGTATTAACTGTAAGTATTGAAGTAGCTTGGAAATACTTGCTAAATACTGTAAGAAAAAAGAGGGGTACCTAGAGTATATTCTTTGCTTTTTAACCACTGCACCTCACGCACACATTTTCCTACTCAAGTGTGTAAAGAAGTAAGATAATTTTGTATTCATCCTCTTCTGAATGATTATGGTTCTTAAAAGAAGGAGAAGAAAAAGAGAGTGAGAGAAGTGTGAGATAGCAGGATTAGAACCTGATGATTTTCCTGGAACCCATCAAAAGGACCAGATTTAGACATGCTGAATCAGTGTTTCTCAACCTTGGCAATGTGAAGATACATGGACTTCCACTCTCAGAATTTACCCACTAACATGCTGGGCGAATTCTGGGAATGAAAGTCCACATATCCTCAGGTTGCTGAGGTTGAGGAACACTGCTCTAAACGGTGGAAAGTTGTAGAGACCTATTTGGTAATAGTTTAAAAAGAATAAGGCTGTTTAAGAACTGAACATGGCAAGAATGACCCCAAGATGCATAAAAAACCTGTGATTGGGTAGGGAAAGGCATTTTTTAAAAAATAATCTTAAACAATTAATGAGGTTAATGAGACCCATACAGGAGGGCTTTGTTTAGTAATACCTTCTGTAATGTATTGGGCTTGCTTGTTAACACCATGTGGTAATGGCTGGTAGGCTGCTAGAGCAGGGAGCTAGCTAATGGCTCCCAGCATCTCAGACAACCCGTCTCCAGCGCTGCCATTGGTTGCCCCTAGGCGGCAATAGGTTGCTTCAAACTATTGGCCGCCACCTAGGGGCCAGGGTATAAATTGCTGCATTTGCAGCCCTGTTCTCTAGTTCTGATCCTGCAAGCAATAAACCATGATCTTTGCTGAACTCACTCGCCTCGTTTTCATTCCTGCGCAACGAACCCAGTACACAACACCTTCAATACTATACAATATACAATATAATATTCTTTATGAGCCAAGTGTGACTGGACACATAAGGAATTTATCTCCCCTGCATAAACTCTAAGTGTACATACAAACAATAAACAACAAAGTAATATAATCACAAGATACCAATAGTAGAAGGTAACAGGAAAGATGAGAAGAATAATCGTAATATACTGTAGCCCTACTACATGGGTAAATATTCTTAGACACAAGACAGTGCTGTGGAAATTAGATGTTCAGGAGTGAAATTGTAAGAAATTAAAACAAAATCTCAAAAGTAAAGAGGTTCCTTCAGACTTTGGGCTCCTAAAATGAAGCTTGTTTATCTTGTGCCTAAATCTGGCTGTAATCCATGTTACCTCTAATTATATAAAAAAGGCATAATAACTGCATATTCAAAGCCTCCTTGGAAAGTTGCTTCCATCTGATCATCAAATGGTGTATAGTCATTCCCCCCCCCCTGAATGGGAGTAGAATTTCTTTCCACTTGTTGTAGGCATAATAAAAGATTCTACACTATATACCACCCTGTTAGCAGCATTGTTTTAATGATCCATTTATTTAGCTTCTGGGCATAGAACAAAGAAATTCCATTTGACTCAGGAAAAGAAAATCTAGTCTGGATATTAGGAAACTATATCTGTGAATTTAGAGAGCATTAGTGACTTACTTCTATGTGACTCTCTTTGAACAAGTGACAACTTATCATTGTGTGCAAGCATTGTACCTGTGCAATTGGATTGCCAAATGATTATATATATATATATACTTCTGTCTCTGGGCCAGTTGCCAGCCTTTCAGGTTGTCCAGTCAAGAAGTACACTCAGAAATACTAGTTCTAATTAAAGGTTACATTAACAGAATCTTCCAACTCTGAAAGTATATCTCTCCGCTTATTCTTGCGGTGCAAGAAACTACAGATGGTCCCTTCTAAGACATTTGCTGTACTCTCCCTTCTTTTTGTGGACACAACTGCCACTTTTCTCACCATTGTCTAGTCTATGCCTCTTTTTCCTGTCTGCCAAGGTCATTCCTACATACCACTATACCAATTGAGAAATGAAAAGATTTTTTCAACAACAGATAAGTCAATACTGATAAAGAGCTTGCCTAGTGGTAACATCCATATGGTGACAGGATCCCATTTGATAATTATTTGAGTGTATTAATATGCATGCATGATTTTCAGACATATGAAATGGAAGCAATTTTATGCAACTGGCTTTAGCCACCATTGTTAGGTCCTATTTATTATAATTTCTGTATAATGTCAGTCTACAACTTTTGCATTCTCTTGAGAAGGGAGGAATTGCTCTGCCTGCATTTTCTTGCTTTATGGCACTTAAACTAAGGTAGCAATTGTGTCATTATTGACACAATTATTGTGTACTCGATTCATGGTTCTCTCTTTTTTTAGCAGAATTTCAAAGCAAACTGTTCTTTTGAGACATTCAAACAGAAGTTAAATGGATGTTTATTTACTTAAATATTATAATTAATGTACATAGAGTCTCTGAAAATGTTAAGCGATTAAAATTAAGCATGTGTCATCATAAACAGGCAGGTTTATTTCTCAGTAGTTAGCAATATTAAATACTATAATACGCAAATGAAACTCTGTCTAAATGAGCCCATCTGTACCCATCTTTTAGTTTACTTCGCAAGCAATATTTTAGAGATATAATCAACTGATGCACTCTGTCAGCCAATATGAAAGTCTTGCTTTTCTAACAGAGAAATGTTTATTGTCTGTTTACAACTTGGCATAGTTTAACTAAAAGGAGCAGAGAAGGACTGAGGGAGAGCTTGGAGGAGTACAGTATATGCTGCAAATGGAAAATAAAACTAGATGCAGGAAGGCATCCATTAATTAATCTGTAATACAGCATTCTGCCTTTGGATCCAGTCTTTCTTTGGTGGTTTGTCATGCAGCTTATTTGGCATCTCAACCATTGGTGGGACTCATCCAGTTCGCACCACCTCGGCAGAACCAGTAGCTAATTTTTTTTGCCCAGGCCCAGAATGGACTTCCGGAAGTGGCATCCACACAGAGAACGGGTTGTTCATATATTTGAATCCCACCACTGATCTCAACATATCACACTAGATGAGAGTCTGGACTGACAATCCAGAAATCAGGGATAGTAGTTGATCGGTAATCAGAATGTGCTTTAGCAAGTCTTTTTCTTTGAAACTGTCTATTCACTTCATATGATGATCTGAACCTATTTAATTTGACTTCAGGCCTGGATACACTATGAGTTAGTTCATCACTGGTTTTCCAATGGACAGCCTATGCAAGAGAAGGAGGGAGTAGGAAAGTGGAAGCTCTAGATCATGGGTGTCAAATGTGCGATGTCACGTGATGTTGCAACTTATCATGATTTTTTTCCCATTGCTGGCAATGGGGTGGGCGTGGTTTTAGTGTGACGCATCTGGCCCGCGGGCCAGCAGTTTGACACCCCTGCTCTAGATCTTTCAACCACTTCTGATGGTAATAGCATATTTCACTAGCATCCTACCTGGATCAGCTGCTGGTTGGGGATTAGAATCTTTGTTTCATTCCTACCTGGAGTTAAGATTCTGAAAGGTGATGCTGGGAGGCTGTTGCTAAGCAGCTTACCTGCTTAGTCTGATGGTAGTAAAACTTTCAGGTACTAATTTAGATGATAGTGTATGATATATAGCATGACAAATTTATTGTATGCATATCAATGAGTAACTAAGGTTACCTTAATTATCATAAATTAATGACAGTTAATATTCAATCCTAACAAAACAAGTTGGCAGCTTGCCTCTTTAGGATTTTGCTGCTTGTTAGAGCCCTGTAGATTCTGAAAGGAGTTATTTCTTTTTGTTGAGGTTTCAACTGAACTGATCCTTTAAAGTGAAGGTAAATGAGATGCTGCTTCTATTCTCTGAGCTGCAGTTTGCCTGGAAATAGTGGCTTTGCTCTGGATCAGTTAAAGTGCAGTGATGCACCTCTACAAAATGAAGTACCTCATCAAGATGGATCATGGATGAACTGCTGGTACAGCTTCTTTGAAAGTGGGACACTATTGCCCAGCCATTGAATTAAAAAATTTGCTCTTCCTTGGATAATTCAAATATCTTTTGCCTATAATGCCAATAGAACAATTTCATTGTAATAGTTGTAGAGATCATATTGATGCATCCTTTCAAGCTAAGGCAATTGAAAAAATACCTAGAAGAAATTGGCTTTGTGAACAAAGCTTGAAAAAACGTTTGGTGGGAAAAAAGTGATTTTGACTTCTTTCTTGAAGATAAATATTGAAGAGTTGCATGTCCACCCTCCAGTCTCAAGTTGATAAACAGGACTTTTGCTGCCCCCCACCCCCAGGTTACCAATTGCCTTATCAGTGCTGCCTCTGAAAGTGATTGAAAGCAGAGCTGCTCTTGCAAGTCATGAACTCTTTATCTTATCAAACGTATTTCGGAAAGCAGGAGCCAAATAAGGCCATAATTTAATCAGAAATCATTACAACAGGGTTAATAAGAAGGCTGATGTCAATGAGCAGTGCCACAAATATTTAAAGTGCTGTATTTCAAATGGTAATCAAGTAATACAGAGGGGGAAAAATCCCAGGGAGCCTCCCCATTCCCTATATCCACTGCAGTCAGTGGACAGGAAGAGATCAGGGATGGTATGATAGAGAGGGTCATAATCAGTAGACTCTGCAAGTCATGGCTTTAAGCAGATGCAATTTTGGTGTGTTCTACTAAACAAAAGCTCATTACTTAGAAGGATGGGAGTAGTATTCTTTAGAAGCTTTGTCTAAAGACAAAGGTGTGTGTGTGTGTGTGTGTGTGTGTGTGTGTGAGAGAGAGAGAGAGAGAGAGAGAGAGAGAGAGAGAGAGATGAAAGCATTGCTTCAGTTCAATTTGTTATCAGGAACTGTACATTCTAATGACAGAAGAGCTCATTGGACATCTGATGTGATCCTTATGGGATAATTCTTCTTCTGATGCCCACCATAGGCCCAGTTACAAGTATCTTTCTTTAGTATCTTTGCTGTTCAGCAGCTACAATAAGCCATTAATAAAAAGTCTAGAAGCCACTAACCTAATGTGCAATAATAATAATAATAATAATAATAATAATAATAATAATAATAATAATAATAATAATAATAATAATAATAATAATAATAATAATAATAATAATAATAATAATAATTTAATTTCTATACCACCCTTCTCCCGAAGGACTCAGGGCGGTGCACAGGGCAATACAATAAAATATAACATATAAAAAATTAAAAAAATATTAAATATTACAGGCCAATTCAATACATTAATACAATAACATTAAAATACCCCTAAACCCATCAGACCAGGCCGGCTTGTTCAAATAAGTATGTTTTTAGGTCACGTCGGAAGGAGCGAAGGTCGGGAGCCATCCGGAGCTCCACCGGTAAACGGTTCCAAAGGTCTGGCGCGCCCACAGAGAACGCCCTCCCCCTGGGGGCCGCCAGTCGACACTCTGACCGACGGCACCCTAAAGAGGCCCTCTCTGTGGGAGCGCACTGGACGAAGGGAAGTTGATGCCGGCCGCAGGTGCTCCCGTAAGTAACCCGGACCCATGCCATTTAGGGCTTTATAGGTCGTAACCAGCACCTTGAATCTTACCCGGAGGACAACCGGAAGCCAATGCAGCTCGCGGAGTAGAGGTGTTACATGGGAGTATCGGGACACCCCCACCACAACTCACGCGGCCGCATTCTGCACCAGGTGGAGCCTCCGAGTAGTCTTCAAGGGCAGCCCCATGTAGAGAGCATTGCAGTAGTCCAAACGGGAGGTCACGAGTGCATGAGTGACTGTGCGCAAGGCATCCCGGTCCAGATAGGGCCGCAACTGGCGCACCAGGCAAACCTGGGCAAAGGCCCCCCTAGTCACAGCTCCTATATGATCTTCCAAAGAGAGCTGTGAGTCTAGGAGGACACCCACTGGAAGAACTAGAAAAGATGTTAGGAAAACAATGTAGATTTTAAACCTTAACTTTTCTTATTAGGTATAATACCAGAAAATTTTGATAACTAAAGTGTATATTTTACATTGCATGTACTAACAGCAGCAAGGATTGTATTTACTCAGCACTGGAAGAATGAAGAAACACCACTAGACAAAGAGATAATCAAGAAGATACTGGACTGTGCTGAAATGGACAGACTTACATTGAGGATTAAAGAGAAAGAAGATACAGAATATTTTCAAACATGGAATTTATTTTATCCATGGGTGCAAAAAAGGGGTAAAGACTAAAAATTAACCCAGACAAAACGATATTTATTAAGCAGTAATCAAACGTAATAATAGAAAATTAATAAAACTTTTTGGAAAAAAATCACTGGAAGAACTAGAATGGTACCATTGTAAGTAATTCATGGATTTTGCTCCATGGGTTTCCTATGTTGCTTTGAACCTTGAGATATGCAGCTCATTGTGTTTCAGCTTGAACTATCTTCTTGAAACTATTTTGTTATGTAGGATTCTAATGCTAGGAAGATGAATTTGGAAAAATAAATGAATTCATATTGTCATCTTCATTATACTTTGCCAGGATCCATCACCACTTCAGATAATTTTTCAGCTTTTTTTTTTGGTAAGACCTATATTTTGTATGCAGTTTATAAGTAAAAGCCAGTTATGGATTAGAGCTGAAGTTTTGCTTCCCTCTCTAACATCAACTAGTGTGAAACCATTATTTCAAGTGACTTACTTTAAATAAATCACATTTTCACGACATAATTTATAGGCATTCTGATCTGTATTTGGGCCAAGGTGACAAGAAAAAGACAAAAGATTAAAGCCCTCTCACCCAGTCAACAATGTGTCTTTGTCATTAGCTTAGAATTAAAAAAACATAATTATTAGACATGTGCAAATGGCCTTGAATCTATCTAGAGGAGAAGCTTTTTTTCATGGAACCATCCCACTAAGCAACAAAACACTTCATGAAGGCAGTGTTGTTCTACCTTAATGAGACATGTTGCTTTGATGTCAAGGATTTCTGTGTATACATGACACGTGAGCTAAAGCAACACAAGCAAAACAGCTCTGTTTCACTTCATGAACTTACACTGAAGATGCACTTTGCTCCAGTTTTCAACAAAGTGAAGTGCTTCTTCAGAGATAGACCTAATAGCTAATAACAGTTAACTTATAGTTTGATTGCCACAAAGAGAATTTTTACTGACATCAATATGACATTTTTAAAAAGCTTTTTCTCTTCTTTTTCATTCCAATTGTTGCTAGGATAGAACAAAAAAATCTCCCTTTTCTATGAACTATAAGCCTAATAGCAATTTCTCTGCATGAATTTATAATTGGTTAAAGGGAATATAACAAACACTAAATGTAACATACAATTTGGCCTTAATTACCACTTTCTGTAAGCAAATAAAGGAAATAGGACAGCTTAAAACCAGAGGATAAAAACAGCTTGATATATAAAATGGATTAGTATTTATAAAACATTTTTTAAGATCTAAGAGATCTGAGTGTTATCTAATCAAACACATTTTGCAAAGATTTCTCATACTTACTTTTCTTAAGTTATTAGTTGTCTTCAAGGTGCTATGGTGTCTTTCTGGATTGGCTGTGGCAGTTGGGAGTGGGATGCACAGTAATCGAGTGGTTTTCCCTTCTCCACAACCAGTTCCAGTGGGTATTGATGGAGGCAGAGGTTTAGCTCTCTGCCCTTGCTTTGAGAATTGCTTCTCTCTGGATCTTGTTTAATATTGAGGTCATTAGGTCTTGAGTTTGGTATCTCAACCTGTGGCTTGTCAAGCAAAGTCCTTAAGGTTTTTTTTAATTAGTTTCAGGAAACTGTGAGGAATCGGAAAATAAAGCCTGGAATTCTAAGAAAACTGGGTATCTGTGAATTTTGGGGGGCTATCTGGATATGGAGTTTTCTTATTCATGCATTTCCAGATAGACATGATGCACAACTTTGGGGTTCTCTAGACTTGTAGCTCATTCTTTCAAAAGCAGATAACAGCTATGGCTTAGAGACACCATGCACAAATCCATCTATTCCATATCTTCATCAATGACTTAGATGAGAGAATAGAAGGCACACTCATCAGATTTGCAGATGACAATAAACTGGCAGGAGTAGTCAACATCCCAGAAGACAAGCTCAGGATTCAAAAAGATCTTGAGAAACTTGAACAATGGGCCCTATCCAACAAAATGAATTTTAACGTGGAGAAAAGTTTTACATTTAGGTAGGAAAAATCAAAGATATAAGTACAGATTAGGTGAGAACTGGCTCAAAAACAGTAACTGTGAGATGGACTTTGGAGTCCTAGTGGATGATCACTTGACTGTGAGCCAGCAATGTGCAGCAGCAGCCAAAAAAGCTAATACAATCCTGGGTTCTATAAACAGAGGCATAAAGTCAAGATCACACGAAGTATTAGTACCGCTTTATAAAACCCTAGTGAGACCACACCTGGAATACTGCAACCAATTTTGGTCACCATAGTACAAAAAAGATGTTGAGACCTTGGAAAAAGTTCAGAGAAGAGCAACTAAGATGATCCAAAGCCTGGAGATTAAAACATATGAAGAACGGCTGCAGGACTTGGGTTTGACTAGTCTAAAGAAAAGAAAAAATAAGGGTGACATGATAGCAGTATTCTGGTATTTGAGAGGCTGTCACAAAGAAGAGGGGGTCAAATTATTCTCCAAAGCACTGGAGGTCAGGACAAGAAACAATGGTTGGAAACTGATCCAAGAGAGAAGCAACCTGGAATTAAGGAGAAAGTTCCTAACAGTGAGGATAATTAACCAGTGGAACAGCTTGCTTTCAGAAATCTGGGTGCTCCATCACTGGAGGTTTTTTTTTAAAAAAAGACTGGACAGTCACTTGTCTGAGATGGTATACTGTAAGTTCTCCTGCTTGAGCAGGGGCTGGATTAGAAGACCTCCAAGGTCTTCCAGCTCTATTCTATTCTATTCTATTCTATTCTATTCTATTCTATTCTATTCTATTCTATTCTATTCTATTCTATTCTATTCTATTCTATTCTATTCTATTCTATTCTATTCTATTCTATTCTATTCTATTCTATTCTATTCTATTCTATTCTATTCTATTCATTCAACTACACCAATGGATTAAGAGGCCATACTCATGCTCACACATTTATTTATTTATTTATTTAATTGGATTTGTATACCGCCCTTTTCCGAACGACTCAGGGCGGTTTACAGGGAATTAAAACAAGAAATACAAAAATTAAAAAACAATTAAAAAGATTATAACAGTCCCTGAAAGAGTAAAAACCCCAATTAAAATTAAAATTAAAATTAAAATTAAAATTCTCAGCCTGGGCCAGAGAGCTCGAAGAGCCAGGTCTTCAGGTCCCGGCGGAATGAATGGAGGTCATGCTTTGGTCATCTCTTCTCTGGAGGACTGTAATACATTTTTCGTGGGATTGCCCTTGAAAACCACTCACAAACTATATCTGGTCCAGAGCACAGTGACACTTGTAGTTATGGATATACCTCAGTACATCCATGTTACACCATTACTTTGTGAAATACACTGATTGTCAGTCAGCTCCTGGGTGCAATTCAAGGTATTGCCTATTCCCTATAAGGTACTTTATGGCACAGAGTTGATTACTTGCAGGAACATTGTCTCTGATGATCTCTGCATGTCCAATAAGATCTGACAGGATTGGCACTCCCCAGATTCCATTACCTAAGCAGATGTGCATTTTCAGTTACCATGTGCAACATTCCATCCAGATGGCCCTGATTTCTGCCTGCCTTCTGAAAGCTTCAAAGAAATGGCTTTTCTGCCAAGCACTGAGTCAGGAGGTTTCGTGATGTGTCTTAATCGATTGCTTCTGGTTGTTTGAGCTGCCTCTGATAACAAATTTTTTATTATGCATTATGTTTCATTGGTCACTGTTGCTTTTAATTATCTGTACTACTCTGAGTTACATATTGAGCGGGCAGCGATATAAATGGAAAAACTAATATGCAAACCAATACTAATTTGAGAAACAGAGAATAGCAGGACTCAAGAGAAGCAGATGTTTTCTCAAAGTGGAAATTGATTTATGAAAAAAATCATAATGACTTTTAGAACTGCTAATATATCCTTAACCTTAAAAGAAAAAAAATGACAGCCTTCTTAAAGTGAAATGTTTGTTTTAGACATATTGAACCTTGCTATATGGCTTTCATTTCTTTTCAGTGACCAAATGACAAAAAGTCTGGATTTTTTAAAAATAGCATCCTTCTACTTTGTAAGGGAGGTAATAGGTGTTACGTATTTACTATAGGCTGTTGTTGGATTATGACCAAAGTTATGACAGTGCTGAATGTAGGCCCTTGGAACTGGTCACCAGAATTCTGGAGTTTTCAGCATCCATGTAGTCATGTGATTGTAATCTGTGTGCTTGATATCTGGCTCATGGTTATGAATAAATCATAGTCACACAGTCACAATTTGCAACATTCTTTGATGGCTTCCCACAGCAAAGTGATTGCTGTATAGAATCTGTCAGTCTCTATAATGCCTACATAATGGGACAGTGTCTTAACTTCTACAGCAAGAGTGTCAGTGGACCTTACACTATGACCTATACAACAACAACAACAAATGTTTAGAATTTAATGGATTCCACTACATTTGTATAGAAAAGAATTAAGTCAGCATTCTATTGAATAATAGGGATATTGTTAAGGATAATAAGGATAATATTTTTACAATGTCATATATCTACTAAGTTCTGGGGAAAAATAGTGAACAAGATAAATATGACTGTGTCAAAAGCTAAACTTCACAGAGTATAATATATATTTTAATTTTCTATATTTTTTATTTTAACTTTAAATTTTATGATGATTTTTTTATGTTTTTTGTTTGCTGTCATAACTTTGGCTTTTTGTGAGAAGTGTGGCCATGTTAATGTGATTAATTAATTAATAAATAAATAACATGTTCAATTTCATACTTGTTACATGGAATTGGACAACTAAACAAGGTAAAATGATTCCCATGCCCCTACTGTGGCCAATAGACCACAGCATTGGAAAGACAAATATATGGCTCCACTCACTCAATGGATTGAAGACCTGATTACTTTTGCCACCTATAAGGGGATTGCTTATAAACATAAATTTTATATGGACAAGTGTAATGAAATATGTAGCCCCTTTATACAAAATGAATGCATTAGAAATAAATATATATGCACTTAAAATGAAATTCTGATACTCATACAAATACATATACATATCAGGGCTTTTTTTCTCAGAATGCTCAGAACGGAGTTCCGGCACCTTTTTTGGATGGAACCTTGTAGGGTAGGCAAGGCAGGTTGTATGACATGTGTGAGTTCCGGCACCTTTTTCTTTTACAAAAAAAGCACTGTATATATGTATATGTACAGTATATCTATATTAATCACAGTCCATTTTGAATACATAGTGGAAAAAAGAGTCTTGAGAGTTAACAAGGTTGATACTATATGGTACAAAGTTATTACAGAATCTATTTGTTCTGCTCTGGATATCACAAAGCCTCCTCCCAAAAGGTAATAAAAAAACCGGTCATGGAGAGCATGTATAGCATCCCAGACAATACTGAGGACCCTGGTCAAGCAGCAGTTATATATTACATGCTTCATAATCATAATCATAATCATAATCATAATCATAATCATAATCATAATCATAATCATAATCATAATCATAATAGTAAAGTTGGGAGGAACCTTGGAGGTCATCTAGTCCAACCCCCTGCTCAGGCAGGAAACCCTATACCATTTCAGACAAATGGCTATCCAGTCTCTTCTTAAAAACTTCCAGTGTTGGAGCATTTACAGCTTCTGGTGGCAGGTTGTTCCACTGATTAATTGTTCTAACTAAGAAGGAAGGTTAATTGTTCTAAGATAGAAGGAAGTGAACTTCAAATAATCTTTTCTGCCAACCTCAACACTCTGCACAGCCTTTCTGTCCGAAACAGGAATATTTACAAACCAAACATATATCAATATATAGTATCATATTTACTCAAAAGGATCATGACTATAAATTAAAAGTAACCTACTTAGAACAGCCACTATGCTACCATATGTTATCATTATCATATTGTCAATGACATTAAGGTTATCCTACTTTTTTAAAAGACAATTTATTTTGGGAAAAACTAGTTTTCCTTTGAGGTAAAATACAATATTTATGCATGGTTATATTCAATCCCTTCAAAAATTAATGTTTCTCTAGATAAAATACATAGCTATCAGATTGGAATTGAGTCTATCTTATACAGTATTACTGAACAGTATCAATAAATGTGAAGAAAGAGTTAGAAGCATTAAAAAAGATCAGCATTAAATAATTTGCCAATTTTACTGGATATTAACAACAGAATATAGGAATGCTCTGTGGTCTGCAAGTGGGTTCTGGGGTCATATACAGATTACAAATTGCCTACACTTGCCCTACATTGGCCCCACTAAATTTCCAATTAGACCTTAAAGAAAGGTTGATCATATTAATCTGAATGCAAATACAGCTTTGGTTGTGCCCCAGGATTCTGATAAACTAGGGTCAGATATCATATCGAGAGCTGTGCTACATTTAAATGCCCTCACATTCAGAAGAACTCTAAAACAGAGATTACTTTTTTAAAAATGCTGTTTAAAAAGTAGAAAAAAATTGCGAATTGTTGCCTGTAGTGCAAATGCTTAAACAATTATGTTGCCCTCTTCCATGCAATAATAGACATATCTTGCTTGCTTGGATTTAAAAGTGTTTTAGACTAGAACCTCTGCTAGAAAAATGAAATCATATTTTCTCATAAAAACCCAGGTATCTAATATAACACTGTCTCAATGGATCATATATGGAAGGGAAGACCTGCTTTGACAATTCTTATGTCTGAAAAGGCCAACTAGATTTAAATTCCTCTTTGGGCTCAAATAAATCAGAAGATGTTCTTGCTTTGGACCAGCCACTGATTTACTATATCTATGCATCATCCAATTTCTATTGGTAGTTGGGTAAGCAGCAGGCACTAATTGTATTATATATAACACAAAATTTCTGTTAAGTTTAGTACTGGATAAAATTATCACAACTGAATAAAATAATACATATTACCATTAAATATTCAATACTGAAAAATTTGCTCCTTCCTTCCTTCCTTCCTTCCTTCCTTCCTTCCTTCCTTCCTTCCTTCCTTCCTTCCTTCCTTCCTTCCTTCCTTCCTGCTAATAATCAAGCAAATAATTTTGGAAGAATTGTTGAAAGGCAATGATAATTTGTCAGTCACCCCTTCTCTCTTCAGCTTGAAGACAAATTAAATTGGCTTTGTTGCCTAGAGGCTAGAGCCTTTCTTTTATTTTAGCAAGCAATGGACAGGCATGTTTTTTAAAATGATAGGTTTTTTGCTTGTAGTCTTCAATCCTGTCCAGAGTTGCTAACACCAGAATACGTTACAACAACAAAATGGAAAGTCTGAATGTTTCTCAGAGGTGAAAGCAGAAGTGAAGGAGGAAAAACAGATTCAGTAGATTAGGTGAATGAAATAGACATAGAGACATGTCAGGTAAGGCAGGTAAACAATCCACCAAACTGCTAAAAAGGGTATCCTGAATTTTGAAGCCCTCAGTCTAATATGCAGCATAGGCCATCCTGCATTTCCTAGAATATGTGTGCATCCACTGAAATATACAGCAAATTCTGTATCTCTTTTATTCTAAAGATAGATTTCTTCACTTCATTATGTGTAACTGGTCCAGCACTCAAGTTTAAATAATATCATCATATCTACTTTGGCCAGCAGCACAATTGAAATCTGCACAATAATCAGTGACAAACAACATGTCAGACGACTACAGATTCCTGCAAGAGGCAATTTACCCTGGGGGAGTCAAATGGGAATTTCAGCAGTGGATCTATTCAGATCAAGGGAGTCACTTTGTGAATGGGGTCATCCAATTAATAGGCACTGCCCTGGGATTAGAACTAAAATATCACTGAGAGCCAGTCTGCTCTATGGTTAAAGTGCTGCTAGGAACCGGTCTTGTCTTAGGCATGGAAAAATAGCTGTGTGAGTTTGGGCTACTCTCTTTCAGCCCAGCCACCCCACATTATTGCTGTTTGCTGCCTTGAGTTATTTATAAACAGTAATAAGGACAGGATAAAAATCTGTCAAATAAATAAAGCGTTAAGCAGGAAAGAACAGAAGGAACATGTTAATTAAAGTATAAATAACTTTATAGTTTTGTATGGACAAGGAATTAAGTTTTACTAACTACCCCACACATATGGGCACACAGCAAGAGATGCTGTTGTCTGTATTTTGTAATTAAATAAATTTGAGTCACATCTCCTGATTGAAATAATTATGTATTTAATTCTTACCTTTTCAAATTTTGCCTACAGGTTTTGTCTTATCCTTCTCTGAGGTGTACAGTTTATTAACAGCTTACTGTACCATAAAATGCACACTTATGTACAGAACATTTTGTTTGATTTTAAAATGCAGGCTAATATAGAAACAAGTTACAAAGGATGTACTAAACAATGGACTAAGCACATGTGAAAATGATATGAAATGAAAACAGGCTATTTAACGCACATACACACAGATACACAGATACCCAAGTAATGAAGAAAGCTCAGCAAGCAATGCTGTCTTTTCAAACTAGACTGCGGGGCAGATTTCTGTCACAAATGTCAACCAGCTTCCCAGGCTTCTTGTTATCTGCAATTTTTATACATTAGATGCAGCTTCCTATTGCGTGTGAGTGATAAAATCTATCTGTTGTATGGATTCTTTTCATGGCTTTCATTTTTCTTTTTAACTCCCTTGCATTCTGCTAAACCCTCCAATCTATCCTCCTTGTATATTATTCTGTATTGTTTCCTCTTGTTGAATCAGTGAAACAATCTTAACAGAACTCTTTTCAAAAAAAAAAAAGTGTGGTTTAGGAGTAAAACGTGTCAGAATTTGCATGAGAAGGAGAAGCTCATTTATATTGGTTCTCTATGCATGTGCAGAGGGCCCACTTGTCTTAAATTTCAGATTGTGATGTCAGCATGTGCCCAATGTAATTCTAGCTTAGTTTTGAAAGGATTAGTGTGAGGTTCAGTCTGGTCTTTCTGAAACTGCCACAGTTTCTGCAGACTGTTCCAGAGAGAGTAAACAGAGGCTGCTATCTCAAATCATCCTTTGGGAAATAAACTCAGAGACTCTGCTTCTGGAAAGAAAAAAATGCCATTACTCCAAACACATTCCTATCCTAAACCTGCCATTGAACCAGTTGGCGTCTTTTATGTTCTTTATCAACCAAGAACAACATCAGATGAATGTACTGCTGTGTAGGCATTTGTGTGCCTTTTCTTTTAACTTGGATTTTGATCATGGTTATGCATGAGCAAATTAATTCCCTACCAAAATTTGTTTGATCCACTCCCAAGAAATAATTTGCATTATTCAGTTCTCATGTAGTTCTCTATCTCTTTCTGTGTTAAGATGAACTATTGCCAAGGTTAACATTCCTTTAACAGACAGACAGAGAGACAGACAGACATCATTTGAATTTTTGTCACGATTCTGAAGCAGAGATGGTGAGGACAATTTTTTTTTAAAAAAAGTATTATTCTAACTGTGTGATAAAGAGATCTGACTCCAGGTAGAGCTTCTCTGACATTTAAATGGTGAAATCAGACATCACAAGGAGATATTTCACAAATGTTGCATGATATGCTAAAAGAGTGGTCCCCCCTTCTCTTATTCTGATAAAATAATTATGTCAAACTTGAGATATACTTATTTATTTCCCTCCCACTGGAAGCAATGAGGGAAAACAGTTTTCAAAATGGAGGAGAAATTGTAATTCCTCTTTTTCTTATATTGCAAAGCCTTTGAATATGATTTTTAAAAAAATCTTTATGTCTACTTTTCCATTATACAAAATATTTGAGTAGATAATAGTTAACTTGTATCTTAAAGTTGTTGTATTGTTTTATTTAATGATAATCCAGATAGTAATGTGTCACTATAGGGAAGTACTTTGTTGTATTAATGTGTTATGCCTAACACAGTCGAAGAAATATGACTTAGTTGAAAGAGGCCCCTTACCTGAGCTTTAAATAAATACTCCCAGTTTCTTCTACATAATAGCATATTCTATTTTATCAGGATTCCTAATTAATCAAGGTTTTGTGTGCAAGCAAATGATTGCAAACAGACACCTTCTATGGAACTGAAGCTCACTAGAACATAGAAAAGCCAGATTGGGAGAGTGGAATAGTGTTCCCAAGAACTGGTATATATATGGCCATGTAACTTTATATGTACTATTTTTATGTCATACAAATCCAAATTTCCTTAAACAGTTGGCTTGAACATTAATGGAGACTATATGTTGACTTTTACCAAATTCTCCACAATCAGCAGAATTTTATTGATTCCTTCTATTACCGTTATTTTCAGCAAGTTCTGATTCATTTTTGTAACATTTTTTGAAAAAAAGATACCAATGCATGACTATAGAGGGATAGAATCAAGATCATGTGAAGTATTAATACCACTTTACAATGCCTTGGTAAGGCCACACTTGGAATACTGCATCCAGTTTTGGTCACCACGATGTAAAAAAGATGTTGAGACTCTCAAAAGAGTACAGAGAAGATCAACAAAGATGATTAGGGGACTGGAGGCTAAAGCATATAAGGAACGGTTGCTGGAATTGGGTATGTCTAGTTTAATGAAGAGAAGGGCGAGGGGTGACATGATAGCAGTTTTCCAATATCTCAGGGGCTGCCACAAAGAAGAGGGAGTCAAGTTATTCTCCAAAGCTCCTGAAAGTAGGACAAGAAGCAATGGATGGAAACTAATTAATGAGAGAAGCAACCTAGAACTAAGGAGAAACTTCCTGACAGTTAGAACAATTAACCAGTGAAATAACCTACCTCTAGAAGTGGTGAATGCTCCAACACTAGAAGTTTTTAAGAAGAGACTGGACAGCCATTTGTCTGAAATGGTATAGGGTTTCCTGCCTGAGCAGGGGGTTGGACTAGATGACCTCCAAGGTATCTTCCAACTTTATTATTATTATTATTATTATTATTATTATTATTATTATTATTATTATTATTATTATTATTATTTATCATAAGATGTTTAACTGCAATGTAAACCTATTAGGGTAAACCTACTATCAGTTTTATAATGCAGAGTAATTTGAGATGATATGAGAATGCCTCTTCTTTATAAAATTACTGAATTCAATTTGATTTCAAATAATGAAATCTATTGATACAGATTTTCCTCTTAGCTTTTTACACTTAGTCTATCCTGACCTAAAAGCATCCGTTCAGAAATTCATTTTTTTAAATGATGCATAATTAAAAAGTGTTTTTGAGAAGCTATCTATCATGAATATGTATTGTGCATTATATCATTTAGCATTTATTTGTTTTACATTTAAATGCCCAGATGTCTTCCTTTCTGAAGTGGGAGGTGAAGAGATTCTAATTTCCAAGTGATATCAGTTTTCTGACTCTTATTCCCAGAAGCTGAATTAAATCTTATTTGCTAATATTGTTGTGGCCTAGATTAGACAAAAACTTTTCACACTATCAGTGCCAATTATGAAAAAGCAATTGTATCATAATGAAGCCTTAGAAGTTACAGGTGATACCAGAAGCTTATTGTGATACATATTTTCCAACCCACCCACCCCCCAAAAAAGAAAAAAAAGCCTGCCTGACAAATTGCTACAGCATTGCCAAATATATCATCAAGAATATGTGTGAGTTGGGTAGAGGTAGGAAACAAACAACTATTAATTGATTTTAAGGATTCCTTGAATTCTATCAAAAGCACATATACAAATGAAGTAATATTTCTGGAATGATTTTTTTATCAATATTCCTAAATGATAGAAATATTCAGTCTAATTAATGGCAAAAAGTGACTACTGGAAAAAATTCTGAAGGACCATTTCAGCCCTCTCCTTTCCCCTGCTGATAATCCGTACATATTCCCTTATGAAAGAAGATATCAGAATATACTTTACAGTTCAAATCAGAACTTGCCTGTTATTGTAGTGAAAGCCAGGTAAGATTTCTACATTGTTAAATAAATAAAGAATTTGTAAATCTTTTTATGGAGCTTTATTAAGCTTTATATCAACAAAAGAAAGGACTGTGGGATTTAAATGTTTTTGCTATTCTTTTGGTTTAACATCATTTAATATGCTTTATTAGCAACTATTATCCTTTTATCAAAAACCAAATATATCAAGTGCTGTATTTGTGCATGGGGGGCAGGGGCGGAGAGAGAGGAAAAATGTTTGTGAAGTAGCTGTGAGAAAAAATGTAAAAGAAATTATATCCAGGAATGGCTGATATTTTTATGAATAAATTTAAGCTAAATTAATATGCATGTAGTGCTTCTGCTGAAGGTAAATGTATGGCAGAAAAAGAAGTAAATCAACCAATTGCTGTTAGAAGGCCATTTGTTAAACACCGAAGTGTTAAAAATGCTTTTAATCTGCTAATTGCTTCTATTCCACATCTAGAAATGTGGGTTTTAGAAGGTTGAGTATCTACATGGAATAAGACCTGGTGGAACAAAGTCAGGCATTTATCTTCCTTGATTTCACTCTTAAAAGTAGTTCAGCCCACGTGATGAGAATGTGAAAGAGGATGGGTTCTGCAGAATTGCACCACAGCCTGTAATTATCAAGGATTATGGCTGAGGTCCTCTTGTCTGTGGCAGGAATTGATTTGTTTATGTTTATGAGCTTTTCCATAGAGCCAGAGGGAAGGTGGGGTACCAGTTATTCTTTTATTTGGATTTCTGGCTCTGATATTGATGCTTTTATTGTATTACTCACTTGGAATAATACATGGGTCCTCATTTAATGACCACAATTGGGACCAGCCACTAGGATGCTAAGTGGGAAATGACATGACTGTGACTGTGTTTCCCCTTTTCGTCACTCCCCAGCCTTTTGGAATGCTGACCTCAATGCTGTGATAATGAGCAAGCAAGGAATTCATGTTTGTATTAACAGTCACTGGAGAGGATGGGATTACAAGACAGCAAGAAGGCACATAATGTGGAATGCATATTAAATTAGATTAGATTAGATTAGATTAGATTAGATAACCTTTATTGTCATTTTTTCCTGTGAGCGCAATGGCACACATTAAAAATGAAATTTAGTTGTTTGCTCTCAAAGTGTACACATATATAACACACATTTAAAACATACTATATACAACATATGTATAGACCTACACCCTTACATATAAGCAACATATAAATATTAACCACTGTCCATCTTGAATACATAATAGAAGGAAGAAGCTTCAGAGTTCACAAGGTTAATACTGTATGGAACAAAGCTGTGACTGAATCTGGATGTTCTGCTTCGGATACCACAGACCCTCTTTCCAGAAGGTAACAAAGAAAACAGGTCATGAAGAGGATGTGTAGTTTCCCGGACAATCTTGTGGACCCTGCTCAAGCAATGCTTATGTGCGATGTCCTGGATGGAAGGAAGAGAACTGTCAATGATCTTTTCAGCCATCCTGACCACTCTTCGCAGCACCTTCCTGTCTGAAGCAGTGATGCTTCTAAACCAGACTGTGATGCTGTATGACATTGAATGCAATTGCTAGCACTGGCTTTTTATGTAGTACTCCTGGAGTTTCCATGGTGAGCATGTGACTGAAGAAGAGAATCCAGAAATACAGGTCTAACCAATAAGAAACATGCAAAATATCTCTTTTAGACAAGGGAAGGAGACACACATTTACAGATCTTCTGCTAAACATTTCTACATTTATGGGATTTAAATAAAATATAAAGCAAACCAAATTAATGACAAGAGATACAACAACCAACTTTACCAATAATAGTGAGGATAGAATAGCCATGGAGATATTGGAAAATATATTCAGATGCCATAATATAAGAGAGGAAGAATATTGGCACTTTTGAATGTTGATGATGGAGAAGACTCCTGAAAAGGACCATATACAAATTATCTTACTTTGGACACATTAGGTCTTTGGAGAAGGGTCTAATACTGATAAATGAATAAAGAAAAGAGAAGTGGATGATCCGTGGCAAGGTAAATAGACTCAGTTACAGTGGCACATTAGAAGAGCTGAATGACCTTGTTAGTGACAGATCATCATGGAAAAAAAATCATTCCGTCTGTATTTGTCTCTGTCTCTCTCATCTCTGTCTCTCATCTATCTAATTGTGCTCAGTATGTTTATGGTTTTAGAAAGCTGGCGGATGGTATACTGAATTCCAATATTACACAAAACAGAAGATGTAAAGCCAGGAAGCTTGGATCCCATGCAGGAAGAGGTGGGAGGAAGTGTTTCCATGGAGACAAAACTTTTGTTTCATTAGTATGGAAGCCAGCTGGGTTCCAGGTATTTCTTTACCTGCTTCAACCATACTCTTTAAAGGTTCCCAGGGACTGGCATTTCTCTCCAATATGTTCTTTCCTGAATTCAGTCCCTTCCCCCCTCCACATGTGACAGGTTAGGAAGATCTGAATCTGCTTCCTGGAAAAGTCCTGCTCTGCCTGGAAAAGCCAAGAGATAGGAAAACTTTCAAAGGACTCCGATTTTGCTTATATAGAAAGATAAAGAATAGGATAAAAATAGTAAACACAGTCACTGCATCCAAGGAAGTCATAGTACTTTTATTCATGGAAGTAACATACATTTTACCTTTTTAGGGTGTCATGAGAACCCTTTAAAGAAAGTAATGTAAAAATACATAGCAAGTTAGAAAGGTCAACCCTAAAGGCAATATGGGTGGGCCCAACAATTCTTCTGGTGCCATATTGGACACTTAGAATACATAGAAATTGACCATTAAATTTACCAATTTACCCACAAAATCTGCTTTCTTGGGTGCTTTGTGTATGCCATTTTGTTTTTTGTTTTTTTAATATATTTTATTGATTTTTTTTAAAAAAAAACCACAAATCACTCAATAATTGGTGAACAGTGTGTTGTCTGGGTTACACATGTAAAACAATCATTAACAATTAATTTCTATAATCCATATTCCACATATTAATTTTAGTTGATTTCTTCTTTCCCCAAAATATCTTCTTTTGCAAGCATTGAGTTAATACAATTCTTACTGTTTTGATAAATAACAATTGAGTATATATATATTTTCCAATATTCCTAAAAATAATAATCATATTAGTATAATATTTCTTTTCTATTCAGTCATTCTGGTTGCCTTATCATAGATCCTGTTACAATCCTTAGTTTAGTTTATTTCTCCCACCAAATGCTAGATATTCTTACTGGTGAAGATTTTCTCAAAAATTAACTACATTTACTTTGACAAATTTAACTCTATTTTTTCCGTATAAGCCATCTCACACTTTTACATTTCCTAAGAAATAGATAAACAATGAAAAGAAAAAAAAAAGAAAAAAGAAAAAGAAAGGAAAGCAAGAGTAAAGAAACATAAGAAATAACATACTACTAAAATATATATCCCTCCTACGCTAATATATATTTATTTCCTCAATTTCTTATTCTTTTTAACCATAATTAAGAATATATTTAATCTTTAAACATTCCATTCAATACATCTAGTCATCTAGTCCTTTTAGTCAACACATTTTTTTATAATTTTCTTAAATTTAGTCACATTTAAGTATCTAAGACATTTCATTTATTTAAGTCATTTCAACTTTTTTATATTACTTATATCAAGAAAAAGAACACAAAAGAGAAAAAAAGCATACTATATTGTTTAGAGAATTCATCCCTCTTAGAATAGTATATTTCAAAATTTTTATATTTCTTTAACCATATTCAAACAAATGTTTCTTTTTTAAGTATTCTCTCTGATAAGTCCCATCATCTATTTTCTTGGTTTCTACCTTAATCTTTTTCCTTTGCCCAGTATCTTTCTTAATAAATGTATTAATAAATGTAAAAGGTTTTTCCGTATGTTCATAAATGTTGCTGTAGATATAAAAAGTAAATCAGTATCTTTGTTAGGGGCATTTGCCCACTCGTTTTTATTCAGAATCGTTTTCCTTCTTTTTCTCTCTGCTTCTCTTGTTGCTTTTTGTCTCTCTCCAGTTATGGTGTTTTTCCTGATATCTCTGTAGAACGTTTTATCCAGTCTTTTTTCTTGTTATCAAGTTTATTTTGTAGTGTTGAAATATAAATGGTCTTTTCTAAATCTAGTATTTCTTGTAAATTCTTTTCCACTTGGATTAGATCATACTCCTTTGTTTTATAGGATTCCATCTTCAAGTCTCTATCCTCGAATTTATGTTCAGTCATCTGTTTTGTCTGTTCCTTCTCTGTTGTATTTTCCTGAGGGGGTTTTTTGGAATAAAATTGAATTGGAGGTGAGTTGATTTATATTATTCTGAATTATTATTCTGAATTTATTTGTGATTTGAGATCATTGTTCTTGAATTAGTTGCAGTTGACATATATCTCCTCTTGAAAAATATTCATTTTTTTCTTGATAAGTGTTTCCTATAAATCTCTGATTTTCCATGATGACTAAAAGTCCAGATTCCCCCCACCCTTTGGAAATAGCTTTGGAGTCAGAATTAAATAAATACTTATAGTCCAGAGAATTCAAACAAAAAAGTTCCTTTTTGTTATGTTTTTGTTCCCTCAGGTTTGTAAGTCTCACTTTATCTACACAGCTGTTCTCAGTTTGTTAAAGCTTTGAAGATCACAGGTAGATATTAGTTTTCCCCCCATATTTTACCATGACTGTCATAATCCTCATCCACCACCATTTTGATCAAGGAATATTTTAGTGAAATTTTTATAAAAGCTTCTTCTTAAGGAAAGGAACATCATGAAATAATCATGGTGAATATATCTAGAATACAATTGGCATGCTAACAACAAATCTCTTAAACTTTGAGTCAGAGAACACCTTTGTGTTTCATGTTATTGTTGTTGTTGTTAGCTGCGAAGTTGTGTCTGACCCATCACGAACCTATGGACAACAATCCTCCAGGCCTTCCTGTCCTCTACCATCTTCTGGAGTCCATTTAAGTTCATGCCTACATATGTTTCATATGAAAGGCAATTTCAAATGTTCTTGGTGAATATACTCTTCCATACTATTACTATGTAGTTCAAGTATGAATAAAAGTTGGGAAAAGCTGAGGAACTGGAAAAGCCTTAATGTTTTCTTTTTCTAATGCTCCTGGGAAAGGAGAGAGAGTGAACAAAGATGTGCATATCAGTCAAAATATTATCTATGAGAATGTAATGCATTCAAGTATTTCTTTGTTCCAACAAATTTGTACCATTTTTAAAGCAATAAAACAAAATTCACACAATTTCCCCTGGAATACATTGCAGTAACCATTCCCCAAAGTATCTTCTTTGTATAGAATTTTCTTGAAATTCTGCTATCTAAAATTCCCAATTCCTGAAAGCTACATATTTTAGGATAGAATAGAATAGAATAGAATAGAATAGAATAGAATAGAATAGAATAGAATAGAATAGAATAGAATAGAATAGAATAGAATAGAATAGAATAGAATAGAGCTGGAAGGGACCTTGGAGGTCTTCTAGTCCAGCCCCCTGCTCAAGCAGGAGAACCTATACCACCTCAGACAGGTGATTGTCCAGTCTCTTCTTGAAATTTTCCAGTGATGGAGTGCCCACAATTTCCTCACTGTCAGGAAGTTTCTCCTTAATTCCAGGTTGGTTCTCTTTTTGATCAGTTTCCATCCATTGTTTCTTTTCCTTCCCTCTGTCTGTGGCAGCCCCTGGAATACTGCTCTCATGTCTCCTCTATTTCTTCTTTTCTTTAGACTAGCCAAACCCATGTTCTGCAGCCATTTTTTGTATGTTTTGGACTCCAGGCCTTTGATCATCTTAGTTGCTCTTCTCTGAATTTTTTCCAATGCATTGTAGCTGAGAAATATTACTTGTATATTATATTATATATTACAATATGAAATCAATATTTCTCTTTGTCTGACACGAGTTTGATTCTGTTCCAAAACTGGATGATTTTTGGAAATAAGAAAGCAGCATGTAGTTAATTTGACTGGGAAGAGATATCAGGAATGGTCAGATCCCCCCCAAAAGAGGAGAGCATCTATTGATACAAATACTGCCCAATTGGTGGTAAAACACTTATATCCATTCCCAAATGGTAATAGATTAAAAGATTATGATATTAGTATTGATGCTAATCTAAGTGCAATCATTCTAGTTAATATTTATTGCTGGCATTGTACTGATTTTATAAAATAAAATAAATTGCAATATTGCTGAATTTTACTAGGTTGATGAAATTATTTAGGACAAGAGTGATGGGTACCAGGTCCTATCTATGCAGTTAAAACTGTTTTTGCTATAATCCAGGAGATTTCCATGCTAAAAGAATATGCTTTCTTATGGGCATTTTAAGTTTGCATTGCAAGATAATGGCTTCAAAGCCTGGATTAAAGAAGACAGCAAAATGCCAGTATTGTCATTGAGTGAAAATTATGAGTCCTTTCAGGCTCAAAATAGGCTTAGCAGCAGTTAAACAGCATAATATTTTGCTTGAGCTGACAACAACAATATAACTGACAATATAGCAGAACACTATCTCCTCTGAGTCTGACTATAAATTAACAAAATACAAGAAGTCTATTTTTCCACAGAGCTATAATCCTACTCCTATAATAACAGCGTGGCTGGAAAAAGAAATACTACAATATAGAAAGTCATACTTGCTCATGTGCATATTAAAGACCAGACAGCAACTATAGTTTAATATAATTCTGATATCAAGGTGTCCAAAGTGGTTATAAAATAATGTGACATGTCCACCTGGTATGTAATCACAACATTGGAAGTCACTTCATGGGTTATCTAGTTTAATTCCCTTCTAAGTGCAGATTACATCAGAACAATATTTGTTAACCTTGGCAACTTGAAGATGGGTGAAACAACTCCCAGAATTCCCAGACATTTGGTTGGGGAATTCTGAGAGTTGAAGTCCACATATCTTCAAGCTGTCAAGGTTGATAAACACTGCACTAGGACATCTCTGACAGATTACCATCCAGCTTTTCCTTCAGTGAAGGACAATTTATCATTTCATGTGGCAGCCATGGACTGACAGCTCATACCTGCACATGAAATATAGTCAGATGTATGAAGTCAGATTGACTTGCTTGTCATTCAACATACATGAAACATACACTATTTTGTTTTTAGATGTTATATATTGTACTTCCTATTCTGTAATATCTTAGATTTACACTTGCATAGGTAATTAATATTGCAGTGTATATCACATTTAATGTGTATTTTATGTGCTAGTATGTTATCTCATCTATTTGATTTTGTTTTGCTGGTTATTGACCAAATAAACTACTGGATAAAGATATAGATGAGGAAGAACAGGTGGCAGCCAAGCCAGGAGGGCCTTTGTGCAACTGTGGATTGTGAATCAGTTACACCCTTTCCTGGACCAATAATCCCTACTCAATGTCACTCATGCCTTAGTCTTCTCCTTTCTTGACTATTGCAATGCACTCTACATGGGGCTTTCCCTGAAGAGCATCTGGAAGCTTCAATTGGTATAAAATGTAGCACCCAGCATGGTTTTGTGCAGACCTTGGTGTGCACATGTGATACCTCTCCTGCAGGAGCTGCATTGGTTGCCGATTTGCTTTCAGGTGCAATTCATGGTGGTGGTTGTCACCTTTAAAGCCCTTCATGACTTGGGACCAGGTTATCTGAGGGATCATCTCTTTCTGGTCATATATACCCAACCCACAAGAGTGGGGAGGCAAGGAATGTTGTGGGTCCCTTCCCCTAAGGAGATGCATCTGGTGGGACCCAGAAGAAGGGCCTTCTCTGTGATGGCTCCTTTTCTCTCTGGAACATCATTCCCTCAGACATTAGACTGGCCCTCACTTTAGCATTCTTCCAGAAGGTGCTAAAACCTGATTCTGCCAGCAGGCCTGGAGAACCCACAGTGGGATAGAGCCCAGCAAATGGCTAGTTTAATGTGTGCTGTTGCTGGAGTGGGTGGTGGGTGGGAGGGTTATTATATTATTTTATTTTTCCTTTTATTATTTTATTTTTATAGGGTGTTTTTTATTGATGTAAGCCGCCTTGGGTCACCACGTGCAAGTAGGCAGCAATACAAATTTTCTAAATAAAAATGAATAAAATAAAGAGATATAGCTGTAGATACAGATATATAGATAAACCCAGTTTGGTCTAGTGGTTAAATCAGTAGGCTAGAAACCAGGAGACTGTGAGTTCTAGCCCACTTGATACATGAAAACCAGCTGGATGACTTTAAACCAGTGTCTCTCTTTCTGAACAAGAAGCTGGTCTGTTAATTATAGTTGGAACAAATGAAATAAGTGGATTCTGCACTTGCAAAAAAAAATGCTGAAAGGAATATATACACCCTCAGGATTTGTTTCCCAATTTTGATAGTACTGCATATGGTTGTAAAGTTGTCAGTTGCCTAGTTCTGATTTGTGTAGTATCAGGATACTATTCCCCTAGGGATTTGACTCTATACAAGTTTAGTTTAGTTTAGTTTTTGTTAATTTGATTTAAGTATATTAAGATGTGTGGTACATTGCAGTTAAAGGCCAAAAAGTGTTATGAAGCAAACAGGAATATCTCAAAGCACTGTCTGCAACTCTTTAAAGCATCTGCATCTTTGATACTGGTGATTTAAAGAGTTGCATACAATTGTTCTATGTGTGGTTCTGTGTTTTCTAGAACACTTTTTTGCTTTCAAATCCAATGTGTTACTGGCCTTATCTGAATATAGCTATAGCAGCACAAACCATTGCAGCCTTTAAAAACCACATTGGAACGAAACTGGCTTTTTTTTATATATCCTCCCTTGGTGTCCCTTCAAATACTAGAGTTCTCTGTTTCTGAACAGGAAAAAGATTTAACAGAAGTAAAAAGGACAGTGTTTTCTTTTATGTGACATTTTATTGGAAAGGTCCCTGCTGAAAACTGTAGGAAATTGCATCCTTGGATCCTCCGTACATGCTCTTTTTATTTCCAAAAAGGATTTCAGTACAACTAAAGTTCTTTGATGGCATCATTTTTTTGACAAGCTGTGCTGTGCTTCCCCTGTAGAAGGTCTGAAGCAGCCAGACTGTTTTTTATTACTCCAAGTGCTATCATGGAACAAACTTTATATTGAGTAGCAGGTGTGGGTTTTTTTTTGCACCAGGCCCTTTATTTTATTTCATAAATTCAGAATTTTTCCATTTCACTTTCAGTTATTTGTATTCATAATTAATGGAAATGCCAGTTACATTGTTCAGTATTCATACTATTGTTTCTTCCTATTGCTGCTGACAAAAGTTTAATCAAAGAGTAGAGACAATGATAGTTTTAGGGATAGGAAATTGATCAGTATATGTGCCCACTTTGCTTTGCTGATAGCTAAATGCAGCCAGAAAAATGTATTTTCAATCCTGTGTAATCCAAAGGTAAATTAGAAAGGATAGACAACTGACTAACAGTGGTATTGACCGTGTTAATGCCATTGCTATGCTTCAGCCAGCTTGTTGCACACCCTTGTACTCTGGAGACATCAATCAATAAATGATGTCAAGTGAATCCATACTCAGTCTAATCCAGTTCATATGTCTTTTCACATATTCTTCACAAGGAAAGACCGGCAGAAACCATACACAAAAATCTCTTATTAGGAGCTAATGAGGAGAAATTGGGAAGCCAAGCATGGCCATTCCCTAAGGTTTGACTTTCCCTGTCTCTCACTCTCCCCATCTCTCATTCTTCCCAAAAGGTTTGCATGAAAAATTATATGTATGTTTATGAATTGTCTTTAACATACCTGTTTTTATCCATAATTTAACTTAATATGAACAATTTACCTATTTAAATTTACAAATGGGCTACTGCACGTTTGCCATACAAACAACACTTGTAACAAGGACATATTTTTGTGACTACATTTTCTCATGTACTGAATGTTGTACCCATTTTCTTTGATTGGAACACCACACTGCACATTTTAAAGGGGTATGAATTTGAAAATAGGACAGTTATTGGAAAATGTGAAATTAGCTAAGTTTAAAATTGAAGAAACTCATTCTTACAGAAAGAGGCAAGGGCAAGCAAGGGAAGTATTCCCCCTCTTCCTCACCCCCCCCATCAGTGGTGGTATTCAGCCAGTTTGCAACAATTTGGCAGAACCGGTAGCTAATTTTTTGTTGCCCAGGCCCAGAATGGACTTCCAGAAGCGGCATCCACACAGGGAACTGGTTGTTCACGTATTTGAATCCCACCACTGCCCCCTATCCCAAATAATTGCCTGGATAGTAACTTATTCAATACATTGTTAAAAAGATGAAGTAACAATGTTACTTATGCAAGTTATAATAATCAAAAAATCCAGCTGTGGGAAATACAATTTTGCTCTGCAGCAATATTTCATTTCATAAGTACTTAGCTCTATTAACTACAATTCAGTTAATACATTATAGTAATGCTGTTGTTGTTGTTATTATTATTGCTATTAACAATATTGCCTTATTTTTTGTTATATATTTACATAAGATAGATAAACTAACGTGAGCGTATTCCATATTTCACCTTTCTTTTATACAGTCCAATCTTGGCAGGTGATGCAAGTGAGGAAGCCTGACAATTTAAAATCATTTGGGCCAAGACCCAAAAGTCACAGATGCCAGAAGCCATTGAAATCAATGGAAAAGCAGGTGAAACACCAGATTAGTTAATTGAAGCAAAGATGAAATGGAACAAATGCAATTAAAATGAAAGTAACATTAAATGGTTGTGGGTTTTGGACAAAAAAAAACTAAAATGGAAATGAACATGGAGCCACTGTACAGCATAAACATTTTTTCCCCACCTGGGAAACATGCCACGTCCAAGGCAGAAAATTACAGTAGCCAGTTAATTCCATTGTTCAACGGGAAGATACAGGTTTAAAGATAGATTTGCAAGCTGCTCTTTCCTCCCCACCATCTCCCAGGCCCCAGCACTTGTTACAGGAGAATTACCGTAATAGTTTTTTCTTTAAATTCTATGCACAGGATATAACACATTTGCACTAGTATCCATAAAAGGTTTTTTTTTAAAAAATGAACCATTATTTCCCATTTCTCAACTAAATTCAAGATTAGAAGTGCCTTCGTATATTTGTTTTCAAATGTGATATATTCCATCATCTGACAGCAATGCCCTGTGGAGTCCACAGAGGACAAACAGGACAAACTTTCTGAAGAATTAATGGACACAAACTTAATATTATGACACAAAATAAAGGTAAAGTAACATCTAAGCGTCTCCACCTCCCAGGACACCCCATTATACATCTCAAAGTAGCTAACTGAGTGATAGGCTCTGAACTCACATACAGACAAAGATTTCAGGCCATCTCAAACAGTTTCAATAAACACAGTGGGTTTTTAATACATTACAAGCCCTTTATCAGAGTACAGAAAAATGTATGGTCACAATAATAGTTTTTTAATCTGCAACACCTTCTCACTGCAGCTGTGATTAAAGGGTCCTGTTTAAAAATAAAGGTTTATCACACTGCGTTTTTATTGTTGCAGACTGAAAAGTAATCAAGTTCTTGAAAGGCTTTCATGTGAGAAACAAATTGAAGCATTTCAAACATTTTAGTATGTGGTGAAGCAATGATAGAGAACATTAATATTGGGTTTGTTGGCAGCATGCACATAACATGCTTTTGACCAGAACAAGGCTCTCTCAGGAGTAACACATTGTGCTTCCATAAAATAGTCCAATAATTTTTTGGGGGAAGAAAATAAAAGTAGTTGTCTGATGCTCCAGTTAGAAAATAAGAACATTAAATAAACTAGTTGAGAGTAAGGAAGTGATTACCACACTGTAGCCATTTGTAATTGAAACTAGTTACTTGGCCAACTCACTAAATCAGGGGTGTCAAACTCAATTTCACTGAGGGCCGCATCAGCATTGCAGTTGCCCTCAGGAGGCCGGGTGGGTATGACCAGGGTGGGCGTGGCCTACTGGGTGGGTGTGGCTAGAGTGCATATGGCCTATTGGGTGGGCGTGGCCAGCTCTACATCGTTCACATCAAGGGTGCCTATGGGGGCCTGGGCAGGAGTGGGACAGATCTGAGGGTCTCTGGCAGAAGGAGGGTCTCTGGGCCAGAGCCAAGGCAGAGGGGGCCGTTCCCTCACTGTTTCCAGGATGGCTTTGCGGGCTGCATGAAACCACTTCGCGGGCCGCATCCGGCCCCCGGGCCTTGTGTTTGACATGTCTGCACTAAATGGTTCTGCAACTTGAAAGTTGAAACTGGAAAAAAAAAACATAACCAGAAGGAAGAGGAGGAGGAAGAAGAGAAGGAGGAGGAGGAGGTTGTTTTATGATTGGACAAGAGTACCAAATGAAGCATGTTGGAAAAATGCTTGGTATAATAATGGTCATATGAAATTAAGCAAGATAAAGCTTCAACATACTGTATACTTGCTATCTTATGATTATACAAATGTAAGCAGGACACTTACTGCAGAAGAAAGAAAAGAACCAGCAGCAGTTTGATCCTGGGAGGGTATAAGTTCAATAAATAAATAAGTGATATATATATATCTTTTTATACAAGCTGGGATGTGCAAATCCAGTTAAAGAATAATTTTTGTAGCTTAGACAAATGTTTGCCTTATTTCTTTCTGCATTCTTCTATTCAGCATATTGAATGGAATATACTTTGAAAATAATTTGAATTAAATAGCTTGTAAAGTGGGGCTACAATCCGCCCTAAGAATTAGAAATCTCCTCCCATGTGATTACAGTAACAGTAGCTAAATATTAACATTATATTATATTTTGAATAAGGCTAAGTTTAAGGCAAGCTACATATTTTATTCCTGGTGTATTTCCCCCTTGAAAAACATGCCAAAATTGACAAAATGATTTTGAAGGGAAAAAGCATTTTCATTTTCAGTTTTGAGTTGCCCTTGCTGCAGTCAAACAAAATAAGTATTTATTTATTTATTAGATTTTTATCCCACCTTTAATATTTTTTTATAAATAATTGAAGGTGGCAAACATACATAATAGTCTTCCCTTCTCCCATTTCATCTACAACAACCCTATGAAGTGGGTTAGTGTCAACGCTGCTAACATCGGATGTTCTTGCTTTGACAACAGATGGAAATGTAGCCATTTTCTCTGTGCTTTTAGAATTAGTTGATGCTAGGAGGGCAAATAGGGATGAGAGTCCAGTTAGTCATAACAATAATAGCTCAGCCATGGGAACCCAAGGACATTGGGCTCAGAGCTGATAGTGTTTTGGCAGGCTGGAGAGCTGAGGAGAAAGCCCACGCTTCAAGCTAATTGGAGAATGTGATTCATGACTGTGTATTGGGGGAGGGAATTATACTTCGTTACTTTGTATCTAGGAGAGGGGAATTTAGTTTTTGGATTCAGCTATGTATTGCTGATACTTTGTTTCTTGAATAAAATATTCTTTAAGGTAAACAATGCCTCAAAGTTCTTTTGAAGGGTTTCATCTGTCGGAACCATGACAGATTAGGTGACTAGCCCAAGGCCACCCAGCCAGATTTCTTACCTAGGGCAAGACTAGAACTCATAGTCTCCTGGTTTCTAGACTGGTACCTTAATTTCTAGATCAATCTGGGTCTCTGTCTTTGTCTTTTTTAAATTTAAAATTAAATGGGTCATGATGGGTTAAGAAGAGAATCTTAAAGCTGGAAGAGACCACAGCCCATCAAGTTCAACTCAAACATACATTAATTGTGTAATTATTGTTTTTTTGAGGGAGATGGGTGGTGTCGAGTCCGATGGGCCTGACATACAGCAAAGCGGGGGGAAGACACTGAACTTGTATGGGCTATCTGGGAGAAGGAGGCTTTTGCTGTGCATTGGGTGCTCGAGACATGGCAACTGCCAGGAACGAATTCCCATCGCCCAGTACGCTCACACAGAGAAGGCCTCCTCAGGGTACCGTCGACTAGACAATGTCGGCTTGCAACCCCCAGGGAAGAGCCTTCTCTGTGGGAGCGCCAGCCCTGTGGAACCAGCTCCCCCCTGAGCTTCGGATGGCCCAAGATCTCCAGTCCTTTCGCCACGGCCTCAAAACACTCCTTTTCCACCTGGCTGACCTGGACTGACATGGATTTTAATTATGTTTACAATTTTAACTCTAATCTTTAATTTATTTCAATTTTAAATTTTAATTTACTGTACAGAGACCTTTAATTTTTGTTGTTGTTAGCCGCCCTGAGTCCCTTGGGAGATAGGGCGGGATATAAATCCCATAAATAAATAAATAAATAAATAAACACCTCCTGGAAGGGGCAAAGGAACCATTCGAAGTGTGGACGGACCACAAAAACCTGGAAGTACTACAAACACCAAGATGCCTGTCCCCAAAACACATTAGATGGGTGCAATACCTTGGAAAGTTCCATTTTGTTCTGAAATACATGCCGGGGGGAAAGAACTTCCTGGCCAATGCCCTCTGAGGCTGCCACAATATGATAGCAAGAGGGAAGAGGTGGTGCAGGTGATTGTGCCCCCTTACCAACAGGTTGTGGCAAGAGCAGTGTCCTGTGTTGTGATGGGGAATCTGATGCAAGAGTTGCAGAAAGCGCTCCAGAATGATTCCTGGTTGAGAGACCACCCAGACATCCTGACAAGAAGGGACAGTCTAGCATGGCATGGAGATAAACTCTACATCCCGCAAACAATGTGGCAAGGGGTACTTCGACGGTGCCATGATGCTAAACAGGCGGGCCACTTTGGATTCTTAAAGACTCTACACCTGATAAGACAGCAGTTTTGGTGGCCACGAATGAAAGCGGAGATTGAGGATTACGTCCGAGGCTGTCATATCTGTTTCATGCAAAACCCTGTATGGGGAAGCCTTTGGGGTTATTACAACCAGTGGCAGATCCTACAAAGCCCTGGCAGGACATCACAATGGATTTTATTGTTGAGTTACCAGAGAGCCAGGGCTCCGATGTTATCTGGATGGTGGTCAATCTCTTCTCTAAGCAGGCGCACTTTGTGCCCTATAAGGGACTGCCATCTTCCCGAAGGTTGGCCTGGATGTTTATTGCACACATCTATCGCCTACATGGAGTACCCTAAAGAATCATCTCAGACCGGGGTGTACAGTTCACGGCTCGATTCTGGCACAAAGTTGTCCAATTCATCAGGTCATCCCAGGGTCTCAGTTCAGCATACCATCCCAGCACCAACGGGGCAGCAGAACGAGCGAATGCTATGGTGGAGCATTACCTGAGGTGCTATGTATCATATCAACAATCCAACTGGGTGGACCTGTTAGCGTTCACAGAGGTGGCGTATAACAATACAATGCACAGCAGTAGTGGGTTTTCTCCTTTCAGGGTGGTGTTTGGCAGGGAGTTCATTCCCATTCCCGAGTACGAACAAGGGGATCCCTTACCGTCCCAACCTAGTGAGTGGATGACACAGGTGGGGGCTGTGTGGGGTGCAGTAAAAAGGCCCTAATAAAGGCTGAAGAAACAAACAAAGAGCAAGCAGACAAAAAGAGGAGACCTCATAAGCCTTTCCAGGTGGGAGACTTGGTGTACTTCTCCACGATGTATCTGCAGCTGCAGGCCTTACCGGGGGCCCTGGAACGTTGGGGGTGTGTGCTGCTGGGTGTCTACTCATGTTGCTGCCTCCCTGCCCAGCACCACTGATGCTGCCGGCCGCCATGAGCTTCCTGCCAGTCCCACCGCCTCCCAGCTGGCAGCCTTGCCTCCGGACGGGCTGCCACTGCTGTTGCAAGCCTTCCGGAGCTCAGATTACACTGGCGAGGCTTGGGGGTGGTTACAGCCACACCTCCCCTCATGGAGGTGCCAGCAGCAAGGCCGGCCTTCTGGACCTGAGGATGGGGCTTACCTGAGTTATTTACCTGTTTCGCAGCAGACTGTTGGATGTGGGGGGGGGCAAAGCCTGTAGGACGCGTGGAGGGTGGTGGTGGCATAGTGCAGTGTGTGCTGCTTTGCTAAGGAATGTTGGAAGGGGGGAGGAGGGGTTATAAAAGGGTGTGGGCGGATGCTGGTTTGTGGCCTAGGGGCAGGGTCCAGTCTCCGGATAGCTATGTAAGCGCTGGGAGCAATTTACTCCCAGCGCTGACTTTTCTTTTGAGCTGAATAAAGCCTTTTTGTTGCACATTCCTGCTTGGAAATTCCTGCTTTCATCCCACGAAGGACGTGTTTGACAGGTGGTTTAGAAATGTGAAAATAAATAAATAGTTTACCTCATAGCAAACAAGTATAGTTCAATATCTTCTCTAATATTAATATTAGAATCCATTAAATATTGAATCCAGTTCTTTTAAAGTATAAGAAACATGCTATGTCTTCCTTCCTTCCTTCCTTCCTTCCTTCCTTCCTTCCTTCCTTCCTTCCTTCCTTCCTTCCTTCCTTCCCTTCTTCCTGCCAGCCAGCCAGCCAGCAATCTTTCTAAGGGAAAGGCTTTTCACTATGTAAGTGTCATAATTTAAATAGCCATCATATATAACAAACACATTCAATTGACTCTGGCTCTTTGAATATGAATGGAATATATGATAAATTATTCATAGCAGTTAATGGATGTTTGCCTTGCCCCATAGTCCAGATTAGAAGTATAATCAGGAGTACTAGTTCTATCTATCACTCATTTTTACTCTTCTTGAAACTAGGAAGGGTCTTTGTTTTCATCAGGCCTTCTCCTTTGAATGAAATTTCATTTAGCAGACCATTGTCACTCTAGAGCAGACATGTCAAACACAAGGCCCGGGGGCCAGATCCGGCCCATGAAGTGGTTTCATGTGGCCCGCGAAGCCATCCTGGAAACAGTGAGGGAACGGCCCCCACTGCCTTGGCCCTGACCCAGAGACCCTCCTTCTTTCAGAGACCCTCAGATCTGTCCCACTCGTGCCCAGGCCCCCATAGGCACCCTTGATGCGAATGAGGTAGAGCTGGCCATGCCCACCCAGTAGGCCACGCCCACCCTGGCCATACCCACCCGGCCCCCTGAGGGCAACCGCAATGCTGATGTAGCCCTCAATGAAATTGAGTTTGACACCCCTGCTCTAGAGTCTAGACCAGGGGGGTCAAACTTGCAATGTCATGTGACGTGTCAAAATGTATTGTGACTTTTTTCCCCATTGCCGGAGCTAGGATGGGTGCAGTTTCAGCATGACACATCCGGCTCATGGGCTGGCAGTTTGACACCCCTGGTCTAGGACTCTGGATTTTCCTGCTTCCAAAGATATTCCCATATATCATTACAATATGGATGTCTGGGAAAATCAATTTGTATATGTTGAAATCAGAAAGCTCAACTAAAGTGCACTGGATTGCAAATGTAAAATTTGAAACAGCTTGATTGAAAAATTAAATAGGTTTCTCCAGAAGTAAGATGCTTGATCATAACAATTAGGGTAGAGAAAACAGATGATTCCTAATCTAATAACGTTATTTTATTCTGTTTCCATTTTAATCTGTGTTGTTTTTTAAATGGATAGTTGCTTTTTGATTAAATGAACGTCTTATATGCACATTTTATCACATACATTTACAAATATTTTTCTCTAAGAATTGTGTTGTCATATTTGGAGAAATGAACTCTCTATAGAAAAGGCTATAGTGTCTGAGCAATGTGATTTTCTTAGTTATAAATACAAATGTAACTAAGTTGTTCCATATTTATAACAAATATACATCAGATATTATAATTCAAATTATAAATTTGAGTTATAGTATCTTATTAGAAATTATTCTTCTGCTTAACTGAATTCATAAAACTGTTTTCATTTTGTCTCTGTTATGACATGCCACTTTTTCTCCAGGTCCTATGGATTGGGATAACTGACATTATTATTAATTGCAGGCAAGAATCACAAAACTGCACAGATTTCACCTCATCCTGAAAAAATGTACTAAACAAGTTGCACACGTAAGCATGATAGCTTTGAGACTAAGTAAATACCAAATAGGGACGCGGTGGCTCAGTGGGTTAGGACGCTGACCTTGTCGATCAGAAGGTCGGCAGTTTGGCGGGTCGAATCCCGAGTGCCACGTAACAGAGTGAGCACCTGTTACTCGTCCCAGCTTCTGCCCACCTAGCAGTTTGAAAGCACATAAAAATGCAAGTAGAAAAATAGGGACCACTATGGTGGGAAGGTAACAGCGTCTAGTCATGCCGGCCACATGACCACGGAGACGTCCTCGGACAAACGCTGGCTCTTCGGCTATGAAACAGAGATGAGCACCGGCCCCTAGAGTCGGAAACGACTAGCACGCATGTGCGGGGGAACCTTTACCTTACCTTTACCTAAATACCAAAGGAAATAAAAGAGACATATGAAATCTGGAGAAAGGGCAATATCAAATTACTGAAGAAAATCCAGATTATGTTCCCTCACACCATCCACCTCGTCACATTAGAATCCAAATTAAAATGTAATTTAGAAGGAGTCCAAATTAAAAAAACTCACTTCATTCCTTCAATTTGCAGAACAATTCCATGTCATTAGACAACTAATTTCTGCCTGTCAAATACAGAATGAAAGTGGTTCCTCTCAGGAGAAAACTTTTTATTTGAAGTAATTAGACATGAGGAATCTAGGAAGATGCCTATGTTCTGACTGTTACCTTGTTTTAAGCCAAGAATAAATAACAGCCAAATGTTAGCTTCAAGTATTTGATAAAAAATTCAACTGTGCTTAGATGTTTCAAAATTAAGTAACAACATGGGTTGCCATTTTTATTTGGAAATAAAAAAAATTACCTGAATGAAATTCTAGTACATAAGTCTCTTTTGTTGATCTATTATTCTAATGAGATCTTAGAGACAATATGAAGAGATTTTGATTACATTTAGAAAATAAGACCCAAGAGAGTACAAGTAATGAAGCCCATCATGGTTATAATAAACATGGAAGAGTAGAACTCTATAGCCAACATAGAATAGCTTCTTTTGTGGTTCTCTTTAATTAGTTCTTCATTTTATCTATTTGCTCCTTTCCCAAGAGGGAGAGAGAGATTCACTAATATACAATGAAACATTACACTTGTCAGTTAAAATCCCTTGTCCTTGATTTTCTAAAAGACCACCATTTCAGAAGCAAAGGACTCCTATTTATTATTCACATTTTACAGCTACATGCAAATGTAGATATATATAGATAGCCTAAAGTGCATGAATTGATGTTTCTGAGTCCTATCTGTTATGAATTAGTTATAGTACGGTTGGCAATTGAAACTAAAATAAAAACAAATTGTTTACAAATATTCAGAAACTGATTAGATTGCAAAATCACATGAAAAGTGGCATTGTTCCCAGAATCTCACAAAATCCCATATGAAAACCCAAGAGCCCTTAGAATTTGATATCTCACAAGATGTCAATAATTCAGTTTCAGTTTTAAATGTTTTGAGGATATAATGCTCATTTTGAATGTGGAAGAGCTGTTGCCATAGTTGTTTCATCAGATGTTTTCATGTTAAAACTTTATCTCATATTATAAATGATATCATCATAATTATCCAGAACAAGGGATTTGATAAAGAGATCAACCTGGCTCTGTTTGACTACCACAGACTACAACAAGAGTAATCTATATTGTACAGCCTGCAGGCAATAGCCTTTTGGAATAAAATATATGCGATCAATCTGCTGCTATTTCCCAGAACCTCTTATAATACTGATGGAATTTCTCCTGGCCTTAGTGATTCTTAAAGAACCACAAGATGATGAGACAGCAAAACTAAGAATCTAAAATTCTGAAATGTTGAAAAAAAGCAATGGGGTCACAGAGAGGAACAGTGCTCTTAATTGCTACACCTAGCCTTAACTGAAGAATGTGAACTTTCTAAAGATCAGTTTACTCCAGAAGAGTTTATTTAGAAAGAAAATGATCGGGTCCAAAAAACTGGACTCCACTATAGCCTGTGTAGGAACAATAAAACAACATTTGAAACTTTAAAATACAGCTAGTTTTGTGAGAATACTTTTTGTTAGAAAAAAAAATGTAGCCTATGCCTCCAAGAACTGGAGGCAAGGGTAAGATGATTGGAAGGAGATTCGATTACAAACAAGCCTCTGCAAGTATTTTGGCTTTTATGGATATCAAATGTAGACTTATTATCACATTTGGATTTTGAGGCGATCAAAATCTCTTTTGTTGAGTTCAGTAGTGTTTAAGGTAAGTTTGAACAATTGAAGTGGTCACCGACAGCCTTTAGATTTTGCAGAAAATACAGCCTGCAAGGGCAATGTTTAATAATATTTGAAATGATAGTGTAGTAACATTTGTGTTAGGAGTGATGTCTAATGTATAGCATTGCTTGGCTCTACTCTAATAGTCTTAAATTATGGTATAGCTAGGATGGAAGGAAAAGAAGAATCACATTATAATAAAGGTAATCTTTTTATTAAAGTTACAAGAAATCACTTTTAGGTAATTATGGACTCAGCCATTTATACATTCTCAGTTGAAAGAAGTACTGAGAAAGAAGAAAGGAATGTAATTAAGAAAAGGAGATTAAAACTGTTACATGATTACTAGTGAGTAATGCTGTGTATAATGGGATTTACTTTTGACTATATATAGGATTTCACTTCTAATGATAGCAGTACTGCTGGATTATTGTAAAAAGCAGGTAGACGAAGGTACAACGTAACTGAGTCTCAGATGATAATGTACAGAACAGCATGTGCCCTTCCATTATATAGCAGCATAGATACTTCTGTCACATAAATAGCCAGTAGAATCTTTCCTTATGAAAAACTGCGGATAGCAATAGAAGATCCAATATTTGTAGCTCACAGTTGAAATATGCAGTCCTTGCACTGATTTGTTTGTCTCAGCACCGATGATGTTACCTAGTTTTGTAATAAAATGCCTGCAAGAAAACAACCAAGCTCAGAGGGCACCAAGGACCACACAGGACTGGGCCAAGAGAGAGTGATTGGCCCAAGATCACCTACCTGGCTTTTATGGATAAGACAGGACTCACAGTTTCCCACTTTCTAGTCTGGTTCCTTAACCACTAGACCAAAACCATACATTTTACAGGAAAAATCACCAAATTTCTGTATAATTACAGACAGTACATGTGTTCAGATCCTATTTTCTGACATGCATTTGTTAATATTCCTATAGCATATGTCTATCTATAAGGTTTAGTATGTTAACTTGAGACATATACCAAATAGGACATAGAGATAAATCACAAGATTTTACATTTGGATTTGTTTGTTTTATTCTTTAGATGCGTATCCCATTTTTTTTGGTAGCACTTCTGTCTCTGGGTTTCCCCCCCCCCAAAAAAAAAAATCCTAAGAGATGATTTGAGCTGAGAACTGGGATTATATTACCATGGCTAGCATACCCGTGACTTCCAGGTCTTAATACAGCAAAGGCAGGTTACAACTACTGTCATATCTATGGTTTATTCCTTGAACTTCAACATTTGTCTGTAATCCTTGAACTTCAACATTTGTCTGTAATCATGTGCAATCATGAAATTAAAACTTACTACCTTCATTCCTTGCAATTAATCAAGAGCATTCTACATACCAACCAACTGCTCACAAGCCAAACATCCCTTTATTATGTATATATTTATTTCATCCCACTCAGTAGCATCCTTTGTAGCACCCAAGCTTGAATTGTGTTGTAAGGACACTTTTGTCTCTCTGCCCAGCCCTGCAATGGAAGCCCCTCCCACCAAGTTAAAACTTTGCCATTTGAAAAGCACAATTGGTGCAACAGGTACAAAAAACAGAATGTGCATTTCTATCATAGAATAAAAATCTTAATCTAGACCGAAGCAATTATTCAGAA